>NC_089652.1:28793571-29100178 GCF_037042795.1 Molothrus aeneus
CTCTTAAAGGAGCCAGTCACAATTTCACGTGATCAGGATTTCTTGTTGTTGTCTCAGAAAGCAATTAAAACTTTAATTAAAATCAGCACTGTCTTTATTGGCTACAACTGCATATATCCTAAAATGATCAGACATGAGTCTGCAGCCCTTGGAATTGTGAATAGTGAACAGTTGCCAAAGGTTGAAATGAAGGAAAGTGTTGGCATGCATTTAAAACCCATATAAATGCTAAATTAAATATTTTAGATTGGATAATAATCTCCATATTTATTTAAAACTATTTTAAGTATATCTGTCTCAAAATAAAGCAGGGAGGCAAAGGGAATGACATATACTTTAGACAGAACAACATTACTCATCAGACTTTTAACTTCAATGATTGCAAGACTTTTAAAAGACTCTCTGTGCAGTACTGTAATGTAGAACATATTTTCAGATGAATATTTAGGACAAATAGAATCAGTTGCTACAAGTCAGGATTAAGCCTCCAAGAATGAGATTTTGGAGGCACTGGGATGACACCATTGTGGGGAAAAGCTGATGACTTCTTGTATAATTCTCTTCTCCTCCCCATTGTGGGAGTCCTGAATTAAAGTTAAGTAGATGACAAAGTTTGTTCAGTTTTTAAGACTGTAGTAGATTTTTGTTGAATTCATGTTTCTTCTATTTTTATTTATGTCCGTAATTTAAGAATGTTTTGGCACATATTATGGGCAAAGAGTCTTGTTCAGGAGAAACATTGGTGTGAGGAGGGAGGGAACTATACAAGCATGGCGTGGATCTAGGTGAGTGCAGTTGTACAGATTTAAATGAATGTGAATCTGTCAGAAAGCTTCCCCTATTTTGCTCATTAAAGGTTAAAGCACAGGCTCATTAGCTAAGTTCTTGAAGGTGTAGAGTCAAGGGATGTTTGCATTCATGAAGTGTCAGGCTGTTAGCAAAATGGGGGAAAGAATCATAGATAATATAAAAAAGGGAATTTTATTTTAATGTCCCTTATTTTTTGCATCCTTGTGTCTGATAGTCTCACCATACCTGCAGGAGAGGAGTGTCCTTCACTTTCTAACAGAATCTCAGTGTTACACAATGGATCTCACCCAATATAAAAGGGTAAGGGTAAAAGCCCTTACAGTCCATGTCCTGGTATTTCAAACTGCAGGATCCTAAGTGTTTGCCTTGTTTGTTATGGGTGGTTTTTTTCATGCAGAAAGGAAGCCTCAGAAATTTGCATAATTAATAATACTAAACAGCCAGTGTGCAGTAGAGATAGCATTAAATCTTGGTGTAGTTGTAGCCACAGAGCTGCTCTTGCTGGTAACAGCTTCATGTGTGGCTGCTCCACCATGTTATGCCTGCCAAGAGTCCAACTGACTGTTCTGCAGTCTATATGTACATAGAGACTGTTGCTGTGGACAGAAGTGTTATTAAAAAGGCACAGAAATTATGTTTTCTGGTTTTTCCGTCCCACCTGGAAAATGCCCTCCCAGTGCCCATTGCAGAAGTTGGGTGAGAAGTCAGAGGTGCAGTGAGGAAAGAGTTTCCATTTTCTTTTCTATACACGAGTGCCCTGCTTGGGGCTAGTGGTTGATTACAGCACAAGAGTTCTGTTTTCTCCATGTTAGAAGGTAATTTTTTGCATTAAATATGTGCCTTGATAACACGGGACTAAGACCAGATATCCTGTCACTGAGAAATGCATTCTTCAAGTGTAGCCATCCTTCTGGCCTGCTTTTTGTTAATTGTTGTTATAAATAGTCCTAAGCAGGCCAAAAACCTAATCTCTCAGAAATGGGAGAACAGCAAGGGTTCCTTTGGTTCCTTGGTGATATGTAGGAAGAAGCAACACATAGGAATTTTATTCCCAGAGAACTGTTGCAAGTGGGCTTCAGGCAAAGAGTTTGGTTAAGCATAAACTTGATAAGCATCAATAGTGCCCCAATAAAAACAGTAGTTGTAACAGAATAAGATGCCCAATAATGGAAAACTTCGAAATAATCTGAAGTGCTCTGTACTTATAGTTGTGAATGTACTTTCTCATCTTCCCTTTTGTCAGCAAAAGGTATCACCAGGTGCGAGGTTGTTTAGGGGTGTAAGGTTTCTCTTTCCCTTCTGGCATATGATAGGGATTCTTGGATCAACGTAGTCAGCTGGGAGCCTTAGGCAATGTTGTGAACCTCAGGATTTCAAAAATTGGGGATTGAGTTCACCAATGCCTTAAAAATGAGATTTGCAAGAAGTATATATTTGCTAACTTTTTGTATATGTATCCTGGACTTTAGGCTTCAAGGATCTATTATTTTTAAAGTTCACATTGATAACCAAGTTTCAAGAGAAGTTTCAGGAGGTTTGTGGTAAAATCAGGAGCAATCCAATCTCTGTTTTACAGTATGTTAAGTCTGTTAGGAATAGTTGTGGAGAACTGAAGTTTTAGATCATATTCTCGTATGTGTGATATATGTACTTCCAGATGTGACACAAATGGGACTTGTTGATATTCATCCAACACAACACACTGATCATATGCAGTAACATTTCACAGATTTTATAGAGATAAAATTTTGGAGTTTGGAAACAAATTAGTCAGGCTTATTTGAACACATTTAAATAGACACTCTGGGAACCTGCAGGTCTGTGGGTGTTTTCCATTTCTCTTAGGATCTCCAAAGCTAAATTAGAGCAAAAGGCATCATTAAAAGGCCACACAACTGCCACAATTGTATGTCATCAACTTGTAATTACAAGTAGTTCCCACCGATTTGCCTCACTGACCTCCAATGGAGGCAAATGAGCATTTATTTGGCACTGTGTTGCAAATTGTCCTGTGTGTTTCTTGATGTACATTGACTTTTTTATTCTTTCCGCTTTGTGTCTTTGTTTTTGGGAATCACCAGTTGGTAGTATTTTCCTAAAAGTTATAAAAATAGGAGAGACAAAACTTTGAAAGTGAAGAGGGAATGTGTTGGCAGAAAAAAAATCCATTTGAAGCCACTGGAGAATTCCTACTGTCACTTGAAATGGCTGTTGTGGGGGGAGATAATATAAAGGCCTGGATTTTTAAATGTGATTAAGATAAACAAGCAGTGTTTCTTATCCTTGAGCTGGTTACAATCTAATCCAAGCAGCTCAGTGTAAAAGTGCATTTTTGGCCTTAATTGATATTTTTAATAATGTCAGTGCACAGTCTGGAGCGATCACATTTTGCTTTGACAGCATAAAGCATTGTGTAAGTTTTCATCCGTACCACTGAACTATAAACATTGCCTGAGCCAGCCCAGCAGAGCTTGAACGTTTGAACTGGAGCCGGCCTGCCTCGAGCACGGGAAGGAGCTGCTTCTCTTGCCGAGAGCAGAGTTGTCAATGGTGGTTTGGGGGGACACCAGCAGGGGCCACTTGCAAGAATTTTAGATTTTATGGGTCTGATTCCATAAACTGATTCCCTGAACTCTCATGGAGCAGAAGTTGTGTGTGTATATATGTGTGTGAGAGAGAGAGCTAGGTAGGACTTGACCCCATGATAGTTAACTGCCTGTTTGTGGCATTAATGGTAAAGAGAGAAATTCCTTAAGCACCCTTGGATGCTAAAGCCCCTGCACAATGGCCATCACAGTATATCTTTCCTGGTTATTTGCTTTAAGGGTGTTAAATCCATCTTAGTCCTTTGTAAGCCTGAGACTGAAGTTGTTGTTGGAATTCCTATCTGTGAGCAATGTCTCCACTAGTGTTGGGTTATCCCTTCTGGCCCTGGAGATTGCTTACCTCCAGCCAAACAGGACTTTTGCCAGAGGATGCTTCTCTCTTACTCAGCACCACATTGCCTTGTGCTTGGAGGGGCAGCAACAAAAGAAAGGATCTTCAAGAAAGCATGAATCGTTATTGATTATATCCATGGTGCAGATCAAGGCTTTGTCTGCCTGTTGCTGGCCCCAGGATGTGGGGAGCAGGTGTGGCTGGGGAAGCTGTTTTGGGTGCTGGGAGCCGTCCCGACTTCTCTGTGTTTAGAAGGTCTTGAAAAGCTTTGGGTGGCAGAGCATTGCCTCCAGAGTGAGCCTCTCTGCTCTGGACCTGGCTAAAAGGATGCTGCCATGGGTTATAATATAGCATATTACAGAGAGATTTTTAGGCCTTCTGCAAACATTTCCATTACTTGAATTCAACTCTTCCATTAGTAATCTCAGCTTCTTCTCTGTCCCCAAACCCAGGAGCAGAGAGGGTGAAAACTACAGCTTTTCCAAGCAGCAGTTACGGTTTGATTTAGGGATGAGTGGAAAATAACTCACTGTAAAGCAATAACAAAAGCAAAAAACAAAACAGGAAGGGATGATAAAGATAATTTGCTGTTTGCTTTTGAATTTAGGAAAAAACCCAATTCATAATGCTATAAACCCATATCAGTTTTATCTTACTCAACTGATTTTGTTTATTTGGAATAGGAAAAGTTTGTATTCACTCAAACTAACTTAATTTTATTTCGATGAACACAGTGTTAAAGGGGTATGGGATAATGTTGGTGAGAGCCAAACACCACGTGGAAACACTGCAGGGTCCCTACACCAGCATTCAGTGAGGGCCAGGCTCTGAGCCATGTAGGACATTCATAGCTTCCACTAAAGTCATTTAAAGTTCTGCTGTCCAGTACATTCCACCTCTCTTGCTTTTCCTTTTGAATCTGTTTGCAGCCTATCTGTCTTCATCCTTTTAAAATAAATGTCTCTAAACTCCTCTTTGTTTTCAGAAGCATGAGATCATTGTTTTTGATGGTTAAGGGTTTCAAAAGAGAAAGAACACACTTGTTTGCTTCATATAGTTTGTTTACAGAAATAAGCAATGACATTCTTTTTGTTATTTCTACTTCATCCAAAAGCTGTATCTCTTCTTTACTGTCTTTAGTGGCCTAAAATTATAAATTGAATTTTAAAGTTTGTTTGCCTGTGGGAAGATAAAACTTGGGAGAAGTTGGCTGTGCAATCTTCAAACCAAACCTGCAGCATTGAATGACAGAGCTGAGAGCAAGTGTTGGTGAGCAGAGGGAATGCAAATAAGGCACTGTAGAGGATGGAAAACCAAAATGGGTTAAGTGTCAAATCTGCTGCTCATGAGAGTAAATGGGAAATAAGATGTGGAAATGCTGAATCGCTGTTTTCATCTTGGCCCAAAGAGGTGACTTTGATATGACAGAACACATCCATTTGTGCCCAAGGCTGGTCTGTTCAGGAGAGAGCATTTGGCTGTTACCAGCTTGTCTCCTTGCAACCTTTTCTGACTCTGTGAGAGGAGAAGAGCTGAGGCATGGTTGGCCTCATCATGAGGAGACTTGAAGCTCTGAGTGCTGAGTGAGCTGGGATTTTAAGAAAATGAAGAGTTTATATGTGTTTGCATCCAGGGACTGCTACTATTGGTGACCTCTTTTTACCTCTTTCTAATGCTGTAAAGCAAAGGAATGCTCTGAGTTTTGTCTTGGTTCATCACTCCCAGTGTTCAAGTGCTTCACTAAATTTAAAATGTAAAGTCAGGAATCTCTCTGGACCAATTCCTCCTTGCTCAGCTGTGTACAGAGTAAGACAAAGAAAAATTGGTACTATTGTGTGAAACATAGTGTCTGTGCTGACTGTGCATCACCAGCCTGGTGGCTCCTCAGAAAAGATTTTAGTCCCCTCTGAAACCTGTGAAACACTTCACAAGTTCACACAACCTCAGTAGCCAGATCTTGCCAAGGTTGGCTGGGATCCACACCACCCTGCATGTGGGTAGTTCAACATGCCAGACTACTGAACAGTGTATTTGGAGCTGGTTGATGATTTTGTATTTATCAAATAAATCTTTTCTGATGGTGTTAATTCACATCCTCTTTATGTATCACTGTCAAATAACAGATTTACCTCTCCTTAGTGCCCATGACACACATCTGCTCTGGGATGAGAAGCACAGATACCTGTACACAAACATACAGTGTGTTGTCCAGCTAAAACCTGTCTCTTCATGTGATATTCCTATGTCCATCTTGTTATCTTCCACGCTAATGAAAAACTCATTAGAGTAAAGTTGGTGCTGATGCAGAGATGAGTGGCAGCATGACTAGGATGTTGATTGCACAAGACATTCCATTGCACCGGATGCTGCTTATTTCTTGCATTTTCCCTCCATCCATTTCTTGCAATTTCTCTCCATCCTTTTATGCACTCTCCTTCTCACCAAATGCAGGTGGAGTGGCTGTTTTGGAAGAAGGAGCTCACATAAATATTCAAGGCATTCTCACCAGCAGCAGAAAGGGCTCAGTTACGAGCACTTACCTGGCAAGGTAGAAAAGGATTTCAGTTTGGCTCACTGACATCTTCAGTCTGTCCAAAGCACAGAGCCAAGGTGTTTTGATCCTGCCAGTGGAGAAGTCAGGCCTCCCAACAAGATCACCAGAAGTTCTGTTTTAGAAATGGTCTGGTTTTGCTTCCTGCAAAGATAAGAGTTTAAACTCTTCAATAAAGAAATGTGTGTCTTCCAGGGCCCATAACTCAATTTAGATGGGACTTCTGAGACGAATTTCACAACTGTCGTCATTCTTTCCGTTCCTCTCAGAGGTGAATGGAAGAGCTACAAAGCTTAAACAGCAGGGCTCCTTTCCAGTCTTTTGTATGCATATATCACACAGAGACCTCACAGATCTCTATCAAAAGTGATCTCAGAATTCCATCCAAATTGGCCAATATATCCATCAATATTCTTTTGAGAACTTAATGGAAAAGCTGAATTTATAGGACATTTGAGTACAGTGGATTTTATACAGACATGCATTTTATATCCACTCCTTGGCTTTTTCCACCTGCTGCAACAATAATAATTTAAAAAAGCATATCTATGTCAGCATAAAGTAATCTTAGCCCAGCTTGAGTTGCATTTTTGGCATCCTTTTCACCAGACAGCTTGTGGCACATGAGAGGTCTGCATGGGCTGTTCAGAGGTCTGCATGGGCAGTTCAGAGGAGTGGGTTTTTCATTCCTCAGTGTCCTCTTTTGTGACAGCTGAAAAGAAATGATGACAAGAACTGTTAAAAGTTAAAATATGTCTTTGTGATGTATCAAATTAGCACTTGGTTATGAATTTTGGGGGTTGGGGTGTTCTGTTTTTTCTTTTTTTTCCCTCAACAGATCTATCAGAGTAGTATACTTGTTTAATATCTTTCAACTATAATATGTGATAAAAACAAAGATTGTGTTCTTGGCTCAGAACCAGCTATGGTAAACTTCAACAATGTGTATGTGCAAGAGAAAAAAAGAGAAATTTTAAGAGACTGTCTTACAGGAGATAACTAGAAGCTGTTTTGGCCACAGCACAGTAACCCTTTTGCTTCAGACAGAACTGTTGGAGGCTGGTAAAGGATAGTTGATTGTAGACAGACACTGAAGATACTAAAAACATCCAGCCAGTGGATAACTTCTTTGTTCATGGTGATGCACTTCCCTACATCAGTTTGCTTAGAGCGAGTTGTCTGATAAGAGCTCTGTTCACTGTTTGAATGAGAAGTGGGTGTATTTAATAAGTGTCATCAGAGGTTAGATAATGCTAAGTCAAGGCAACTGTGCCGACAGATGGGAATGCTTAGTCACAACCAGCTCCTGGAGCCTGTAAAATCTAAGATTTATAAGGACCAGTACATTTGTTTTCTCATAAGTGATAAGGGAACAAGAGACCCTCTACAGAAACATTGATTAAATCTTATTTTCTCTCCTAATGCCCTAAAGTTATCTGATCCTTCGTGAGAACTTGTGCCTACTTATCCTATTTAATTTATTGAAATACTTTAAGCCTTTCAAGTTATCCACAGGTAGTACAGAAAAACTGATAGAAGTGTATGCTTCAGCAGCAAAACTTTCTTATTTTACTGAGGTTTGGAGGAGAAATAGATGCTGACACCAATAGAAAACCCCGCTGGTATGGCAGACGCATTCATGGCAATTAGTCAAGGAGCTATCAGTAGGAATCCTTACATTTCTGTTGTCTGTGACATCTTGAGATTATCCTTTCCCAAAGTACAATAAACTTCAGGAGGCAAAGAATGCTACAAACAAATTCCAGCTATGAAACAGTGTTTCTTCAGTATTATAGTGAGGAGAACACAGGGACTTGTAAGAGCATGGAGTCTGATAAAGATCAGACCAGAAATCTCTAGATGAGCAAATTTCTGTACTAAAAAAAAAAAGTTTTTTAATCTTCTTCTTTTTTTTTTAAGTGTCTTTTTATCTATTTCGTCTCTGCTGATTGAGGTGGAAGTGCATATGAAACATGTTACAAAAGCAGTGGTGCTATTTTATTTCAGGATGTTACATTTGTCCCCTTGTTTTCAGTCTGTTGGGTGGAACAGTTTCGTAGTACATTTTGTTTGCAGCAGATATTGAGAAATGGACATTTCTATTAGCTTTTATATCTACTTCTTTTCCTTAATGATTGCAATGCTCTCCATTGAAATTCATTGTAAAATGAACTTGATCTTAATGGAAATAGAATTTCACCTAAGAATTTCTGTGTTGCAGAAAGGTCTGATCATGTAGTCTGATAAGACATACAAGGAATACATTGATGCAAGGATAGGGTTTGTAAGGACAGCCTCATAGAGCCATTGTCAATTTGGGTCAGAATTTGAACAATTTGAACTTTTTTGAACTTACATCTTCCCTCCCAAAAGCCACAGGAAAGTTTCAAGGCCAAATGATTTGTCATGAAAAACTGTGTCTGGTTCAGGGACTGGAGTCTGGGCTTCACTGAGTCAGGGTTGCTTAGGGGTCACGAGAGCAAAGTGAAAATATCATCCATTGGTGGATATTTTCAGGGGAGCAGGAGTGGAAGGAAATTTGTCTATGGGGAAGGGGAATTTGCTGGAGAAGAGAGAAGGAAAGCAAGTGATAGAACTGCAGGAGGAAAAAAGGGTTTATCTATGGGCTTTGTAGTCTCCTTTGATGATGCATTTAGGGGTAGCACTGTAAAAGCTGTAAAGGGTTGGTGGGTACCTGCGTGTCACTTGGCATATGCACAGGCTGGAGTGGAACACTGTACCCAGATGATCCGAGAGCAAAGAATTTGTCCTTTGTCGCTGTTCTCTGAACACTGCTGCCAACCAGAACGGTATTTGTGTTCATTCCTCAGCTTACTCTTTTGCAACCTCAATTAAGAAAAAGTTCAAGCAAGAGCTGTGTACTCAAATCCATGCAAAAGCCACTGTGGCCTTGGATCTTTCCTCCCTCTTCAGATGTTGCTGGGGATGCATTCTTTCAAATGCTGATATTGTGTTGCTTCCAGACTGAGCCATTTTAGGATTGTGGTTAAATATCATATTGTTGAAATTACTGCTGTTGATATTAAATTGGCTGAATGGTGACTCTTGCTTGGGGTTACCACAAGAATAAATTCTTTCTTTAATGACTGCTTTCAGGTTCAGTGCCACTAACATTGTGCAGCAAATCTATTCTGAATGTGCTTAACTAAACTTCTTGGCAATAACAGATGTGTGGCTTCTGTTTTGTGGTGTACACAAAACAGATCTTGCAGAATTTCTTTGTTTTGGGAAATCTGGATTCTTGAAATCAAAGGGGTGAACTGAATGCTTAGAATAGATTTATAGATGTTTTAATTCTTGCTCTGTGAAAATATTGTACTTTCTCTTAGATGAGATACCTTTAGATTTATATCCACTACTGTTGACAAGATGTCTCCTAGAATGAGACATCTGAGTACAGTGTCACATACTATTTCAATGTGGAGTATTTTCCCTTCATTTTATATTCATTTAAAACCTGCTAGTACCAGCAAAGAACCCCTAAAAAGTAGTAATTCTCTGCCAAAGTAAGCTTGGAGACACACAGTGGATAGAGCATGAGAAATGCAATGCTCTGCTGTACTGTATTTCATTTCCTTGCTAGAAGCAACATCTTCATCTTGGTTCTTCTGTTTCTGTTCCCTCATGGATGTGCTATGTATCTGTTAAGCACTCATAATTTTCTCAAGACTGCATGAGATGCAAATATTACAGTAGTCCCTTCCTCAGATAATTTCACAACTTAGAAAATAGAAAAATAAAATATGCACCTGAGTTGGGCCACTGAGAAGTCACTCAGCCTAACCTATAAAAGACGCTTAAGTGAAATGTGTGTTCTGATTTTGAAAAAAAAAAAGGTTTTTGGAGATGTAAATGGGGAACAGTGTCTGGGTGAGGAGGGAAGTGTTGGATTTTTCTTTGATAGCAGCTGCAGAGCGTGAGGCAGGTAGGCAGACTGGGACAGGAGAGATGGCACCTGTAAATGCTGGTTCTCATGCACATGAACTGAAAGCCAAGGTGGTAGGTGGGCAGCTCACCACAGTGGGCTGGTGGGAAACCCTCTGGAGATGCCCAAGCTTGGGTGTCCTTGAGATGGTGGGTGGTGGGGAGGCCATGGCTGAGCCCCAGGACAGGGTGGCCGTGGCCAGCACTGGGTGTCTGCCTTGGGCAGTTCTTTGTTCATACCTCAGGGTCCTCTGAGGGGATTTGCAGCTTTGCACTGTCCAGTGAGGGGCCCTCTCTTATAAACAGAGAAGGGCTGGGTTGGAGAGATTATGAAGCTGAAAGTGGTTTATTTTTATGATAACTTTGTGGCTGTTGTTTACATGGCTGATACATAAACTCTCTCCTATCTCTCTCCTTGCTTTTGTGCCATCTCCTGCAGTCTGCAGTGTCTAAGTAGCACTAGTTATGTTTATTTAAAGAAACTTTTATGTTCTGTCCCTCATACAGCTTACTTCAAATTTCTCCTTTTTTACTTGAACCCTGGTGCCTACAGGGACCATGTGGGAGTCAGTGTCTTAATAAATCCTTCTGTAGACTAACAAAGAGCAGTTGCCTAACCAGGAGGGACTCAACGTACTCTGTGCATGTAGAGCAATTTCAGGGTGTTCTCTTAGTAGGGGAGATTTCTTCATGACAAAGGCATTTCCAGAAGGGTTCACTGTGCATTTAAAAGTGTCAGATTTTTATTGATCATGTGAAACAGAGTAATTTTCTGCCTTCGTTAACCTGTAAAAGTGCAATTGCCAGAGGTCTAACAAAATCAGCAAAGCTGAGGCCTCTCTGATAATGACAATCAGTTTCTAGCTTTAACTTATGAAAAAGAAACACGATAGTATTATGAGCAAAGCCAATATTAACCATGTAAGTCTTTTAATTAATTTTATGCCTTCTCTAAACAGTCTTTTTGCCTTGGTCATTTGCACTATAAATCTCTCCTGGGTTTTAATTTTTAAAATTGAATGTAATTAATGTATAAATAAGTTCATTTGTGTTGTGTTGTGTTGAAAACAATGCTTGGAATTCCAACTAGATAACTAAACAGATATTTTAATTCTTTTGTTGTTACTAGACTACCAAACACTGTCAAGAACCATGATCCCTAATGATGGATCTGGTATCAATTGCTAGACAGAGATCTTCTGAAAGTTTAAGTTTTCAGTTGTTTATATAGTCTTAGTTAGCTAATCATAAGGCATAATCAGCTCAGCTAAACCTCTGGCATGTTTAGAAATACCTGGGATGAGATGTGCAAACTGTGATATCTAAACAGAACAGAAGATGTAGAAAAGGCTTTGCAAAACATTTTGATAAGCAGCTGAACAAATTCAGTTTGTTCCTTAGCCCAGTTTGTGAAAGACCACCACATTGTGGTGATTGAGTTATACTGACAGTTCTCTGGGTAATTTTTGAGCCCAGTGGGAAAAGACTGAGTATGAATTGAGTTATGTCATTATTAGACTGTAGAGAAGTCCTATTGTAAAGGGTGTGTGCTGTAGAGAAGGCTTTGGATCAAAATGCATCTTAAACCCCAGGGAACTCCTCCACAAGACAGAAACCCATAAGAAATGGGCATTGTTAATGCCAGTGTTGATTGTGTTTCATTAGAGCATGAGGCTGGGAAGCAGTAAATCTGTCGCTTGGTTGGGGTTTTTTTTTCCTGACTCTGACCTTGACTTGCTTTAACTGTTTGGGTAATTTTTTTTTTACCATCTTGGATAATCTTTAAAAGGATTAAAATGTTTTTCTCTCTGTTTTACTCTGAGTGGTAACGCTGTGGTTTACCTTGAGAAATGGCATTCAGCCTTGTGTCATCCAGACCCACTTTTCACTACACTGAGATATTCTCATTAATGGGGATATTTCTGGAAGCTCTTATTAAACCACAGGAGCAGGGCACTGTTACTGAACTTGGATACCTACACGTTATTTCACCCTTCAAGAAGCTTGATCTAGAATCAGCATAAGGCTGTTTCAGAGATTGGGAGGGCAAAAAAATGCTCATTTGTGACACAATATTATTTCTAGGGAAGTACAAACAGTGTTAAGGTTAGGATGAAATCATTCCAAGTCAAATCAGTGAAAGCTTTGCCAATTGCTTTGGAAAAATCAAGCCTTTAACAAAATGATTAATTAATGAGAAAAAATCCTCACCAGGAAACTCCAGAAGCACACTTTCTATCTTGAAAGTTCAAACTCAGTTTACGCTTTGATGAAAACAAGAGAATGTTGAAGAGTTCGGAGTCAACTGGAAATCAACAAAGCATAAGCCTCTCCCTGGCTGTGCTTCTCATCCCCACTTCAGGCTGTTAACCTGATAGGAGCTCATTGATAAGAGCATTAAAAACTTATTGATAAATTGTTGAGAGAAGCTGTGAGAACAGATGGGTCTGGGAAGACTTCTTTCCCAGCTGCGTATCAGTTTGCAGATACTTTCCAGCTTTCTGAGCAACCAATCTGAAAAGCTATTTACTTTCAGACATATCAGGTTGGAGTTCTAGCAGCTGGAGCTGAGTGAATAATTACTTCAATTAAAATACATTCAGCAAGAGGTCAGTGAATATTTTGTGTAACAACATACCTAGTACTTAGCAGCTTAAATGTGTGCAGATTTTTCAGCTGTGCATATATACACAGTGTCACTTTGGGCCAGTTGTAAGAATATCAGGAGAGCAGCCCAGAGGTCTGGTTTTTACTGCCCTGCTGTCTGGTGGTTGTGCTGGGCTTGGGGCTGGAGGTGTAAGGGGGGGCAGCAGCCACAGGGGACATGCTGCCCTGCCTGGGTCAGGACTCAGAGAAAACCTCTCCAGGTCTTGGGCTTGGAGTGCAGCCTGGCTGACACCCAAGATATTGTATATCAGCACTGAACATGCAGATGGGCTGTCCTCTGTTGCTATTATTATGCAATAACTGCACAAAAATGCTATTAAGCTAAACATGAAATTAATTGAACATAATATGGAACAGACCCATGAACTGACTCCATGGTCTGTCTGAGGCACTGTGGTCTGGCATCCACAAATACTGATTTATTTCTAGGTCTTGTAACCCATTTTAGTTGTGACAGGTAGTTAAGGCACCTGACAGGGTGTTCAGAGAATAGCATGTCCTAACTCCTTGATGACCTGCTTGTCCTATTTGTGGAGATGTTAATTCTACCCATCAAAAGACCATGGAAAATATTCTTAATTTAGAAGCATTTTCCTTTCCTATTTTTTTAGCCTTTCCATATGTATATCTGTGTCTGAAAAATGTTCACTCCTTTCGCTCTTTTTGTCTTTCATTTAAATGGTTCAAATACATTGAGCCTTAGCCAGCTGAAGGGCAGGTGGTTGCTGCCCAGGTAAGGGATCCAGGCCTGAACTGCAGAAGTGCACCAAGTTCCCAACAAGACATCAGGCATCTGCCCTGTGACCAAGAGTGGACCACACCACTGAGCTTTGCTGCTGTGTGCTGGGTTAAGAAGGGAGCTGTGGGTCACGGTTGACTGTCATGCTGAGTGCACAACTTTTTAAAGGAGAATATTTCACTCAGCCATCTGAGGCTTAGCAATTGAGTTAATTTGGCTTTTTTTTTTTTTCGTTTTTTCCTGTTTCTTTTTTTTTTTTTTCTGGAACAAAATCCTCTTTGATACAAAGATAGTAACAAATGGAGAACTGACATAGGTTTTCCTAGAATCAAACATATGGTTGGTCATGCTCTTTATATAGGCTTTCTCATCTGAATATTTTTCCTAAAACTGGCAGTAGTTAGACCCTGTGATGCAGTCAGATGCCTGGTAAACTATGTAAATTAAGTTTTTTAAAATCTCATTTTAGATTTTGTTTTCTATACTTGGATTTTTTTATGGCAGTTTCTGCATCACTTTCACAATTTCAATTTCACTGTAGCAATAGTGATTATAATTTACAGTAGTTTTCCATTTCTCCTTTAGCAGTCTTCTGTTTGCAGATCCCTTTTGTAACATCACTGAACGAAGAACTTGGGGTCAGCTGCTGTAGCTCATTAACCTAAATTCCTTCAGACTTGCTGCCTTCCAGAGAAAAGTCCCACTTTCCTGTGCCCTTTGTTTCTTGTATCATTTTTCACCTTGCTTTACAAAAATACACAGTTTTGGAATGGATTCCCAAGCAACCCAGATTGCTGATGTCCTGCCTTCATCACTGTTTGCTGCTTTACCAGGCCTTGTATCAATCAGGCATTACAGTGGTAGTGAAGTTACTTTTACCCCCTGAATACTGGTGAAAATGTTCAGTGGCTTCAAGCATAATAATAATAATAATAATAATTCCTGAAAAAACCTCTGCAAACATCCATCCTTCATGTGTCATTTGAGATCTCAGCCAGGTCTGAGTTAATTTAATGCATACTTCATTGGTAAACTGTAATGCTAATTTTTAATATGGGTGTTGCACCATACTAATTTTAAAATTTTATAAATAGATAAGTGCACTGTGCCAATAAAACCAGACTTAAGCAGCCACATTTTGCTGGCTCACTGAAGTATCAAGTCAGGTCTGTTTGACAAGATTTTTCAGTGATTTGAAGTACGCACTGAGGTATTGACCATATTCATCTTTATCAATTGCATTTTGCATTAACTTTTATATTAATCTCCCTGTAGTTAATGTTAGACTCTAGAGTTTATAGTTGTCCTAACTCTGTGCTTGTACTTTTTCAATGTTGGCACAGCATTATTTGTCTGCTAAAGATTTTTCCCTGGCTTAATTTGCAGGCCAAACTTCTTAGCTGGATTTAAGACCTTTGGGGTTTGCTGCTTTTGGTTCTGCTTTTCTTTTCCATAGATTCTGCCTGAAAATGTGTTCAGGTTTTGATTACCTGGAGAGAAGTTAATCATCTTTGCATGATGAGAATTCATTGCCCCATTTCTCTCAGGGCAAAGTGCTTTTTTCCCTGGTAACAATTCAACTTCTGGCATCTAGCAAAAAGGGATCACATAATTGCTAGGATTATAATTGCTGTGATTTCTTTTTCTATAGAAGTTTATATAAAAGTCTAAAGTGTACAGAAATATAGCTGAGGAAGAATAATTTACTGTACGAAATAGATGAGCACTCTGCTCTTACAGAATGCTCAGATCTAAAATGAAAGTTCAACTTGGCTTCTGGAGCAGCATGCTGTGTAGTTTTCCCTTTAAAGACTTTTCCTCCTTTTGCTGTGAAACCTTTTCATATAGGGCTTTTCTTCCTTGAGAAGCTCTCCTGCTGGTTAATGTCAGCAGATACACCCACGGCTGCTCAGGAGGGAGATGTCAGAAAGGCGTCCTGCCGGCTCTGGATTCCCGAGGCAAGCTGGGAGCCCTGCTCAGGGAAGGGAAAGGAGCTGAATGCTGCCTCATGCAGCAGTCAGTAATTTTCCCTGGTTAAAATCAAGCTTTAAATACAAAGCCCTGTACTCCCTCCCCCACAAGCCTAATCAAAATACTTATTTCTTTTGTTTAAAAAGCATAAATCACTATCATTTCATGTACTTGTGCATGGCATAAACTGAAGCCACTTACTTTTTCATTATAAAGACTTCTGTTATTGTGACCTGTATTATATTTTCTTTTTGCTATTTGAACTTTTAGTCTTTGATGTTATTGTGATCTGTAGCAGCATGGCCAGTAACTTGTGTTTCCTCCTGTCCTATCTGACATATATGTACTGTGCTCACCATATCCAGAGCTGACTGTCCTCCAGTGGTGCATTAGGCTAACTGAAAAACTGAAACACATGACAGCATTACCACATCTGAAATAATTACTGTGCTTTAATGGCTGACTGACAACTACCAACACACAGTACTTCTAGGCTCAGTGTAAGATGATATTAATAAAATATGTACAGAAGCCTGGATGTCTCTATTAAACAAGGTGCCCATAAGGGCTACTGGAATGATCAAAATAATAGAAAAGCTATATATAAGTACGTGTTGAAAAAAAATACTCAATATATGGTTGTTTATGTCTCTGGAATAATGAAGACTGAGGGCGATAAGGTGTTTTTTTTCTGTGGATAAAGGGTGACATAATCTATTATACCACCACTAAAAGAGATTGAACTCCATGTTATTGTTCAACACAGAATGTCTCAGAATTTCAAGTCAAGTTAGATTGGGTTAGTGGCTGGAAATTTTCTATGCATTTTCTAGGAAATAGAAGTTTAAACTTTGTCATCATTTGTGAGATTATTGTGACCTTCCTCTAAGGTCCAGATAGATCCTTTCAAATCATGGCTATTGTCTGGTAGACTGGATCAGATGTCTTGGGATAACTTGGGGTTTCCTGTGACTTGCAAGAATCACGTGAATACTTTCATGGATAGCCAAAAGGAGAAGATGCAGGGTCCCGTGAGGTCACATATGCACCAGGTATGGCACTGTGTGGCTGGAATGGTGTTCACAATATTGCAGTCAGCCTGTACAGAAAAGTGGGAGACTGGAAACCATGGCTAGCTATTACCTCAGGGAAAGGCAAATTCTGGATTTTGGCCAGTCCTCCTGTTCCTATGCTGCTGGACCCTGCATCCAGAAACTCAGTCTTCGCTGAGCGTGACTGATATGGCTCTGCAAAGGCTGTGGTTGTGGCAAGTCCTCTTGTACTCCTTCAATCCCTACAGCTCCTACACCAAATAAATACATACCTACTTTACAACTTTATGATTTGTAGAGTCTTTCTGCATATCACTATCGCCACTGGGAAGACAGAAAAAACAGACACGAAATTTCCAGTGAAAGCAGCTTTACAGTGCATTTAATTGTCATAGAATTGATCATCTCCATTCCCCCCAGTGTTCTCTGACTGATCAGTAATCTGATAGATTCAGGATGATCCTGAAAATATGTGTGGAAGACTTTTTGTCTTTTATTTTGTTTTGTTCAAAGAGAAATAATTAATTCCCTTCCCACTGAACTCAATTCTGTTGCAACTTAGTTTTTATGCCTCATCTTACCACTTGACAGGCAAAATATGTTTGTGTAAGAACTGGCTTATTAAAGCAGGATAGCCCAATAAACCCATTGAATCCCAGTAATATCCTTGCCTAACAAAAAACCAAATCCCATGCAAGTGTCCTTGTTTATTGTTCCACAATACATAAAAGTTGTGCCAGCCAGTGATGGGAAACAAATTCTTATTTTTCTTTTTATATTTAACTTTTTATTTTGTGGGTAAAAGAAAAGAGGAAAAATTCAGCTCTTGGGAAAGAAATGCCATCTAGCCTCAGCCCATGAGGAGGTACAGGCCAGATGTCGGAATTATGTCTGTGTACCTATCCTGGAGGTCTGTGGGAGGGTAATTTCAGGCCAGAGACGATCCAAATTATTGGGTGCCTGATAGCTGGATACTGACCACAAATACTCAGTCACATTTGGATGGCTGATGTTTGTGTTATTCTGAGTGTAGCTGTTTCTTTATAGTTTTTTTTCTACTGCCAGGACTTTGCTTTTTTATGAACATCTCAGGTGAGGGGGAGGAAGGGTTGTTGAGTGCAGCAGGCCAGCAGCAATTCCATTGCTTGGAGTAATCTCAAGCTGTTCAGAGACAATAACCTTCCTTTGTCCTTATTAAATGCTAATAGCACATTGGCTTTTGAAAACCTTTCTTTGCTCAGGTACTTGGCTGATATCTGTGAATCGTGGTATTTTATGGAGGTGGGCTGAATATTTCAGTAGCTGCAGAGTACTGTGTTCCCATAGCAATGGAGAAACCTTAGTGCCTTGCACAGGCACTTGCATGATTCACAGCTAGGAAAGGCAGTCAAAGGAGAATGGTGATAAAGCCTACACAGGCCTAGTTCTTTGGGACAGTTTGTTGTGTCTGCTCCTTGCTGAGGAGGAAATGCTGATGTGGCAGTACTGGATGAGTTGATCAAATGATGCTGAAAAGGAAGACATCTGATATGATTTCACATATTGGGGTGACATGTTCACCTGGATGTGTGTTCAGTGTTGTGGTTTTTCTGTCCACAGCTGTCAACAGGCAGGGTTGTTGTGGGGTTGTCTTATTTGTCTGCCTACCGCACCTTCCTTGAGGAGAAGGAAGTTGAGACCTGCATTCTCCTGGCAGTGCCATTCTTCACTCAACCTTCCTTTTATTCAATGCAGAGTAAAGAATCTGTGCATTGTGAATACTTAGGCACTGAGCTTTGAGTAAACATCTGCATGATGGTTTTGCCAGCTTTCAGGAGCAGCCAGATTTGGGAGAGGGCCTAACAGACTTAATTGTGAGAAAGAAGTATCTAAATATATTTTCTGTAAAATAATCTTCTATTGTTTTTATAGTTTCTTTGCTTGATCAAACACAGAACTAGAGAAATAAGGAGAAAGAGAATCTGGATTGTATAGCCAGATTGTCTTCTTCTGAAACGTGGATCGTAACAGACACTCCGGCACAGGCTGGAGAGCCACTCAAATTTCTCCCTTAACAGGCTCTGTCTCTTTGGGATCAGAGGTTCCACCTTATCAGCTGGGTTTGCTTGGACAAGGACTTTGGGGACTGGATGCCATCCAGTGCTTGGATGCAGCTTAGGGTGATTGTGCCCTGTCAGTAATGCAATGGGGCTGTGCCAGGATACTTTCCTAGGGCCAGCCAGGCAAAAGCAACCATGGGTTTGCCTTGACAAATGTGCAAGGAGGAGCTTCAACTGCTTGTAGACAGCACATCCTTGAGAGTGTTGTTTTAGTGACCTTCCAGACCTGATGTGAAAACAAGGCTCAGAAATGCCCCTTGGATATTCAAACAGAGGAAGGCACAGCATATTAAACAGTTGTTTAATTAGTAGGAAGAGGAATTCTGAGATCCTCTCTCTGGAAGCTGTAGTCAGCTAAATTGAAAGAGGAAAGATGGGTGAAGCTTCAGCCATCAGGGTTATGGCATCTGCGGCAGCTTACCAATGGATGTTGGAAGTTCTTAATTACCTGCAATATTTCAATAAGATTTAATAGCTTTCTGAAGTAGATGATCTAATGTGACCACAACATGTAGCTGTTTCCAAGAACTGTTAAGGAATTATCTGCAGCTTGTCTGAAGTGGTGGATCTAAATTCCTGTGATTGTGATAGTCTCTTCTTGCTTCAGAACAGAGGTACTCATGCTTTGATTATTTCTGCATATACCTAAGCAGCGAAATTAAAGGGGCTGACAAGGCAGTGGATTAACACCAATTTTTTCTTTGTATTTTTAGGCTTAAAGAATCCTCAGGATGAGTTTCAAAACACTTTTTGTCTCAGACTTATTTATTATATATGTCTTAACTAATAAAAAAAACCCACATGCTGAAGAAAGTTCCTTGATTAAGGGCATACAGGAGGCCAGTGACATTACTGAGACTGGAAACATACCATGATTTTTTAATATAACTTTTTCTAGGACTGAGGCGAGCCCATAGCATCTGTACTGGTATATTCTCTTCAGTTAAATTAGCTCAGTTACACTGATACTTGGTCTGGTGATCTGGAGAATTAGAGTTCTCTGTCCATTGCCAAAAAATAATGGGGGGGAAAAGCAAGGCAAGCCTCATTCATTTTGCATCCCATTCCTAGGCTGAAAGAAGGGTTTAGCTCATGAATTTAAATAACTGTTAGCAGATACTCTTACGTGGCTGGCTGAAAGAACCTTGACAGAAGTTATAGTAAAAGCAGATGAGAGACATTGCATATTTTTCACTACATATAACTTTTGACCATCTATGCAGGTCTGCTGATAGATTCTGGCAAAGACAGTCCAACAGAATAATAACGTGCTTGCCATTTTTGTACTTATGATGTGATATTCCAAATATCAAATTAGCAGAGGTGAAGTTTGAAGCTCTTTCACAGCCTGCCCATTATGTTTCTAAAGAAAGAAAAATGCACAATTTTGCCTTTTTACTACCTTAATTAATAAACTGCAACACAATGGTAATATAGTGCCTTTTATGTCTAAGCTTTAGAACACATAACAGGAAAATAATCTTTTCAATTATTCCAGAGGAAGAGTATTAAAGGCGAGTACCACGTAACTCAGTGAATCCAGCAGTGCTAGAGCTGACAACAAAGTTCCTCAAGTTCAGCTCCATGTACAAGCAGCTGTCAGCTACCAATAATCAACACTTTCAATCATAACTTGTGGCTTCTGTTTGATGATATGAGTAATGACAGTGACATACATAACTGGAGCTCATTTTTAGAGTCTGAGCCATAAACAATTTTAAGAGCAAGTCTTATTAATGTCTCTCAATATCACCTGCTAGTTTTAAACATTCAGATCTGTTTTCATATAAATGTTGCTGATCTCTTTGTCTTCTCAAGAAAATAACATGTACTTTTAGGCTGATTGCTGAGAAAAGCCAAGCTGTCATAATCATTCCCTCTAGCAGAAAGAATATGTTGTTATCTGAAATATCAGAGGGAAGAAGTTTAGCTTTTTGAAGAATTTGATCTAAATTTTCAAATGTATCAAAGATTGCGGTGATTTAGCAGAGATTACCTGAACTTTGTGAGAGTTCTCCTTTAATGTTCCCTCTACCAGACTTCTGCTTCTGAACGTATTTGAGATGTCTGAGAACTTGAATTCTCTTTTAACAGAAACCTCTCTTGATTTAGCCCCTGAGCAACAGCTGTGAAGATCAACAGCCCACTGGTGAAAGGAATAAATTATATTGGTAGGATTTTTTTATCAAGAAAGGAAAAAAAATGGTTTTAGAATAAAACTAGGAGGTTAATAATGCATTTCTGCTGTATTTGTAAAATTTCCTATGAGCTTATGCATAGCTTTGTATAGACAGATTGGTGTAATTCTTAACCCAAGTGAATATTAGAATAAATATTTAATCAAACAACTTAAAATGTGAATCGTAGAGTGAAACATAAATCTCATGTACAAACTTTCTATTTCTTACTCTGAATTTTGATGCAATATTTATTGACTAGGTCAGGTTGAATAATTTAGACTAGCATGGTTGGATTTCCCAGAGTTGTATGTACTTTGCCTGCTGTTTACCCAGCAATCCTCTCATGGACATACCTTGTTTGCCATCTTTCCTCCAGGAACAACTGAAATTATAAATCTCCCACTATATTTGATTTCTGCATCATGAACTTACAAGGAGTAAAACTAAAAGCAGAGGCATTGTCAATAGGCTGCTCAGCAACAAAAGGGGAGGAAAGCAAACCCAGCTGTAATTCATTGACAGATTTTTTGTCTCCAGTATCTCTTCAGCAGGTTGGTTCTGTTTTTATAGGCTGGCTGTGCAATGAGCAGCATCAGTGGTATAAACCAATGCACACTTGCATTGTTAATAGACCAGACAGACTTTCAAAATAATCATTTCAGGAGACTGAGCTGTCCCCAAGCCACCTGTAAGAGAAAGTAAAACAGTTTGAGCATCTGATATGTGCTGGAGCAGAGGTTCCTCTGCAGCCCGCGATGTGGACTGTGGTGAGGCAGTTGTGCCCCTGGGACACACATCAGCAGGGGATGCCCAAAGGAGGCTGAGACCCCATGGGAAGCCAGGGCTGGAGCAGAATCCTGGCAGGACTTGTAGACCTGCAGGTGACCCACACCGGAGCAGTCAGTTCCTGAAGGACTGCACCCCATGGAAGGGACTCATACTGGGGCAGTTCACAGGACACTGCCATGGGAGAGAGCCCATGCTGGTGCAGGGGAGGAGTGTGAGGAGTCTTCCCACTGAGGAGGAAGGAGCAGCAGAGACACGTGATGATGTGACCACAGCCCCCATTCCCCATCCCCCTGCACTGCTGAGGGGAGGAAGGAAAGAAATTAGGAGTGAAGTTGAACCCAGGAAGAAGGGAAGGATGAGGGAAAAGTGTTTTAAGATTTAGGGTTATTTCTCATTATCCTGTTCTAATCAGATTGATGCACTCATTTCCCCAAGTCAAATATTTTTTGCCTGTGGTAGTAATTTGAGTGACCTCTCCCTGTCCTTATCTTGACCCATGAGTTGTTAATGATATTTTCTGTTCCCTGTGTATTTGAGGAGGGGAGCAATAGAGTGGCTTTGTTGGGCACATTGTGTCCAGTCAGGGTCAGTCCACCACAGGATCTTAGACATCAGATTTTGATTGGCAAAGTAAATCTGTGCTTTATGTAGCACAAACATACAGAGCAGCAGTGACCACAGAACAATGAAAGCTGTCTCTTGTCATTGAATTATAAATAATACCTAACATATGCATGTAATTATGACCAGGATTACATACACACAGAGAGCCAAGTGAGAGCTGTAACATGCCTAAAGAACCAGCAAGATCTTTCCAATCTTGTAGGAATTATGTGATAGCATGTTCATTTTACAAATATGCTCCTAATGCGCCAATTTCTGCCCCTGGCAAGTTACTGTTGTTTTACCTCTCATCTTGGCAACTGTTTAACCTGAGGATCTTTAGTTACATTGTCTTGGGAAGACTTAGGATGGAGGGCTAAGCTTCAAGGCCAGGCTGTCATCAGATGCCATGCTCTACATATCCCACTGAATAAAATACTGACTGTGGCAAGGGTTGGGCAAGTGAAAAAATGGGAGAGGAAAAAAACTTTTTGAGAATGTAACAAAAATGGTGGCAGATCTGTGGTTTTACAAGTGGTTTCTTCACTTATGACCAATTACTGTGTAGTTTACGGCTCCTAAATTTGCAACACCTGTACCAATCTCCCATCTCTGCTGCTGCTATGTCAGATGCACTGGAGAAAATCCAATGGACCAACAGAGAGACAAGGAATGTGTCTCATTTGATATCAGTTGAGCTGCTTATTACAGCCATTGTTGCTGGTACTTATCCCTTACACCATGAATATCTCACTTGTTTAAGCAAAAGGGAAAGTACATTAGTTTTCTCTTGTGCCTTTTGGAATAGAATTCAGTTAGTATTTAGTTGTTTTGAGAGAGAATAACTTGAAATTCTTCTGTTTATAAAGGTCCCTCCCTACTTCATGAGTCCAGACACATCCTGCTGTGAAGTATCTTGTTCTCTCTGACATCCTGCATGTCTTGCCTATGCCCCTGGTGTGAGCTGCTGGTCAAGGAACAACAGCTGCACAAAGAATGAGAAATAATGGAGTCTCCTACACCTATTGATTTGGAAAACTGATCAGGTTCTTGAATGCTTTAACTCTGAGTACTTCTGCACTTCCCCCACTAATGTTTGCAGTCGTAATTCTAGAAAATCAGTTATTTGTTTGCATTTTTGTTCATGATCATGCAAAACAGAAAAAAAGAATGATTACCTTAGATTTCCTATCAGGATAAGGCAGACAATTTTCCCCTGCAGCTTAGTTGTAGCTCTTTAGGGATTAATAAAAATTATAATACTGTATCTTGTTTAAATCATTAAGTAACTTTATCCAGTTTTGTAGAAGAAAATATTGTCAGATTATCTGCGTGCTTTGATGTAGAAACTTTTCCTTGGGTAAAGCTTTTTCCATTGAAGTCTTATTCATGTTGTTTTTATTATTTTATTGTTTTCACACGTGGACCCTATTATCAGCTTAGGAATGAAATGGTTCTTCTATATTCCTTTAAATAGAGAGTTCAATCAAAATATTATTAATCTTTCTGGAGTATTTATTCAGCATTACGAGTAGCATATCTGTGGCGTCAGTGTTAATGATTTTGTGCAGGAAGGAATGACATCTCTCTGTTGACCCTAAAGCACTGTGGGTTTGCCAAGTATTATTTTGTAGCACAGACATCTACTACTGGTTACTGTGGTTCCATGGAAGAGTGTATTAGCTGCAGCATTGATTTTTCTTGTGCTCTTACAGAGACAGGAAAAAAATGTGTTTGCTACAATTCATTTGAAGGGGAATCAGGCAAGGTTTGTGCATTCCTCTAGCTCCAGCTCACAGGGAAGTTTGGGTCCTGCCTTTGTAGGTGATACTAAAGCGGTAGCACAAAAAAGGGTAGATTTTAAAATAACCATGGGGTAATGAGCTACAAGTGAAACTTATTGAGCCTGTGCTCAGTATGTGCCTTATTTTACTGGAAACTGGGGTGGAAAAGATAAAAAAGTTGACCTTTCCTAGAAAAAGTAAAAGTTGTGCTCCAAGGTGTAGGGTGGTAGCTGATGCAGGACCCTGGCTATTACCCCTGCTCATAGTGGAGGATGCCAGAGAAATATTTGTATTTGTGTCCTCTGAGTGGATCAATTCTGTAGCTGTATGAGGCATGACAGGCCCCCAGTGCTGCACTTTAACTTTTGTCACACCATTAGGCCTGGATCTGTCTCCCTAGTTTATTTTTAGAAGTGATTTGGCAGAGAGAGAAGTGCCGAGACTTGCCCTTTCCCTGTGGAGGGAAGCTCTGATTATTCCTTTAGCTGCCACATTCTTGTTTGTCTGTCTCTAATCTATTCTACCTCTGGAGGCATTTCTACTGTTCTCATTACTGTGGTATGTGAGCACTTTGGGCAGTGAGCTGAAGAGCAGAGTCAAATACAAAACCCCCCAGGAGGGTCCTGTACCATATTCTGCTTCTCTCTTTCCAGGGAGGTGCTGGGGATGGGGAAACTGTTGAGTTTGCCGTCCCTTTTCTGTACCTTCTGTATCTGGCCCAGGGTAGTTATTGCTTGCTGTGGTTCCTCTCCCACCACCATGTGCTGGAGGACTTTCTGTATGGGGGTTTCCACTGGGACCTCTGGGTCCAACACACTGGAATGACATTGACTGTCGTGGGGCTACTGCAATTCTGCCCACATAGTACCCTTGAGTTACAAACAAGGATATCTCCCATCAGCAACAGCATGTGTCTTGCTTTGGATCATTTCAGAGTGATTTTTAAAGTCTGGTTTCTTTTAGAGTAATTTGTGCTCTGGACTCTTCCCTTTCCAGCTTGAACAGCAACCTGTGAATGGTAGCACTTCTACAAGCAGGTCTTTATCTTTTCCCTCTCATGAGCTGATGATCCTTTAATTGCAGTGCCATCTGCCCATGCCAGGGTTTAGTCACGAGGCCTGAGTGTGTGTTTTGTGTCATACGTGAAATACCTGGAGGAGAGTGGGTTTTGTCCTGTTCCTTGGTGCAGAGGTGAATTGTTGCCAGATACACAGAGGGACAAAGAGCTGTGCACAGAAAAGTAGAAGCACAACCAGCCCACACACTTGGTGGCAACTTGGCATGTCAGGGACACTGTTTTCTGTATCATATCCATAATGTTAGGGGAAAAAAGACAGGCTGAAAAGTGCCTGGATCTCTAGAAGATGCAATTCCCTATGCTGACAACCCACTGTTTGTGGTGCTGCTGAGGTGCCTGTCTTATTCCCAGCTCCATTCTCTGTGCAGCATTGGAAAGAAACATACCTGTCTGTGATGGTTCAAACACTCTGGGAAGTGCTGAGTGTAACTCCCTCCTTCTGGCAAGGGAGCCCTGCGAGGTGGAAAACTTCTGTTTTCAGCAGTGATGGAGAGAATAAGAGGTACTCGTTCTCCATCTGCTCAGCACTTAAATTGTTATTCCTTCATGCTTTCCCCACCTTTCAAACATAAAATTGGCAGAAACAAATGAAGCTGTAAAATAACAGCTCTGAATTAAAGCTTAATTGTGCCAAGTGCTGTTAAAAAGAGCATTGCCCTCAGTACGCTCTTAACACTTCAGCTGTTAGGGCTGCTGGGAGGAGAGGAAAGTTGTTCATTTTTACCTGCCTGGATACTGTGGGGTTAATAGACCCCACGCTAGGACAGTCAGTGCTAAAATCATTGTCTGGAACAAGTGGAAATCCGACTACAAATGCAGCTGAGCAGCACCAGTTAATAGCCTGGCTGTTAATAGCTGATGTAGGGGATTGCCAGTGAAAATACCCAGAAATGGGCAGGGCACTGCTTAGAAAGAAAACCTAGTAGGAGCCAGCACAGTGCTGCTGGGAAGGGGGTGGGATATTTACAAGAGTCATCATAGACTGATGTGGGTGTCACGTCTCTTGGATGAGACGAAGTGAGCAGTGTAATGCTGATCTATCATAAACATTTGTTTAAAGTCTTGCAGGAGACTCACCCAGCCCAGGCAGGGGGCCCGGTGCATTAGCTGACTGTCAAGCAAAGCTACTTGGTATTCATAGGCAGGTAGCAGCCTGTCTGAAAATCTGCCAGATTTTCTGTTTAATTATCTATGAGGGACGTGTCACCATTAGGACTGCTTCCTATTTTGCATTCTTTGAGGAAACACAAGAACAAGCTCCCTTTGCCAGTGACAGGGAAATTCAAGGGTGCCTGGGAAGAGTGGCTTTGCTGGGGCTGCAGCTCTGTTCGGGCTGGTCAGAAAAATTTGGCAAAGACCACACTTTGTGCATTGAAGCTGAAATGTTTTGTGGTAACTGGTCTCAGGGATGATTTCTAAAGGGATTATTTGGGAACCAATGTAGACTGTAATTACTTCTGAAAAGAAGGAGAAATGTCTCCATCAGACCTCTCACCTTTTCTACCTTGAAACAGATATTTTGAGTATACTGGTTTTCCTGTAAAATTTGAAAAGATTTTCAGTTGAATGATGAACTCTATCAAAAGAAAAGAAATTGTCCTTTGTTCAGCCCTAGGTTATGTCAGGGCAAGGAGATTCATAGGCCAGCACATCTGAGAACATAAAAAGCCATCTTACATTTTTAGTCAGTAAGAGGATACACGCCTTGTGTACTGAAGGCTGAAAAATCTCTTTTAAGATCCATGCAATTTTCTCTAAGATTGAGGTTGTATTTTACTTTCCCTTTCATTATTTATTCTTAGTTTTCTCTGTGGTGAGGAAAACTGGTTGCTCAGAGTAATAATCTCAAGCCTGTGCATGTCAGATGTGTGATTAATTGGCTGGAGTGAGAAGGGTGTCTCATTTAGATGATTAGTTTGGTGATGCTGGTGTGGTGAGCCAGCTGACCAGCTAAGTGCAGCCACCTGATGATCCCAGAGCAAGACTGGGTTATAGTAACAGCAGGTTATAGGTTATAGGTTTATTTGGAACTTGATGGAAATATTAGACAACAGAATAATATGAGCAGATCTAGTAATCAACATTCTGAATTATTTAGAAATTCAAATTAAAGGACTTAGACTGTGGCACTGCTAAGAAGCAGTGACATCCAGGGGATTCAATCAAGAAGAGCAGAGCTCATATTGCAGCTCCACTGCTTACACAGTGGACAATGCTAGGAAAACAGTTTTTCTTACCTTTTTTCAAAGGTGTCTGTTTTCTTTGGGTGCAGAAGCTAATGTACTGTGTGTTTGGTTTCCAATTCCAGAGCCAGGGACTGGTTGGTGCAAATGCTTAGGGCTTGCCACTGCTGGGAATTTGTCATGGTCATCCTCATATTTGACCAGAGACATCAAAGAACTCAGAGTCATGGATGTCTTTTGGAGACTGTGGCAATGGTCATATGTAGAACTGGAATGGCAGCCAAGGCTTCAGCATCTTTGAATATCTCATACAAGTACTGAGAAAAATGGCAAATTAAATGGAGAAAATGGCCTCAAGGATTTTTGGTGCACTAAAGCAAGTAGAAACATGAAATCTCCAGAATTTACAGTGGTCTAGCCTCAAATGCCTCTGGAAATGAATGGGAGATACAATATTTAGTTAGTTATTAAAGGAATCAAGGTTCCTGGTGTACCCTTTCCTCCAGAAAGGAGTGTTAGGAAGCAGTCTTTGGCTCAAGAAATGTATCTTTAGAATGAATTTTTTAAGTCAGAAAGGAAAAAATAGAGAAGCTTTATGGATGTTCAGGGAAACTTAGGCTGAGAGCAGGGCGAGCTACAAAGCAACGACTACTCTACCCTTTCTCTGCAACTTCGTATTGATATTATTGGAAAAATTCATTAGCAGATGTGCACTTTTCTGAGTAGAGTACAAGTTGCTATAATTAAGAGAGGGATGATGTATTATTTAAGAGTAATTTGCAATTAGTGTTCCTAAGTGCTCTGCTATATCATTGGTTTCTTCTCTCTGTCTTGATCAAATGCAGCTGGATAACCTGTAAATTAAAAATGATGGAAAAGTCACTGTGAGTACAGCTCTGGCTCTCTGGACTGAAAAGAGCTGGAAGAGAAATTGGCAGCTGCTACTCTGGTAGCAGAGGGTGGGTGGCAGAGCAGTGGTGCTGGGACCCTGGGGCACTCTGGGCATGGGAGATTTGGGAGAAAGCTGAGGTCTGGGACTTTTCAGCCAGTCCAAGGCAGGGCTGGGAGGGAGGGGACCTGCATCTTCCCACAGGACCACATTTATGCAAATACTTCTTTCCTTGGGGTGGGATTTCTGCATAGTAGGAAAAGCAGAACTTTGCTGTCAAACCTCCTGGATGTTTGCTGGAGGAGAAACCCAAGTCTCAGTCCTGCCTGTGGAGAACATGCCTGCTCCAGACTTTATGCATGCACTGGAAAAGTAATTATGCTTCACATGCCCAGTGATGATTGAGCAAATGTTGATAGTTTAATTATTTCTCAGAAAGTGTTGAAAAATTAATGTCTCATCCAGTGTCCATGTTTCTCCATGGACACTGGATGAGAAGTTTAAATGCTTTGAGGCCAAGGAAAAGTTCTTTACTCTGTTAGAATTCTTTCTCTACATAGGCACGAGGCAGCATATTGCCACTGTCACATAATGCCAAATTAACAAGTTTCTCCAGTTCTTTGTCACCTTCTTGTGTTGTCACATTTACCTTTCCCTTGGCAGATTTATCCGTGCAGTGGCTATGGCAGAGAATGATCAAATATAATTTATTATTTCAGACATTTCCTCACTGCTCATGACTTTAGTAATGTGGTAGGAATAGAAAAGTGTTCAACCTGTAATGTCAGTGCAAAGAATTAAATATTTATCATATGCCAGAGAGTGACTTGGGACTGATTAACATGTAGATTTGCATACAGGAGCATTAGGAAACACCACAAAGTGGATCATTCCTTTCTAACAATACATGCAGAAACATGTTTGTTTTCAAATTTTCAGATATATGTGTTTAAAAGATGCCTAAAGAACTGTGATTGACATGATCCATGAAATGCTGCTGGCTTCAATGTCTGATTATGCTACGTATCCCATAGGGCAGGTGTCTCAAAGGCTTTTTGTCTATCTATGACTGTCAATCTCTACGGTTTCTGAATCAGCAGCAGTTTTAATTTGAACTGGTGTCACTGGGAGCACTCAGTCTTTCAGCTAACAGAGTAATGGTTAATTGAGATGGTTGGAAGCAGTCACATAGTGGTGGCTTCACAAATTCTAGTTTATAAGCCAAAACATGCTAATCTGCTGTTTGTGTGCTCTTAGATTGGTGGTTAATACCTCCGTGAAACAGTTGCAGATATCCCCACACACATTTTCATCAAATGTATTTTATTTCAGTACTAAAGTGGGCTTCAGGTGCTCACATACTTACTGCAACTCAGAGGATGGGCAGTCAGCTGCTGAGCTGTAATAGCTCAATCATTTTTGGTTATGGGAATATACCTGTGCTTTCTGGTTTTATTAAGAGTTTGATTTTTTGTTACAGGCCAAACTTGACTTGGCAAGTGGCAAGCTGGAAATGCTTTTGAGTCTTTTTCAAAACCAAGTAGATCAATTTCAGTACTTTAAAGTGGTTTACATTTGTTGTCACCAGTGCTACCTGGCCATTTAAGCTGAGCTTTCTAGGAGCTCATTTCTTTCATCTGGGCAAATGAAATTGCTTACCCGACCTAGAAAACCAGGAGGATTTTAAACTTCTTTTCACTAAGAGGACATTTCAATCTCTCCTGTGTTTAGACTGGCAGTTTGTGAGATACCTACACAGGAGTTGGAGGCCTGTTTTGGTTTTTTCTAAGCTGAGTCTATTAAGGTGTTTGACGCGGGTCTCGCTTGTAGAGCTTGTGCTGAATCCTGCTGTGAACCTGGCAGTTCTCTTGCAGAGATCACATCCCACCATCCTGTTGGAGGTTATAGCCCATGGAAGATGTGTTTGTTCTATAGCTCTCAAATATCTTTCCCTCTCCAAAAAAATAGGAAAAGCTGTCTTTGATTCCACAGAGCTCTACTGATGTTAGAGGGAAATACAGAGTGAACTGAGCTAATTTGTGGATATTGCAGTATCTACCTTGCCATCAAGTTTAACAGAAAACTTTGGCTTTCAAAAAGCCTTTTGCATTTAATGAAAGAATTTCAATTGGAGTCCCTCCATCATAGCTGTGCTCCTGATAATAACAGTTTCCAATATATTTGCAGCAGTCAGCATGGCTCCAGGGATTTAAAAATCCTAACTAGTCAGATTGCCCAAATCTTGTTTAATATTCTTAATATTCTTTTCCAGTTTCTTGTCTCCTGGGAGAGGAATGGTTACCAGAGTGGGTACCCAGAAGAGTGGGTGGTCCTAGGCCCATTGAAGCACCTTATATGATCTTATTTTCTGTCTTACCAACAACATTGGTTCTAGGTGGTGACCTTTTTCTTTTTAAGAACTCATTTCAACCAGAGTTGTGAGGATTATTTGTGCAAGTGTAAATGTCTGATACATGAATATTTCTGTTTTCTTTGGTATTTTAAGTGTTCAGACCACCAATGTGATAGGATGCTGGGAATTTAGTTATTAATAATAGATATAATGATGATATTCTGAGGATTGGATTAGATTCAAGGTACAGTCCACAATGCTTATTTGGTTTCTGACTTTCTTAGAGAATTCAGAGAGATGATGAGATAATGAGAGACAAACCTGAAAGAGAATTATCATTTGTATGAGCTATCATGATGCGTGATAGGGTAGCACATTGTTGAATCAGCTGGTTTTAGATGCCAGGTATCAATCCTGTGGTGTTGATGAAATTCCATAAAAAGGAAAAATGAAAGAAATGGAAAAGAATAAAACATGAACCAAGAGTTGAAATATTTTATGAAACACATGCTAAATCTCCCTGCTTTAGGACTGGTGGCCTACAATGGAACAGAGCATTGGGCCAAAAAGAATAAATCTTACTCTAAATCAGTGAGACAATTTTATGCACAGCATGAATTTAGAAATGGGAGGAAAGGAGGAGGCCATAAGACAAAGCTTAGCAGGAACAGAAAGAGGTAGAATATATGTGCAAGAGAATGCAGTTGTAAAAGGAAAGGAAAATTGACACAATATGAACAAAATATGATGAACTCACTTTTTTGTTCTATGGCACTTTGTCTTCTCTGTCAAAGCCTATTCTGCCATTACCTCACTCATTTGCTGACCTGTGCTTCCCTGGGTCATTTGTTGTTCCCAAGAACTTTATATCCATTCAGATCACCTGGAGGCTTGATTTTGCATTACGTCGGTGACAGTGGGTTTAGTCCTGATTTATATTGTTCTAATCATATAAAAATCACACACTTCATTGGTAACACTCGGCATTTCTTTAGGGTTTATCATTCATTGAGCACTCTGTGACAGTAAATAATGATCACTTCCAGCACATGGCAGATGATTAAAAAAACCAAGGAAAGCAGAGAGCACTTGCATGTTTTGCCAGTGATCACATGGTATGGTGGGGAACACAACCCAGATCTCCAGACGCCTTGCCTATGAGATCATGCTGCCTCCCTAAATAAAATTAAAATGGAGTTCTGCCGTAAAAAAGGAATGACTTTGCTCTGATACCAGTCTTAGTGAGATCAGCAGTGGGCCTCCACTTAATGACACTGTGTTACTGCTGGGTTCACTGGGAACACTGTTAGACTCCCTTAATAACTGGAGAAGAAAATGCCCAGGCTTTGGTTTCAATCTGTACACAAAATGCTGTAGAATACGCAGCAGGAGTGCTCCACTAGGTGAAAAAAACAATCATTCACCTCACAGTTTACAGAGGAAATCAAGTATGTGCTATATTCATCCAATCTGTAACTGAAAAAAAACACTGTTCTTTTCCCTAAGGTGGTAATGTCTCCAGTTAATCTGTGATTTTCTGAGACTCATGTGTCTTCCATGGGATGCATGTGTATCCCACTCCCCTTCTCCCTCTTTTTCTACTCCATTCTGGTTGGGAAATGTGTTTTTAATATTTTGAATCAGAGATTGTGTTTCCACACTACCAGCACTGCAGGAAATTCAGCTCCTGCTAATAATAAAAAAAGACTTAGTGATTTCAATTGGAAGGGAGTTCAGGACAAGTCCAGTGTGCAGTGTTCCACCGCAGGGATGTGAAGATGAGGGAGCTGGGCAGCAGTGGCCATTGGGAAGAGCTGTGGCTGTGTGCAAAACACAAGGGCAGCAGGGAAAATAGAAAGCAGTCCCAGGGTATGAAGCAGTTGGGATGGCTACTTAGGCCAGTTGGCTCTATGGCAATGCTTCATGGAGACATGAAGATGCCAGCACTACATTGTTCAAGGACACTGAGTTTTTAAGCTCCCCAGTGAAAATTATAAATTTGGGGCTGTGTATTCCAAGGTGAATGATATATCCTGTGCCCAAAACTTTTTTCTCCTTTTGAAAAAAGGTAGAGAAAAAAAGATGTTACTGTTTCACTATTTGCAAGTATACCATTTACCTGGTTTTCCCTGAAAGTATACACTTTTTCCTCTTGGATATTTTCTCTCCCTCTTAAGAAGTGTTTTGTATCAAAAGGTCTGGATAAATGGTCATAGCAGATGTTTAGGCCACCTTGGTGCACATTTGTTTATTTGTGTTGGATCCGTTGGGCTCTGTGTGGCCTGCAGATCCTGAACACCTGAGGCAGAAAAGTTCTCCTTACAGAGAGAGAGTCCCCTTACAGCAGGGAGTCTCTGCTCCATGGTGCACACAGGACCCCAGTTCTGCTCCTGTTCTGCTCACCTTTTCCATGTGTGGAGCCTTGGCTAATTGTAGAGGCATGAAGAGGATTGAGGGTTTGTCAGGCAACCTGACCCCAAGCTATCTGCTGATGACTTCTGCAGTAAAGCTCTCTGATGTCAATGCAAATGTGTGGGGGCCCTGAATTAAGATGCAATTTGCTGGGAGATAATAAAGTTAGGGGCAGTGGAGCCTAAGTACATGAAGATAAAGTAGTCTGTGATAAATGACAGGGCAAAGGTGTAATGCTACTTCAGTGAAATAGGGCCTGGGTTTATACCTTTCAAAAATATGGCTGTGATTCATCTTCATGGGTTAAGGTTTGTTTGTGATCTAGTAGAGGAATGTGTAGGAATCTGACCATAATGTATCTTAATATTGCACAATTGACTTGTAATACTGAATTCCTGTGGTAGCATGAAGTGACACATATTGTGTCACTTTCTTGTGCTTCTCCACAGCTGTGCATGGTCAGGGCATCCCTTGAAGTACTTCTTTCACAATAATGTGTTGAATGTGTGGCAAGTCATATCTGTAGTTGTGCTCTGCAAAGACCGACCATTTTCTTCTAAAAGGTTTTAAAGGACATATTCAATTTGTATGCTTTATGGCATTAAAATATTTTGATTGCTTTAAAACAACACAATAGAAACAAAAAGCAACTTGAAGTTGGTATGGAGTTCTGCCCTTCCTTTGGTTCAGTACTTCAAGTTTATACACAAAAGAAATACTGGGTTGCCACGGTAACTACTTTTTCACAGGTTCACCCTGTGTAACATGCTGTAAATCTTTCTTATGTGCTGATGGCCAGAGATAAGGAGGTAAAATCTAAGCTCAGAGTTTGATGTATGGAAAGGAAAGTATAAAGTGTGCTCATGTGGAAGTAATTCAAGCAGTGCAAAAGCACACAAATGTGCCAGTCTATCAGTGCATCTCTCTCTATTTTAATTAGTATTCCTCTCTTGGGAATACCTGCTTCATCAAGTTCTCTGTATTTACAGGCCATCCAGTAGAACTGAAATTGTAATGTTATAGCTCTGTCATGTGGCTCATGGTTTTCTTAATAAACATTGCAGCCACCTATTTCTTAATGGGATTTGCTCAAAGCAGACTGACAGAATTTGTGATGACCTCTGTGGAAAATCATTATTGCCTTGCAAGGCAGTTAGTGTCCCATAAATCAGTAAGATTATAACTCTTGCACTCTTCACAAAACACAGCTCCTGCCTCCTCTGTTACCCTGCTAGGCTCACACATTTGTGCTGAGGATAATGCCTGCACTGGGCTAATATTCCATTGCACCAGCAGATTTTCTAAGTGTTTCAGTCCTGTTCAGCATGTAGTTTGTAGTCAGTATCCAAATCATGCTAAGGAAAATCTTTAAAATGCAGAGAAATGGGTGTCAAAACTGCAAACATGTCTTGGTCATTTTTGGTAGTGAGAGTGCAACACAATTCTGGCATAAGCAGTTTCTGCCTTGAAAAACTTTCAGACCACACAGAGGCAGCAAACAGAAGTTTTAAGACAGAAATAGAGGGGTGTCAGAACTTCCCAAAGAGCACACAGAGGTGCAGCAATGTAGTGGGGAGCAGAGGGGAGCTGAGCACTGGGTCTGTCTGGATGCAAGGCATCACCAGGTTGGTCCTCAGTACAGGATTTTGTACATGTTCATGATTTTGAATGAGACAAAAAAATGAACTTTCCAATGTTTCCTGGTGATTGTAACCTTGTTGTGTGCTGCAGGGTAAAGCAGGATGAGAACTCTGGAGTAAGAATCTTTTGAGTGAAAAAATATTAAATTATTTATTAGCATTTGTACCAGATTTCCATTATATCCTGGGTGCATACACAGAAATATGCAAAAAAACCCAGTCCTTGGTCACACAGTGTTTGGTGGTAGTCTTACAGGTATTTGAGGACTTGATATTCTTGAGTTTCTCAAGCTCACTTCATCTTGTCACCGTTTTTCCTTTGTGGAGAATGTGTTCCTGGCGAAACGCAGCATGGGAGACAGTACATTAAAACATGAATAACTGGCAACATACTCTATTTCTCTGCAACAGGTAGATCAAAACAACCCAGAATTTCCAACAAAAACCTGGCTTACAGCCCTGGTTCTTTTTTTTTTTTTTTTTTTTTTTTTTTTACTGGTGGAATGAAAGCCTAAGGAGTGTTGTGATAGCAAGCAAGTGCATGTAGATGTTTATCTTAATCTCTTTCTTAACAGATACTAAAAGGCAGTTTTGCTAGAACTCTGAATTCTTGATTTGTGCTTCACTGGGTTGGCATAAAGTGAGATCTGACACCTGAAACACTGGTTTCAAGGGCCGTGCCATGTTCCTCTGATGATCTGCAGCACTACAGCACCACACTGGTTTTTACCACTGAGATTCTTTTCGCTAGGCAATAAACTTAGTTGAGGAAATTACCCCCATGTCATAATTATGTTAGAAGTGTTGTGGCTAATTGTAAATATCCATATTGTGTTTAGTTATCCTGGAACTCAAGAGCAGCTCAGACAAAAGCCCAAGATTCAGATTCTACTTACTGAAGGAAAAACATTGGACAGCATCTGATTTTATTTGCATTGATTGCTTTATCCATTAAGCTTACATCGAGGGAAGCTTTTGGGAATGGTATCAGCCTCTAGGTAGGCAGCATAAAGAGCTGCTGGCAGGATGCTGTGCTTATTACCAGCCACGCTATGGATGGGGGCATCAATTGCCAGGAAAGTATTGAATGGTGAGACAAAAGGCTGACCTTGTAATGGGCAGCGTTAGGGGCTTGTTATGGACCATTTCCTGGATGAACCAGGCACTTTGGCACCCGCCTCACCCCCTGCCCACACGAGAAACTGAAGTGCCTGAGAATCAGAGCCTGCCTTGGCTGCTATTGCTGGCACAGGGCAGAGCCACTTGCTGAGATCTCCTGTGAGCTTCTGTGTGTAAAAGGAAGGAGCTGCAGCCCTCACCAAACACCAGAGGTTTGATCCTTAAATAAGGGTCACAGGTAAACAACAACAACAATAATAACATGTCTTTTAGAGGAAAAGTTTGCAAAATGGCAGAGCAAAGGCAGTTTGGGTATTACAGACCTTTATAAGCTTCCTGGGTGCTGAGTGTTTTAAACTTTCCATGAATCAGGAGTCCCAAATGATTTAATCGGTTCCAAAGCACAGAATGCTGTGCTAAGTCCCAGTCATTCAATGTGTTAAAGCATGACAGGGTTTCCTGAATTACCTCGTTTTCTTCCATTGAACACAGGACCTGGAGAGGAGACAGTGGGACTTAGCACTTTCCCTGATGTTAAGTTGGGACTTGGCCAGAGTATACATCCAGAGGAGTGGGAAAAATTTCCCAGACATGATGGTTTAGATGTGCCCATGTAAACACTGTCTGCTTTTCCTGATTTATTTGACGATGTCACCTGGATAAACTTCTACAATGCTAAGCAGTACCTTTGAAACTCCATCTCCTGCAGGGAATACTCACATCCCACTTTTATGCATTTGATCCGAGTACTTCAATCACCAGCTTAGGTGATCTGTATGAACTCACTGGAGTCTCCAGTGGCAATTCAGAGCCTCTAAGTATCAAATTAGAAGCAACTTCTAAAGGGAGGATTTTTTACATGTCTTTTTCTAGAACTGAAACAATCCAATAATGCTCCTTAAGTGCATTGTAGGAGTCTTATAAGAACTCATTCAGTGACTGTTTTGAGAGACCTTGAACAAAAAGATAAAAAACATCTTCAGTCTTACTGTGGCTGACTCTATTGCATCCAGATGGAGGATAATTCTGGTTAACTATCTCTCAGCAAGAAGAGTGGTGGTTAGACGATAAAGGGAACAAAGCATGAGGTGAAATTAGTATCAGAGATGATGAGGTTATTGACTTTAAGCATGTGCAACATAGTAGAGATGATACTAATTTTGAAAAGGTTGCAAAAAAGGTGTGTTAGGAAGTGGAAGCAAGGCGTTTTGTCTACTTGAGGTCACTCAGTTTCTGTACTGAGAGCTGAAATCTTACACAACTTCAGACCAGCTTGAAAAGTTTATTGAAGCATTGAATATCTTTTCAGCCTGGTTTTCATACAGGGCATGGTGCAGTGAAACTCTTCTGTGGAAAGGGATCTTGTGTTGTCACTGGACATGTAATACTTGTGCTTCTTTGCTAAAATGTTTCCTCTTGACTGAACTTCTTGAAGATGTTTCAGATGCATCCATGTTTTTATCAGCAAGATAACTAAATCTGATTTACAAACAGAAGGCAGCCTCTCCTACTCTTGTGTTTTTTTAATGCATCAATTAAAAAAATAGATTTTTTTTTCTAGAGAACGTTTTTCATGCACTGAAGTTTTCTCATATTGTCATTTCTTCAAAATGGAAAAAACAACTCTGTTTGGTGGTTTTCCATCACGCTATCAAATCATTAACATAAAAAAGGATAAAACAGAAATGAAATGGAAATAATGTAATTAATTATATTTAAAGATTCATCATATATCTGCCTTATTACTGTTTGTCTGCTTTTTTCTTTTCTGACTGAAATCAATGGCAAATTACAAAAAACTGGGAAGCGTTTCTTCTTTCTCCACATTCTAGAAAGCTGTATGTTAGACATGTCTATAGGCACATGGACAAAACTGTTAATGAATTAGCATGTTAAATGATTTTAAAGACTCCATCAGGAGACAAACATGAAATAGTAAATAATGAAATTGTTTCTTTATATGTAGATTACCTACCAGATTCCCTCAAAAGAAGGTTTTGTCCCAATGAAAATTATAGGCCCATATCCCTGTATAACTAAAGCATAACATAACCTTTCCTTTAAACTCTTGTGATTAAGTGTAAGCTCATTGTATTTTTTGATGTATCCATAATTGATTGAGATTACAAAAGTGTGACAGTAATTCGTCTTTAGGAAAGTTGCTTTGCATTAATCATACTTGGTTGTGGGGAGAAGTGTGGGTGTGACTTTTCAAATTAAGCAGCCACAGAGAAAAACACTTAGTGATTTTCTTCAAGTTAATGTTTTGAAAATTATTTTCATTTGAAAGCAAACAATTTTGAGATCTGGGTTTGAGAAGGAGGAGCGATCTTTTATTTTTATTCTCATTTAATGTTCCTTGGCATTTTTCTTGCACTGAAAAAATTAATTTACTTAATTGAGTTCATTTGGAAATAGTAACAGAAGGATGACAGATGCATTTGTTGACCCTTTCCCTAATGAGGGAGCATTGTGTCATTCAGTAGCTGCCCAGTGCTGGGTGCATGGAAGGAGTACAGCAGTGGTCCCACTCCCTCTGCCCCTTAATGAGCAGAAAACGTCCCCACCCCTGCCCCCCTTTCATTACCAGTCTGCAATAAAAGCTGCAAAGATGCTCCTCCTGGTTCCCCTCTGGGAGTAGCAAGGCCACCTCCCTGGTGCCCATTTGGGGCCTTCCTTGGCTGTGTCCAGACTGAAGAACTTTTAGTAGGATAAAGCTCCTTGGAAAAAACAACCAAGATGAAAAATGAAGATGTTTCCATCTGGAGGCAGGAGGAGGATGCCTCGTCCCTCTGTGCCCCTGCCATCTCTGAGCAGCCAGCATTGGCTTTGCTGCTCTGGCCCCTCCACTCCTGTCCTTCTCTGACTGTGGGTATTTACAGCTGCCAGCTCTTCTTCAGGCTTTTCTGTGTGTTTGCATGCCAGTGTCTGTGCTGGCTTCTGATTTTTGTCTGAGCTTCCATGTCCAACTGCTCTGTGAAAAGCAGTTCTGTGCATCTGAGTAACAAACATCATCTGGGAGAGGAGGTTCACTCAGAGGGATCAGCCAGTGTCAAGTTTTTACTTTATGCTGGGATCATGAAGGGAAGCTGCACACAGAAGCCTTCAATAATCTCTCAGGAATTTAATCTTTTTATTTACGTGGATCATCCTTTAAAAAAAAAAATTAATTTTTAACTTTTTTTAAAGCTGAAACTGAGACCACTGTGGGGGTTTTTTTTTAGATGTTTGGGTTTTTTAAAAAATTTTGGGGGGGGGTGGTCTGGTTTTTTTTTTTTTTTTTGGTTTTGGGGTTTTTTTGGTTTTTTTTGTTTGGTTTTTTTTTTTCTTTATCTAATCAGACATCGAAGGAGACAGCCCAGAAGTCAAGAATGGGTGCAGGGGAGTTGGGGGCTTATCCTTTGTGGCATCCCCCCCCTTCCCCCTCGGGTTCATGTTTCCTCTCCCCCAGCTGCAGACAAGGGTTGGGCCAGCAGTACAGGCTCGGGTGAAGACAGATCTGCTCCCACATCGAGCCTCCCACGAAGCTCCAGAGGTCCAAATTTGTCTCATCATTTACGGTTTCAGCCTGGATGTTGAAAACATCTGCTAACCTGTCCACAGACATGAAAAAAAAAGGGGATTTATGTATCGTAGTCAACTTGATTTAGAGGGGTAAGAGTTATTGCAAGACAAGGAGGTGTGGGCTGTTCCTCGCACAGCCAGAACACCACATGGCCGCAGTGACTGCTTCTGGCTGAAGCTCACTGATGTGCGTGCTTCCTGTGAAACACCAGGGATGAGCCATGAAAAAGGCCAAGCAGCTCTCCAGGAGCAAGGCATGCTTGGCTTTCCTCACTGCTGAGCCCCTTCCCGCAGGGTTCTTCGGCTCCTGAAGCTCTGGTTTACCACATCTCCCCTGTGCAGCAAAACACAGACACACATGCTCGAAGTTAAACCTACTCCTAAGACTTATAAAACTCATTAAATGCAAGCATATGCGTTTAAATGCTCTCCTGGGTGACACCTTCAGAGCACATGCCAGCAAACACGTATTTAATTTCATGCCTTTGGTGAAATGTTGATTTTATTTTATTTATTTTTGTGCCTGGTGAGAAGGAAAAGTTCTTTTTATTTTTCGGCAACTTTCTTTGTAGAGAGTGTTGAAAACCTGGACTCCACACCATCAATGAGAAGCTTTGCTACCTACTAAATCTAATTACTTCCCACTGTGGTTTTAAAAAAAATCAATGGTCATTTCTAAATAAGTGTCCTATATAATAAATTAAATTATTTTAATGATAACTTGTATCTTTAATATCTGGCTGCAAGCTAATATGTGTTAGCGATTGGGCATGATGTGTAGAAGAAAAGGCAACATTCCTAGTACCCAGAGTATAACTTTGACAACAAACAAGCAGTAACATTTATTCATTAAGAGAAGAACTGTGTATTCCTGCAAATGAGATGCCACCATACAGCTCCAGGTCAGCAGAAAACATCCCGGCTTTGCTCAGCTGTTGCATGAGCATGGCTTTGCTGGAGCAAGGCAGGATTTCGGGGAGATGTCTGAGCGCCATTGTCCCCCTTGCCTGAGGCGTGCAGTTTCCCTATTTAGATTGGGCTGATCATTACAGACTTAGTTCAGCAAAGCTTTTGAGCATGTTCTTACCTTCAGCAGGAACTACATGAGTGTGCTTTGATGCTTGTGGGTTCATTGCTGCCCCTCTGATTTGGAGCAAGGTCAAATTAACACTGAAGCAGGACTAGAGCCTACCACATTTCAGATGTGTCCAGGTTTCACTGTTACTTGGGTAAAGCTCTTAAATTTTTACAGGTGGCAAGTTTGTACCAGTAAAGCTTTTAGTTTGGGATCTCCATGGGGAAAGATTAAATGCTTCTACTTTTCTAAAAGTTCTGCTACCCTAGTGAGGTTTTTACCTTTATCTTTTTAAATAATGTCTTCCAGGTGTGGAAGGGAAACCCCCTTTCATTGTTTGGCCTGAATGTGCAATGGGGTTGGTGAACCATAAATGGACCTGTTTCAAAGTATTGTCCCCAGACGGATTTCTGAGAAAAGTGAAGGACCAGACAACATACTTTTATTATTTTTTAAATGGTTAAGAGTGAACCATAAAGCTGTAACCTAGTTTACTTTAGAACAGGAAACTTCTCGGAAGCTTTCTCCAGTGGTGTGATAAGAAAACCCTTGGAAAAGTGTTGTTTCACTGTGGACAAGCAGGGTGAGGGCTGGCTTGGGGGGTGAGGATATTAGAGGATGAGCATTTTTTAGAACTGCACATAGGCCTAATAGAGGGAGACAGCTTTTGGAAAACTTGTGCTGCTGGAAACTGGCCTCATGCCAAGAGCTGATCACTGCAGATGCAAAATCCAAAACTGAAAGGGTTTGATGGTGTGGAACCCTGTGGCACAGCTCAGCCTCACCAGCTGGCGAGGCAGCAGGGTGGGCAGCAGGGCAGATGTGCTGGGAGGCTGGAGGCTGCCAGGCCTCCAGCAGCTGTGCCCTTGCAGCTGGGGGTCCCTCTGCACATGGGACAGCTCCCCCAGGGCTGTCTGCTTGGGACTGACTGCTGCAGCCTGTGGTAGAGGAGGAGGATCTCTCGAGGTCTCATTGCCTTTATTAAAACTGTGTAAGTCATGAAGATTCTGGGGGGGTTTGTTTTGCAGGGGAGTTGTTCAGGTGCAAAGGTTCAAACTGAAGCAGTGTTAAAACTTTCCTATTTGTTTTTTGCCATGCCAAAAAGAGAACTATATGGTGGCCACAATGTCTAAAAATCTATACTGAGACAAATGCATGCAGTTGCATATATTCATCTGTTTTGGAAACAGGAGAGAATTCTTCATGCTCATCTTTAAAGGTCATTGTCCCTAATCTGTCTAATAACAAAATATTAATTAGAGTAACTGGTATAATCCTCGTTTATCCCTGACAGTCTGCTAAAGCCTGCATAACCCTGCAGGCTTGCTGCCAAATTTTAGTGAGTGCAAAAGATGCCTTGGATTTGTGGTCATGGTCGTTTCTTGTGCTGTAAGTAAATGAAATGATCAAAATGCACAAGCAGCATCTGACATTAATTGCATGAAATACAGTTCTGCTGAGAGTTAAACAAAAGAGAAATTCACTGCTGGAGACTCCTTGTCTTTAAGATTGATGCTACATGGGACAACAGCCTTAAAATTCATTATTTAAAGTTCATTGGAGGCTGCTGACAGGGGAGGCCTTCTTGATGAAAGGAACTCTTCATACGGGATTTCCTAGTTTCCTAAATAGAGCTGAGCTTTAGAGAAGACTGTGTTAATGATGGTTAGACCTTTTGGGTTTTCCCAAAGGTCTCTATAATGCCCAGGAAATCTGTGCTGCTGCCCCATATTCTCAGATTCAGAAATAAGGTGGTGCAGGTATAGGCAGCTGCTTAGTGCACTCTGTTAAAAAAAATGACATTTCCATTCCTGTTTGGAAGCAAAAGCACTGTGAGGCTTATTAGAGCTCAATTAACATAATATATTGCAGTTACTACTCTCAGAATGATACCAGACATCCCCCTTGGAGGGGGTAAATTGAATCCTGATAACTGGCATTTAAACAAAACTGGAAACCAGCACTTAATAATAGGCAGAAAAATATAGAATGTAATTGTTCCTCTTCTGAGTTCAGCTGAGTCTGGTTGCAGGTGAAGAATTAACCATGGACTTCCATCCTTTCTTAAGGAAAAAAAAAAAAAAGAAAACCTTAGCCTGAAATAATCATTGCACTTGATGGATGACATGGTTTGCTGTCAGTACAGAACTTAGAGAGAAGGAGGAAGGTTTTACAGTCCTCAGCTTAGCATTTGATGGACATTTAAAGACTTTATCAGGCATTTCTTCCCAGGCCCTGCTCTCATTTTCTTAAAGGACAAAGATAATAATTTTTTCAGTCTGCTGCAATCTCCCATACCTCTTAATATGGTCCTTTACTCCTAACACAGGGGGGAAAAAAGTGTGTTCCAGCTAAAGCCTTACACATAATTGTCTGTGTCCTCTGTAACACGATGGGAGAAAAATCAGTGTTGAGTTAGTGCCTCAAAAACAAAAATCCAATGGCTATGATGTTCCCCACAAATCAATATGATTTTCAGGCTTCTGAACAAAGCTTCGAGTTATTTTGCTGTTGTAACAAACAGTTTATATAAAAATCTTTTCCTCTAAATATCTGTTTTTATCATGATCCCCAAACCATGATCTTTTAAAGAAAATCATTATTATAGATACAGGAAGTTTGAGGACAATAAAGTGAATTGCATTTAGTCAGTTCCTCCTCATGCCTAAAAGAGAGGCTGCCATGGCAAGCTGCCAAAGCTGTGTCCATACATTGGTGTGCTTTGTGGGTTCAGCTCAGTGGAGCAAAAACTTAAATTGGGAAAGATCTATCAGAGAGTGGTTGGGTGGGGCATTCTCCCCTTGCTTCACCCAGCTGTGTCTATCCATGACACACAGTGCTGCTAAGAACATCCAGTGCAGCCAGTTTTGGAGAACAATCCTTGATTTAAAATGTAGTCCCTGCTAGAAAGTGTCAGCTGGAAAATTTGTCAGTTGGAAAAGAAAGCTGAGTTGCAAGACCTGTTAAAGATGTGGGGATCTATGAAAAAAATGGTGATGGGTCTGAGGGTATTTAGTTATTTTCATTACATGTAAAACACAGCTGAAATAATTTACTGGGATTATTCATGTGTAACCTGAAGTAATTATGACAAAGAGCTGGCAGGCAGGAGCTGCCTTCACGAGCCTCTGGTGTTCACACTCTGCACCACACATTTTTCCACACTTTTTCTCCCCACACTCGCATTCAGCAAGGTGCTTGAGGCCATGCTTACATCCATTAAAGCTCTCTTAAACATATGATTAAGTACTTTATTCAATAGAAATCTTTGCTGTTTTGGGGCAGTCAGTTGTGGACCTGCTGCCTTTGCCCCATGCTCTGGGCTGGGTGCCCTCAGCAGAACCCATCCTCTTTTCTGTGCAGCAGCACAGGGTGTGAAGGCTTGATTGCTGTTTGTTAAGTGATCTGAAATCCATGGAAGGAAGTTGTCACGGGAAGGCAACATATTGCAAAATATGTCCATTCTGATGTACTTGTTAATCAGTTCTGGGATCCCTTGGAGATGGGAAGTGTTGCATAAATGTGAAATTTCCATTATTTCATGTAGCATTACTCATGCAAAGGTACTGCAGGCTTCCTTCTATCTGATTAAGATCTGCGCTGGTTAATTTCTAGTATGTTTAAATATTTTTATTGGACAAATTGAAACTACAAACAAAACCTAATTTGTAGTTTTATATTGATGGTAAGACTCCATTATTATTTTTTATGTAACTTAATGCAGATTATGTGCATGTATTAATTATGAATAAAACTGTACAATGGAATGGGTCATGAGTGGCCAGTATTTCAGTGATTAAAATAACAAAGCACAGTGGAAAGAAACATAAATGAATCTAGACCTGTTTTTAGTTAATATCAGCCTCTTTTGAAACATGTCATGCAGGTCTGAGAGTGGTGCTGCCGCTGTCCATTGCAGTTTAATAGCCTCCTTTGTGTGGTTCCAATTTGCATGAGATTTACTTGGGAATTGATTCTTCTCCAGCCCTGCTAGCTGCTATTTTGGGAAGACAAAAGGGACCAAGTATGGTGCTGTAGCTCAAGCACAGGGCAGGATTTCAAGAGCTGCACCCCAACAGGCTTTGTGTGGCTGTCAGGCTGCTTTGTTTTCCTGAGCTGCTGCAGTTCAACTGCTGAGTTTGTGAGCTTTCTGTTTTACAGGATAGAAGTAATAATAGTTCAATTATTATTTCTAAAAATAGAAATAATATAAATTCCAATTTTCGTTGGACCCCAGGTATTTAATAATCTCTTAATGATCTATGCAAGTTCTGAAGATGGGGAATTGCAGCTTCTTTGTAGCAGGTGAAGCCCAAGTGTCTGTGTGAGCTGCTCAGTCCTGGCCTGGCAGCCCTGTTCTGCTACAAGGAGCAGGGCAGTGCCTCAGCCCAGCTGGGGCAGATCTTTCCCATCCTGGGAACCCAGCTGCTTCCCCAGGGTCCTGCAGGAAGGGTTTGAAGTGTGCCAGGCAGGAGGCAAGGGCATATAAGGGACCTGGATTAACGAAGGAGGGTGTGATTGTGTATTTTGCATACTGCAGTGCAACCACAGCTCCTCATAGAGCAGGCTCAAGGAAAGGCTGTGACACAGAGAAATCATCACTGAGTGATGCCCATGGCCTTTCCAGCACCAAGGTCTTGGGATTTGGAGTGAGCAAAGAGGCCTTTGAGCCACCCAGTGCTCTGCCCCATTGGCTGTTTTCTTTAGCATGAGCATAGCATGGTTTTGCACCAGGTGACCTTATCCAAGTGTCTCCTCAAGGGCAGCTCATTGCTTTTATTTCCACAGGGACTGCAGTCTTGTAGGTTGTACCTGTGTAACACTGGCTGAAACTCATTCCTTGTGTAGGTGTGACCATGGCTGGGTGTGCAACAACCTGACAAACTTGTGAGGTTGTGCAGGTACAGTAATGTCAAGGGAAGCAGCCAACAGAAGATCAAATGTGGGAAATACAGGTTTCACCATAGCTCTTGGCATCTCTGGTGAGTTCGCAGACAAGGGTGCCAAGCAGTGTTGTCGCTAAAGTGATTTTTGTGATATAAGGACCTATTTAGTAGCATCAGCACAAAAAAGATTACAAATTCGAAGCAACTGAAAAGGTAAAGTCTAAATAAACAGAAAGAAAAACTGAGGGTGTTGTGACAGGGTTTTTATACAGTCTTCAATGTAGAAGCATATAACTGTAGCACCATCTGAGTCTCTAAGAGAGCCCGATCCTGCATGGTCCAGATTCTTGTAGGAAGCAGAGCGTCGGTGGGAGCTGACGTGACAGAGCTCCTGGCAGGATGAGACCAGGAGCTGGCATGCTTCACAAGTGGCTCTTTTTGCTGTTAGCAACCAGCTCTTCTTTGACGAATAGCAAAATAAAATGAGTGATGTGCTTTTTTGGTTCAAGGAGTTTTAAAATGTGATGGAGAACTGCCAGGATAGGAGCAGCACTCCTCCCTTATCTTTGCTTTTGATGTGCAGCAAAAATGAAGGCATTGCCTTGAAATAGTCTCCTGCACTGGGCAAACAGGAGAAGAAGAAAGAGAAGAAAAATCTTGGCAAAAGGACCATGGCAAAAACTGTGTGCAGAATATCCTCTGTAAAATGTGTCATGATAGGAAATCAATTTTGAATTACGCTCTGTGATGCATACTGTATTTTCCATCCTTCATTGTAATGAGCAAGCACACCCTTACGTAATTATGACTTTTTAAGAGATTGCCTTTGGCTGAATTTATTGCCAGACAGATCTATCCCATGGCATTTAAACTTCACAATGCGATGAAATGTGCAAGCTGGCTGAAACGTCAGGAGGATGCCTGTAAAACTTCATTCCAGTGAGGGCCATCTTTCTTCTGCTCTTGTGCCTCATTGATTTCTTGCAGTGGGTAAAAACCAACACAAATTTGTGCCACAGATCTCTTGCAGGAGCTGAGTTTCACTCCCCTCTTGTTGTGCCACAACAGCAGAAACAGGAAGAAGGGGTTTTCCTTAGCACTGAGATGCTCTGTCCATGTATCATGTCCTGCAAGGAAGGCTGAATAGCTGGCATGGCTGAACATGCAGAGGTGGTGACAATCATTGAAATAACTCTGTGCAGATTGGGGAGTGAGGCTTATGCTATATCTGTGGAAATCCCCAGACAGTTTAGATGTCACTGGCTGCAAGCTGTTGGCATGCAATGTCTGCAGTTTCACATTCTTCCACAAGACTTTTGGGCGCATTTTCCAGTGTTGCCTCTGGGTTGAGACACAACAGAGGCCCTGAGTGAGCCTGTTGGGATTAAAGGGGAAGGGAGACACTCATCTTCCATGCACATTTGCTTACTCAGCCTTGCAGCAGAGGATGCAGGTGCAGATGCAGGTTATGATGGTGGCTTTTGGCATGCGGGCAGCCTTCCGTTCCAAAAGCCAATGGATGGATGGATGGATGGATGGATGGATGGATGGATGGATGGATGGATAGAAGTTCATGGAAGCCAGATGTTGCATGCAGATACTTTCCCGAGGCTGGCTTTGAACTAGACCACTGTGGAAGAAGCACTGTGCTGGCTGATTGCTGCTTCCCAGCAGGCAAACAAATGCACTTCCAGTGGCAGTTACACTGAACTGTCCTCTTCATCTTAGAGTGTATTCATAATTGACAAGACAAGATGAGATTTTCTCATTTTCTGTATTTTTCTTGCTAAGTTTCTTTCTACAAATGGTGTGGTGAAATCTCCCTCTCCTTTTCACAAACTGGATCACTATTTAATGAATATGGACTCCCTCTCAGCTTGGAAGACATTTTCAGCAATGCTCAAAGTGAAACTCAGTGATTTATTTACTCCTAGAAATTGCTAGCTATCCAAAATTCACCCAGGAGTGTCAGAATGCTTCTCACAGAGTTATGTTATAGCCCTGCTCAGCTGCATGAAATGCCAATTCACTAAGAACCAGAAGAAATGAAAACCCAGTTGCTGCTTTTGTACAATTAATTAAAAAGATAATTTAAATTAGAAAAGAACTAGTTTTGATTTTCCATTTTGAAATCTTTACTGGACTTGGTTGGATTGTTCACGGTGTTTTCAAAGTCTGTGAAAAATTTTGATATTTGTTCTACCTTGTCTATTGAAATGAAGAGGTATCTCCTGGATCTGAGATGCATGAGAGGTCCCCAGCACGGAGCCTTGTCCTGACAGGCCTACAGAAGCCTTTCAACATAAATATTCTCTGCAGCCCTGCTTCACTGGCTCTTTAAGTGTTACTTCCTTCATGTTGAGAAGGTCAAAACACCATAAAGAAATTGAACATAACTTCTTGACATTTGAGATTGTGAATTTTCCTTTCGAATTAGAGCAGTAAATTTGCAAGTTAGTAAGAATAAAACCGAATCCTTCAGATGGTTTGAGGAGGGGGGGCAACTCTAATTAAATCCTCCAGGTCAAGCAGTCCTCGCTCATCTGGTTTGATTTTGATGAGCTGTCTGAGCTGGTGTGTACAGAAGTGTGCTGCTGTTTGTTTTGTTTCCCAAAGCACCACAGCTCGAATCCCCCAGTGACAGCAGCAGACCTGGATGCTCTCAGCTGAGGCAGATTGATTGTCTTGCTGCCACCCCTGGAGTCACTGGCTGTTTGCACAGCACGGAGGGATGGGTATATGTCACCCTAGAAATGCACTGAGCTGAAGCTCCCCAGCAGTGGAGCCTGGGGCTTAAGTGCAGATCTGGTTTGCACCTGAACTCTTCTGTTCTCATCATGCTCCCTGTCCCTTCCTCTCCTTTGCCTTGTCTCAGCTGTCCCAGGGGGCTGTAGGGTTTGTGTTTGCAAGGTGATGGTGGCAGGACTTTGGTTTATTTGGACACAGAGGCTGTGCAGGGCAGCTCTCTCCATCCTACAGGCTGTGATCTCTGGACAGTGAAGGAGAGCTATGACCAGAAGCCAGCATCTGTGTGTGTGTTCACAAGATATGGCAAGAAGTAATTCCCATACTGCAGCATAAGGACAGTTAATCACCATCTTACTGAGAAAGCCACTGAACCTGGACTTGGGAGTGCATCTGGACCAACAAGTTGAATGTGGTTCAGACTATTTTCTAGCAGTGAGGGCATCTGGTATGGGGCAGCCAGGTCTGTGCTGACACCATGGTTTAGCCTCCAGAGCAGGGTGGCTACATGCAAATTGCTCATTGATAATAGTACATGGCCTGTGCTACCCTGCTAGGAAATAGTTTAGGAACAGACCAAGCTAAAATCCTACCAGGCACCATTTATACAGCAGCAGAGAGCATGGACTTCCCAACTGCATTTAGTTTACTCATCAAATGCAACCCATGATGTCACAGTTCAAAGAAATGACCATCTACTCCAGCTCTGGAGCAGGGAAGAGCTGCTCCTCAGCTCATGCAGACTCCAGGAGGCCAAACTTCTCCAGAAGATCCTTCAAGACGGGCAGGAAGGGCACAGTTGTGTAAGGAGTATCTGGGAGTTAGACCAGTCTGACTGGGATTGAAAGAGCTGCACCAATGCAGAATTGCACAGTTATTTTATTAGAATTTTCCCAGGGAAGCATGGAGTGGTCAGTGAGAATGTCTGGAAGCAGAAATAGGCTGTTTGATCTGCTAGTGTAAACAAGCAGTAAATCTAAAGCCAAATTCAGATCTGGTTTGCAACATATAATCTGCCTTGGCTTAACGAGGGTTAATGAGGTCTAACCCTGGGCTGGTAATGGGCCCTGAGAGGTTCTTTCCCATCTGTGTAACAGACCATGGATTCTGCCTCGCTCACTCATAATTATTTCGACAACAGCTCTGGGTCCAGAGCCAGGAGATCTATTTGTTCTACAAAACAGAACAACTGTCCGATTTATGTGTGCTTTACAGTGCTATTTTTGTTAACGCTGGACTTATCCAATCAGTCTCTTCCAGTTCCAGTTTCTGTAGGTATTTTCAGTACAATTGCATTGCATATACAAATATGGCAGCATTTCTCATATCATTACTGTTTCCTTTATGGGATTCCCCCAGATTTTGGGTGGGTTTTGTTCTCCAATCCTACCTGGGTGTATTCCAGCTCAGAGTCACCACTTCATCCATTAGCCCTTACCAGGTCCTTGGTCTGTGTTTGAGCAAAGCAGAGTGTCTTCCTGGCTCCTGGTCTAATGTGGGAACCTATGGAACAAATATTGAATGATATATTTCCAAGAACTCCTTCTATCTGTTTTCTCGTATGATGTTACATCTTCCAAGATTTTAATGACTTTTTGTTTTCTTTTTAAAGACAAATATTTCCTTTCCCTTTACATGCTTCATGCAGCTTTTCAGAAACACACAGGGGAGTTTGAAACACCAGCTGTTTCCTTTCAAGATCTCTTTGAAGATCCCTGGGCCCTGTACTCCTTATTCAGCTCCCGGGTAGCTGCAGGGTCCGTGCTCCATGCAGACAGCAAGGGAACAGTTTCCAGCCTCTCAGTCTCACCCAAGAGTACCTGGGGCTGACTTGTCTCTCACTTGTGGCAACTTGGACATCCCAGTCCTACCATGGTGAAAGCACATGACATCTGTGTGACTGTCAGTGATAAAAATCCCTGTTTCTCCATCCCTGTGAGGTGTGCCTCCATGTTAAAGAGCAGCAAGGCAAAATATAAGCAAAGTGAGAAAATGCATTCATATGCAATTTGCAGTCAGAATTTGGACAAAAATTACACAGGAGAGGTGGAAATTATCACAGCTGGTCTTTTTAAGAATAAAGGGCTACAGCAGATTAAATCTGCTCAGCCTCCAAGGAGTTTACAAACATCTGCCGAGAGCAGCCACTGAAGAAATGTAGGAGTGGTAATGCTGGACTTGATCCTGGAAACATTCCACTGTGGTCAGGGGAAAGCTCTAAGTGGTTGCTAGGATAAAGTCCTGACTGGCCCCTGGTGCATTTCTGGGCATGGTAATAACCCCTGCATTTGGGGTTATTACCAGGCTGCTGAAGATTTCCCCATAAGCACTACTCCCATCTCCATGGCAAAAGCATGTCTGGTGTCCCCACTACATTGACGCTGCCCTTGCCTGGACTCAGCCCACCATCCTGGGGTGACTGATCCCACAGAGGTGGCCATCCTTCCTTAGCAGCTCAGTGCCAAAATCTTCATACAGCCAAGAGTGTGGAGATGTGTTTGAAGCTGAGAACTTAGTTGGTTCATGAAGGGACCTGGTTTTATCCATCCCTCCGTGGGTCTCAGAGAAGGGATTTAAGGTGCTCTGCCTACCTCTGATATGATGCCAGCTCTGCAGCTCAGCTACCAATGTCATCCTGGCATCAGAACTCTCTGTGAACTTCTGGTCACCACAGAGGCTGCTACTGGCTGTGTCCATGCTCATTATCCATCCCCACACAGTGCAGCAACTTTCCCCTCTGAATGCTACACCATCATGAAGAATATTAGCACCAAGTGTAAAAGTAAATCTGAGTTAAGAAATATTTGTTCTAATGATGCATTCATAGCATTGCTTTTGTTGCTCTCAACAATGGTAATCACATGGGTTTCTGGAAGACCCTGCAGCTAAGAGATAACCATGGCCTTTCTATTGCAAATATGCCTATGGGTAACTTTTTATGCATATGCAGCCTCATTAAGCCATCTGTAGAGAATTAGACTGCTCACTGCATAATTGTTTGCAGGAACAGGAACTGGGTTCATCGCCTTTCTAACAAAAATTGTATATCTGTCTAGAGAATGATGACTTCATCTTAATTTGCATCAAGGCAGTGGTAATGAAGCAGGCTTGATGAAAATGAAAAGCAGACTATGAGAACCTGGCATCAGAAGTGAACTACTGATAGCATAGTCTCATTTTCAGTTCATCTTGAGACTGTGCTGTGCTAGCGCTGTGAAAGTGTCTGCTCCTTACTTATATCCTGAGAACATCAATCTTCTAAATATCTATATACCAATATTGATACTGTGTTCTCACTGCTTATAATATTATATACATGCACTCTCTTTTTTAAAAAAACCCAAATATTTATTAGAATTTTCATATTTTTCTTTTATTTTGAAAAAGGACAGCCCTTTACTTGAACTTTTGACTATGCTGGATTGAGATGGTTTCATTCCCAGCTTTTCCTCTCTCTGATGCTGCAGTTTTTTCATGGCATAAATAGGATTCTGCACCTTCCCTTCTCCTATTCTGTGTATATTGTCTTTAGAGATTGTCTTGTCCTCAGGAAGTGTTACCTCCTCAGGTTCCAAGCTAATGCAAGCAGAGGTTGCCAAAGGAGGGGCTGGCATGTCCCTCATCCCTGGTTTTGTTCTGCTACAGACAAACCTCTAGGTGTGAGCCTGCTGGAGGGCAAAGCTTCTTGCTGTGCTGGTGCCCAGACAGCCAGGCAATGCACAGTGCACTTTGCTGTCTGCTGAGTGTCAGGCACCCAAAGTTTGGGATCTTGCATTAGTCACCACAGGGGTTTGAAATGTGTTCATGGTGGTTACACCATCAGCTTTTGCCTAAATTGTTGAAAATCTTCCTTCATGTGTTTTTTCCCCAAAGTGTTCCCCCTCTAAAGCAGAGTGTATGATGCTATTTGGGCTAAATATGTTGGTTTGCTACTGATGGCAAAACTCTGTGCTGAGGAAACTCAAAGGCAACCAGGGATCTCAGCTCTCTGAAGGTGTTGTGGGTGGGATTGATAGATCCTACTTCAGTTTACAACATTTACACATTCATTTGGGCTAATCATGAACCTCTTTGTTGTTAATTTTGATATGTAGACACTTTTAGAGAGTGATGCATTCCATTTCTTTTTAGATGTGTTTCAAATGAGATTAATTCTCCCCTATATCGCACCATTTCTCTGTTCTCTCCTTTGATTCTGTTTTAAGCCATTTTCAGCCCATGGAGCAAAACCAGCAAATGTTGGCCTCTCCAGTTGTCTTCCAGCACTGTGCTGCAAAGGGAGAGTTTGCACCTGCCCCAACCCTATGCAAAGTGAAGCATCAGCAGGAACCAGGGAGTTAGAAATGCTCCAAAGTGTTCTTTCCTGAAAAAACAGAGATTGAAACCCACAATTGAAGGTATTCCTGAGCCCACACAGTGCTTTAGGGCTTTATTACTTTCTGTGAAGGGTGTCTTTGCAACCTGTTCTATTTCTGTCTCTTACTTCTGCTTTACTTGACTGGGAAACATCATTGACTTGGAAGGGAGCAGTGAGAGATGGCAGCAATCCACACTCCACCACTCTCCGTGCTGTTGGCAGCTGAAAAAGGAAGCTACCTGAGGTGGAAACTTCCTCACTTGCATTTTGACCCTCTCCACAGCCATATCTTACAGCCAGAGAAGCAGATATTGCATAGGGGGCACTGATTTGTTTCATACCATGCTCTTGTGAGGCAGCCATGGACTGAAGTGGTAGCACACAAATCAGCCAGTGCCATTAGGGGTACTTAATAAATATTAATTTAGGTGTGTTCTTTCTGCTAAGAAGGTGTCTGGTGAGTAGAGTGCACACTGGCAGCTGAGCACAAATTAAGCTTTTCCATTTGCTGAGCTCATGCGTGGCCACAAAATTACATGAAGAGAGGAGATACACCAAAGTGGCGAGATGCACCCTGAAGTCATCACACCATGGAGTCCATCCAGTCTCTGTAATTAACATCAGAAGTGTCTTTGTTTTTTATTTTTACTTTTTTGATCTTTTTACAAGTGAGACTTGGTCTGGTTTAGTAAACTTTAGGGTATGATGATTTGCCAAAGTACATAGTTTACACCAAATCTGGCAGTTTTGCTAGCAAGAGAATACATTATACTCAAACATAAGCAATTATATAGCTTCCAATTTCTTTCTCCTGTTTGCAACTTTTAGCTTTAATCACTTCGAAAATAGTGAACAATTTTATTCTTATTTACCAAGTTACTTTTCCTTCATAGTTTATACCAAACTTGCTAAGAATGGAAATTGGATTTCAGTTAAAATGCAGAGAACCTGCACTGTGAAATTGTCTTAGTATTAGGTAAGTAAATCTACTTGTGCTGGATGAAGAGGTTTGGGTTTTTTTAGTAATCTAAATATACTTGTATTTTTAAAGGTTTAAAATACTATTTTTATGTGATAAAGTAGACTGATTATTTTTGGGCAGCCTTCCAAATTATTAGATCCCAGTTTTCCACTCTCATTATTTTTGATGTAACAGCAAGGGAAAACAAATGTTTCTGTTGTGGTTTTTTTTCCCCTAATACTCAGTCCTTCTCCTGTTGCTAGGTGAACTGATTGCACTGGTTTTACTGAACTAAAATTAAATATAAACCTAAGCTAAATGGATCATTTCATTGAGACAGTAAATGTTTGCAAGGGTGGCCCAACCTGGCCCCGGTGATAGATAAAGCAGTATAAAAAGGAAATAGAAGTACTAGATTTTATTTTCCAGGCCTTGAAATGTTGAAGTTTTCTGTAAAACTGTATTTAACCAAATGCATACCTCAGTCAATCCTAGATTGAGCAATTGATTGTTATTGATTCCCGGTCCTATTCTTGATCTAAAATGGACAATCATTGATTTTAGAATGCTACATAGCACAATTAAATGAGGTGAAAATTTTTTTGTGTCCAGAAATATTCACTGAGATCTAGATAAATGAATAATCATGTGATTTTGGACTGGAATATAAGTAGAAACTGAAAGAGATTTTATTGTTACCAAACTTAGCTGATGATTTTTTAATACAGAATTCTTATTATTTATCTTTATGGTTTGTAAAGCTAAGCATTGTTTATACATTGGAAATCAAACACAAAATAAGTATTTTATAAGCAGAAGAAAAAAGACATGTAAATATATTGGGTTGGATTTAGTTGAGCGAGGTTATTAAATTATTCAGTTCTTCATGTGATATTTAGATAAATAAAGTCTCATTTTCCACTATGCAGCTGATCTCATTAAAGGGAAAAACCCTTTAATGTTTAAACCATCTTCTAATTCTGAGCAAATCCCTAAGAATGTTCTAAGGAGAGAATTCTTAAATTGCTGGATTTTGTATCCTAATTAAATCTCTTGACAGCTCTCCGCATTATGTGCAGCAGTGGCTCAGTGCAATACAGGAGGTGGAGTTCAGCTTTTCATCATTCTCCTTTTTTGCAAAATAAGGCTGATATTTCCTTTTTTGTTCTGTGTACTGAGGAGCCCCGTTTCCGGGTGATCCAAGTTCAGCTGCTCCTTGGAGGTGTCTGTTTTCTGGGTTTTCTCCTTGGCTGGGAAAGGGGGACTGTCCAGAGGAGGGGTAGATGTTTCTTGCAGTGCAACAAATTAGGAGGAGGAGTGGATCTCTTTCTGAACTTGTCTTAAGAATGAAGTATGGGATTTGACTGATAGATTTTAAACCATAAATGGATTAATTAGAGTGTGACTGAGATCATGTATAAAAAAGGAGCCAGCTAATTAAGTCTGAGCAGTACTCCAAATGCCTTTTGTACTGATGACTGGAGATCAAAGGCTAGAGCAAATTTTTTAAGATTGTATTTCTTTAAGTGAATAAATGAGCCTTACTAAGGGTGGACATCCTTTCAGTCAATCCAGGCATATTTTCTACCTGGTTGATATGCTTAGAAGTGCCTGATTTTTAATTGATGCTTGGCTATTCAGATATATTATGCTCCCATGCATTACAGCAGAATAGATTTGTACTTTTGCATTTTGATGCCTTATTTAAGAGGAAAAATTTTTCTCTTATGCTTTGGGCTCAATTGTCAGAGATTCTGGAAATTTTATTATGGATGGGCTGTAACTTACACCAATCCAGGAATAGCACATGCCCTGGTGAGTCCAGCCACGTATTCTCTTATTCTCTGTCCTGTGTTGCTGCTGCCTGCTCCTCTTGCTTTCTGTGGCTACAGTTACACAGCTGGATTTGGGGTTTGTGCATACTTTTGGAGCCAGGTTATAGTCATCTTGTTATGAACTCAAGGCAACAGTAATAAACAACAAAAAGCATCTCCTGTGATGTGCTGAATGCCGACTCTGAGCCTGGAAATTGGGAAAATTAAGAGAAGTCAGCTCAATACAAAGGAACACTGAATGTCAATGAGGATTAGGGGTCTAAGTGGTACCTTAGTTTTTCTTTAACATTCCATTGCTGTAGTTTAAAGAGAAATGACAATTTCCCTGAGCAGAGCAAGCCAAACCCAGATACATCCTTGTGGAAGTCAAGAGATAGTAAGAAGGCAGAAGGACAGGTGTACACCTCACTGAAAACTGGCATTTCCACATACATGTGATTTTGATGTAAATTTTCTGTGTTGAAGTTGAGGGAATTTTTTTGTTCTAGACAAGAGAAAGGCAAGGAGGGGAGGCTACTAAATTTCAACTGCTCTCTTCTAAACTGAGAGCTACGTCCATGTGACTTTTTAAATGAAAATAGGAGGTTTTTGCCACTTGTGGGGGTGGCATGGACCAAATCAGGTCTTGAGGTTCCTGGTTCTGTTTTTCACAAGGTTGTCTTAGAAGTGACCCAACCATTGAGAGTTACACCATTTAATTCATGAGGCTTATCCCTTTTCCTGTCCTGTGGTTCAGCTCCAAAATTTAAAGGATCTTTTAGGACAGTGAGAGTCACTGGTCGATACCCAGGTGAATGTGCAGAGTCTCCTGCTGAGGATGTTGAGAAGCTGGGCAAGAGATGAGGTTTAGAAGATACTACTCCTGGCAATCTTATCAGTCAGATTCAGCCTGATGTGCCAAGACTTGTGAATGGGATTGAAGGAGGATTTATTGTCCTCCTGCCCTGGATGGCCTGAGGTGGAGGGCTGCTCTCCAGTCTGTGGATTGTTTGCTACATCCGTGATGCTTCCCATGCATCACAGCACAAACTGCTTCAGTCTGTAATGCTCTTAGAGAAATAACAACTTTTCATGACAGTAAACATCACTTGATGGATACTCCAAAATGGGTTTTATTGACCTTTGCGTCTTTTTATATTTTCTGATTTGTTTCTTTTTTTGGCATAATCCATTGTAGAATGATATAATTTCAGAAATGAGAGTACCTGCTAGCTGGAGGCTTGGAAGCATCTCCTTTTGCCAGGTTTGACCGAAAACATAGGAAAACAGGAAATAGCTGGTTCCTCAGCATTTTCCTTCTGTGTGAAAAATGAGTTGATGTTTGTTACCTTTCAGTCCTCTGCACTGGTATAAGCCAAGAAGGATCTCCACCTCTGTCTGTGCAGCTGGGTGCTCTGCAAGCACCTCTTTCTTTCTCCAGTTTAAATTGGAGCACCCAGCAACTGCTTGTAGATCATGACAGTGGTATTTGGACACTGGAGAGCCCATAGCATAGTGGCTTTTAAACGTACTCAACAGCAGAGGGGACCTTTGAGTCTCCAAATCAATAACAGAACTCTTAGACTTGGGAAGAAGTCCCTAAATACATCAAGGACAGATCTCTGTACAAAGAAGTGTAAATATTACCTTGTGTGTCTTGCCAAATCCACTTAAACAGCTTTCCTAGATCTGCAAGCAGTTACTATTTGGAAGACAGATGACTATCAGCCAGTGTTCAAGCCATATCTGCTGTTTGCAGGGCCTAACTAAATAAGATGATGCCTCTCAAACACTTTTCATTTGCAAATAAAAACTGTTCAAAAGTGTATTATGGACAAAGGAAGAATTCTGTGGACAGGGAGATGGGATATATTATATATTTTCATAGAGATTTAAACTGGGTTATTTGTCAGGGCACAGCACGCATACAACTGCCTGTATTATGGAGCCTTATTACTGTATGTAATAGAAACAAATCAAGTGCTATTAGATAAAAATGCTGTCATCTCCATTACTGTCACAGCAGCAGCCACTCAGCCCAGTTCAGATGCTGTGAAGCAGCACTGGAGTCACTCTCCAAGCACACAAAGGCAGGTAGGTGGCAAAAAGCTGCTTGCTCCTCAGCTGCTTGTCACATACTGAGGAACAAGTGTACAGGAAAGCCTTGTATTCAGGTACAAAGTATGAGCAAATCCATCATAAGATTGGGATGGTAGTTCCACTGCAGAGACATTAAGTGAAAGTGCACTGGGGATTTTGAAGTTTTCAGGAGTTACAGTGGAAAACACATTTCATCTGCTGAGCACAGCATTACTTATCCCCTGGAATCAGCCATGTCACTCACAACATCTTAACCAGGTGGCAGCCAAAAAGAGCCATGCCATGCATGCACTGTGACCTGGACAAACAAGATCTGGCATCCAGGAAGCCAGAGCAACACACAGTGAGGCCACATCTTGTATAAAGTTGTATATCTCATAGATATGGATGGCAAAGCAAAAAGTATTTCCAAGAATTGTCTATCTCAACTGCTAGTGGTGTTGCACTTCTTTTATATAAACTGCTAATCTGACAGGTTTATACCATCCACATCTGTATATGTGTATCACTCTGTCTGTCCAGGTATGGATGTTATAAACATGTTATAAACATGCTCAGTTTTCTCTCTCTGGCTTTCACAACTCTGACTTTTGCAAGTGGGCTGAGCAATGCATATATAACACAAGTTAAATTATTTTGTATTTTTTTTCTTGTTATCTGGATGAGTTTCTAAGCAGTGCTCTCACCGCTGTCTTTGAGCAGTGCTGGTGACTGAGAGGTTGCTTTAACAAGATAGGAGCAAAAATCTGAGTCTGATCTGTGTACCAAGTAGTCAAAGTAATTTGAAATTATTGAATGGAAGATGTGGTGCTTAATGCAGAGCACTCAGGTATGGGTTTTGAAGGCCTGAACCTTTATTGAGGTTTTCAGCTTTCTAACTGAATTTAGGGTGCAGAGTATTTCTAGGTCTTTGATATGCAGCCACACAGAGGCAGAAGGAGACACAAAGATTTAGCCTCTCTTCTCAAGGCTGCCACAGAAATGAGGGTGCCCTAATTATGCAAAAATTACTCCTGCAAAAGACATTCCTCATTTGAAATCTAGCCCTGTCTGAAATGCAAGAAAGAAAGGAAATCTGTTTCTTTCAGTGAATTGAGAAAATGTGGAACTTAGAGGAACTGCTCGTATATGTGCTGCTGCTGTTCATCTCTCACAGGAATAAAATTTAATATGAATATGTTTATTATTACCTCATAAAGACAAGCAGCATTTTAGAGCAGAAAATGTCTTTGATTGATTGTTTCCCCCCGTTGGAATGAAATCCCAGTGGAAACAATAACATGTTTAAGGAGTGCTTTGGGAAGCAGAGGATGACGAGGCTGGAAAGCCTTGTAAGTTTCACACTGGTCTGTAAATAAACTCACACCTCTCTTCTGTCTCTTCCTGTCTCTGTCCACCTGGGATGTTTATTTTTAGGACACTACCTGTATTTATGTTACTGTCTCTGGAACTAGAAGCAGTTCTTGTACTAACAGATTTTACTTTTGAAACTTTTTGAAGCTGTGGACATTAAAAATTGTCCTGTCCCTTTCTAGAGTTAATTGGATGTTAAACCCCCAATGTATTTCACGTCTTCAACTGCTTATAGAACAGGGCAATATGAGTGGTGTGTGTGTGCTGGGGAAGTTTTGCAGCTGAGAGGGAAGCACAGGAAAGTGGATCCTGCTTCTGAGGCACAGGGCCTGTGCCCACTTCTCCACATGTATGCCTTGCTCACAGTGAGGTTCTTGTGGGATATTTTTGATGTCAAACCCCACAGTGGCTGTACTTCTCTGTCCCTCTGCTTGTACGACTTGAACAGAGATCACTTTGAAGATTAAAGGGTAACTTAATTGATTCTAATGGACACTGTCTCTACCCCATCCTTCATCTCTTCAAAACACTTTGAGTTCTCCAAATGAAAAGTGCTAAAAAGGTGAACAGTATTTTCACTCCTGAATATAAAATAATGTCCTCATTTTTCTTAGTGATTTGAAGGGCTTCTGTACAGTGTTTTCTGTACCACTTGCCAGAACAGGATCATAATCTCTCCCTGTCTATACAGAAATATAGGCAATTTGATTAAAAACCCCTCAACAAACACAAATAACCTTCACCATTAGTCATCAAAGGTGTTAATAAATAGAGCACATAAATATTACATTGATTATCTGCCTCAAATAATACAGCTTCAGCAAGATAAGCTTCACTATAAGGACTGACCTGTCTCACTGTTGAAATTTTTATGGAATTACAACATGCCAATCATTACATGGGGGAAGCAGCTTAAATTATCTGGAGGTGTAGGATTTGGGGGGAAAAAAGCAACATCATTGCTGAAGGATTCAGTGCTCAAAAGAAAGAAATCCCTCTCTCCCCTCCCAAACACAAAACCACTTATAAAAGGAGAAAATTTAATTAAAAGATTGAACTTGGAGGCAGCAGCTGAATCAGATTTATAGTCTGAAGATCTAGGACACTCCTGCATCTCTTCCATCTGGATCACTTATTTTTTAGGAAAGGAATTTTTCTGCTGTAGATGGTTTACTATTATACAACTAACATTTATGAAGCGACTGAAATGGAAATGGTAAAGAAACCCAACTTTAAACCCCAAATGAGGAAATACCCCAGAAACAGTTTAGAGCAGTGAGGTGTCTTGTCCCAGCCAGTGCTGAAGGTCAGCTTCGGTTGTGATGTTTTCCCTTGTGTCTTGCTGCACTCTCATGTGAGGTCACTTTTCTCTTCAACTCCTCAGAGATGTCCATCTCCTATCAGCAAATCCCTGTGGTGTAGAAGTTGAAAATCTAGGAAGTCCTGTCCTCCACGTGTCCTTTGCAGAATATTGTTCTTTGGTATAGTTACCATTTACTACTTGATTTATTTTTAAACTTTATGTTTATGTGTAAGTGGCCTTAGTGCTGAAGATGAAAGTAATTTGAAAGTGCTGTCTTTCAAGGTGTTAAGCATCCTTGTGTCTATTATAAAGTCAGTGGGAGTTGATAGCACTAATCACCTCACAGGAAGCATTTACCATCCCTGAGGGTTGGAGCTGTAGATTACAAAGTCCCTGGGGGAAGGAGTCTGTCATGATTTATTTGTCTTTGACTCTCCGGAGTCCCCTGTGGTGCTGTATAAATAACAACACCCTTCTGGAAATGCCATTTGTGCAGCCTTGCTAACTGACCCACTTATCTTAAACATCTCAAACATCTTAAATTTCTTTCCTACTGTTATGCTTGAGGGTGCAATGTTTGTACTCTCAGGAAGCTGAGCAGGGGGTGCTGGTGGAGATATGGGGCCCCCAGCCCAGCAGCCTCCCCTCCAGCACCACGCTGTGAAGTGGCACAAGCCGAGGGGCCTCCCCTGCCCTGGGAGCACTGACAAGTGCCCTAATGACAAGTGCCTCACTTGTCATTAAAAGTTTAGCTGGAAACTAGTTTATCAAAGATGTGACCTGCAAACATTGAGAAGAGCAAAGGATTTTAGGACAGTCTTTCAAACGTGTCAGACTGAGATGGTGGGGGAGATTTGTGGCTTGTTTTCTCCCTGTCCTTATTAAGGGAATCACAGTGGCTGGTTGGGGTGCCTGGTGCAGGATACATTCCCCTGCCTGTGTTGTGGCATTGAGGTGATCACTTGCCCTCCAGTACTGAACATTGCTGTGTGCTGGCTCTGGATTTGTCAGCTTGGTTTGAAAGGCAGAGCAGATCAGCTCAGCCTCACCTGGGTACCTGCCTGCAGCCTGTGCTGGGGTGTCACTGTCACCCCTCGATGATGTAGGCGTCGGCTCTCTCAGAGAAGATTCTCTGTGTGATCCACACAAAGTGCATCGCTGCTCATTTCCAGGAGCCTGATCAAGCAGATGTGTCCCCAAGTGGGAGCACGTGGGACCCACTGTCTAGACTAGGCAGAGAGGAGAAAAAAAAGGATAAAATCTGACATCTGTTTGGTGTCAGATGCCCCCCTTATCCAGTGCTCTGCACGCTGTCTGAATTACAGATTTACTGCAGAGATTGAAGGCTCTCCCTTTTAACACAGCCCAATTGATGCAGGTTTAGAGGGCTAATTTGCTAGTTCCTCTGGAGAGAAAGGTCAGATACTCCTTTGCTTGTAACAAGTGATTCCAGTGATTACAAAAGCTCTCAGAGCAACGTTGTTGGGGCATTCAGCACTGGGATTGTGCAGGCTGGTGAGGCAGGACACCAGCTCTTGTAGCATCAGGCCTGTGTCTGTGAAATCACATGTGATGATGTGTCTTTGGAGTTTGAATTTCTGTACTGACTGTAGTGGGGCAGGGGAGGAATTCAGGCTCAGCTCTCTGCAGCTGGAGGTGGCCATGTGCCCCCAGCTAAGCAGGGAATGTCACCATGCAGCCCAGGCACTCAGAAACCTGCTTGCTGCTCACCACCCTCAGCTCAGGACAGGACTGTCCTGTGGCTTGTGGCACTGAGTGCAGCCACTCAGGAAGCAGCTTTTCACTCCATTGCAGACATTCTGACTTCCCCAGTTAGAGGTTTCCCACACTTGGCTAATACAAATTTTTGATTTTACACTCTGCTGTCCTTTCCTGTGGGGGAATGGGGAGGCTGAGTATAAGTCCTGTTTCCTTCTAGCCATACCAGCCCCACCATTTCAGCAATGGTGAGAGCTCTCTAAAAGCTTTTGTACGCGGATTGCAAGGGGATTACTCCACACTAAAGTGCTTTCTGATCAATGATTATCAAGGTCAGCTATTACTCTGTAGAAGTTTCAAACCTACTTGTAAATTAGGAATTTTTTAGGGATGCAGTCCTGAAAGTACTGCAAATCAGGTGTGTACAATCCTCTGTCAGAAAAAGTTTCCTGTCTAATTCAGAAAAACTTACATCTGTTTTTCTGTTGTTTTGCAGTTCTTTTTTTCACCTCCTTATTACATGTTCATCACCAATGAAGAGAAGGAGAATCTGAAATCCAAAGTTCACTTCTGTGGTCAAATAATTTGTTGTCTCATGTGAAAGAGTTTTGCTGCTGAATGTATTATCTGCTGTGGGAGACAGAGCTGACAGGCCCTGGGCTGGGAGTTGGGCTGTTAAATCCCACCGACAAGGCTGTTGATGACTTTGACAGATAGCACAGCTTTTGTGTTGTGGCTCTGCTTCACATTCAGATTTTCTTAACCTCATAATATTGAGATCTTCTCATGAGGAGATGCTCTGACAAGCTGAAATATTATTTCAGTGGTTGCCCACCAAATGCACCTCTTATCCAAATTAAATTCTTTTGGCCTTCTCTGTAATTATGCAATGAGCCAAGGAGGCCTGTGAGCTGTACAGTGAGGGTTGGAGCTTGCCTAGGGACACGTCTGTTGATGGACCAGCCTCTTTCTGGGGTTTTTCAGAGTCTTTTCTCTAATGTTACTCAGCAAGGATGTCAGGACCACACAGAATCTGTGGGACACCCCAAGGTCAGGGTGCATCTCAAGGTGATGTGATATCTAAGGTGTAAATGCAGAAAAGGGACCCAGGGTTAAACTGTTGTGGGTTGTATACATTCTTTCACTTGCTGAAGAGCCCTGAATAGCAGGGCTGCATCAATGGGTGGGTTCATCCCTGGATGTTGGAGACACTTCCCCAGGAGCCTGGCAGCCAGACCCTGCACAATGCTTCCTCTCCCCACATGGCCATTACATTGAGGTTCATCTCTCCCTGTGACGTTACTTCCCAAGCAGCTCACAGCCTCCTCTGGTCATTGTTTTGTGTTGGATATTGGAGGAAAGCAAAAAAGGCTGCATTTTTTTAAAATTTATTTTGTATATATGTGTGTGTGTGTGTAATTGAAATCTGTAAAGTGCCGAGTTTTATTTAGGAGTCACTTGTGCCAGTGAATGAATTCAAGTCATGGTGATGCAGCTGATTTATATGCAGAAAAATTCATAGCAATATCCAGGGCAAAGATTGGTGCTTCCAGGTAGGAGAGGATCCCATGCAGGGATTTACATCCCCAGCCAACTTTGGTGCAGGGCTGCACATCCAGACAGGGGCTCAGTGGAATCTTTCCTTCCTCTCCTTCTGGTAAAGTGTCAGCCCCTCGTGCTGCAAAGCCAGATGGCAGACTGGATGGCTCCTCGGCAAAGCTGCTTCCCTTATGATGTGATCTCTCTCCTTCTGTGGGCCAGATCCTCAGCTGGGACAAATCACAAGAGTTCCCCTGGGTTTCACTGCAGCAATGTGAAATTACAGCTGCTGACTCCAGCTGCTGAGGTTCCAGCCGGTACCAAACAATGAGCCCAATGAAAACCTTAGCTCATGGAGATGGCTGCCAAAAATTCAGATGAGCAGCTGTAGACCCAAAAGCAAATCTGGACTGTGATGTCATTGCTCATCATTGTGCCACTGAACCAGGGCTTTATACCTGATGCTGCCATAAATACAGTGAAAGTGCTGGCTGCACCTGCACAAATCCACTTCCAAACCCAGGGACTCAAAAGGTTGCACAGACATACCTGAGGTCAAAATCTGGCTCTCCCCTTTCCACCTTGTGCTTTTTCTGCCTACTGTTGGCTTCCTTTGACAGGTGCCAGCTGGCTCTTTGCCTTTTGTCTGGCTTGGGTTTGGTGAGCAGCACTTTACCCCCACACTGCTGGTGGACAGCCATTTACGTGTTTATTCTCATTGAACTGGTGAAACACTCAGCTGGGAGAAAAGCCTGCCAGTCAGTTTGGTAGGAATGAGGATGTTTCTCATGTTGTGCCATTTGTGATGTAAAATCCATGAGTTTCCTCACACCTGCAGGAGAGGCCCTGGGGTACAGCTTCGTGCAGGGTTTTGGAAGATGCCCACCAAGCCGTGAATGGAGGGCTCCAATGGATTTCAGCACAGCTTCAGTCCCAAAGCATGCGGGGTTTCTGGCAGCAGGTTTCTTCCAGCATCACACTTTATATATATACATAAATGTATATATATTGGATCTCACTTATTCATGAGTGTTTTTCTTTTACAGGAAGAAGGAGATGCATAGAAAGGAAATGTAATGGCTGCATATAGGAAAAATGTTACTTTCTTTGGCTTTAAAAGTTGAGTTCATACAAACCACAGGAATATTCCTCCTCCCGGTGGGAGAGTCAGGTTTTGTCTGGGTATCATGTCATCTGTCCACATTTGTTTTGGATCCAGGAGAAATTATTAAAAGTGATTGAAAAATCAGGCTTTGAAACAGTTGGTATGGAAGTGTGAGACCTGTCTATCACCTTCCATCAAAGAAGTCTTGGCACCTTTCTCACCATCTGACAATTCTCCTCACTCTGCTTCTGTAAAACAGAAATGCTGGCTGCTTGTGGTAGGGGAATGCAGCCTAGTGGATACCAGCAGATATTCTATGCTCACCATGTGACCTGTTGGTAAGCAGCCTTGATAGAAAATTAATCCTTTTAAAAGGTAATTAAAGAGTCTAGAGTCACTGTGCCTGGCAAAACATGTTGGTTTTCTGGGATATGGACCACAAGAAGGCTTTTTCTGCTTTTCGTAAAGCAGGTGCATTCTGTTCTCCATCATTGACCTGTTTGATTTTTTTTTTCTGCTGTCACTGGTGATTCTTTCTTGATCAATATCCTGCACCATCATCTAGTCAGATTTCCTTTCAACTATTTGTTTTCCAGCATTATCCCCTTTCTCTTCTGTTCTCAGAAGAGAGTGATTGACCTATTTTCTAATTTCTTTGTGTTTCTGCATCAGTCTTTTTATCAGCAGGCTGAGGTGTCACTCACTAATCTAGGAGAACAGTCCTGTCCCAAAGTAGCATAGCCATATTCCTAAGTGCCTTCTTGAGTTTAAAACTAAATCCATAGCCTTCTCCTTCTGTCTCCCACCAAGAGAGAGCAGTTTCCAAGCTGGGACTGCAGTCACAAATGCAGGGCCACTGCAGGATCAGTGCACAGAGCCAGTCTGACAATGGGAATGGGTTAGAGGCTGGGACTCGGAGCTGTCGACTCACAGGCAGCTGAGTGACTGCAAGATGGGTGCAGCAAATTTGAGCTTGGTGCTGACACAGCCTTTCAATAACTGGGTCATGGGTGCATAACACCTCCATATGCAATAATATGTGCACAGCTTTATGTACAATAAAGAAAATTAGCCCACATATTACCTTTGCTCCTGTCTGCTAAGTTATTGCATATCTACACTGTCTTCTGCACTTGCTTATTGACTATAGAGAAGGTACCTGAGTGCTGAAAACTAATTCAGCAGGATTGGTTGATTCATTCTGGATCTGTCCTCATTGTCACCTCTCTACAGGAAAAAAAAAATAGGTCTGTTCACCTTGACACCCCTCCTGTGAATGTGTGTCACTTTTTATTCAAGTTCCTGCCAGTAACTTTTCCCAGTGCTCAGGCCAGGCTCAGGGAGCCTGATGTTCCTCACTCTCTGTCCTGAACCTGAGCCTGCCTGGTCTCTCATCTGCTCCTCATGGGGAGTTAAAGGGTTTCCTTCATAAAGGTTCTTCGGGCTCTTGCTCTTGACTTCCTGATCCTCCTGACCTCTCCAGAGCATTGTTTGATTTTAATTGTTCTTATTCCCTTTTTTCGGTCATTTGACATACTTGCATGTTGCCTAGCATTTCATTAATTTTTCATTTTCTGCCCCCGGGAAATTTCTCTCCAATTTTGGCATGTTTCCCTCATTCTCCCTGCAGAACACTGAGTCAAAGAAATCATTTAGTTTCCTAGTAATATCCGCCTCATCTGTCATCAAGAGATAAAATTACTAAAACAATGAACAAAAGGTTAAAAAAAAGCTGGACGTGTCCAACTGCCAGATTATAGGTCCTTGCAGTGAAATACTGGTTGTGTGTGTATTTTCCCTGTATGCCTTCCCGTTTGCCTCCTGCCTACTCCCTCCCCTGTGCTGAAACAACTTGGTTTGATCTGATCCATCTTTCTTGCTTAAAAAACAGGGTGGAAACCTCTCCTGAAAGCATCATTTTTGCTGATGGGATAGCTGAAAGCTTTTTGGAGATGTCTCTTTGTTGACTGTTGTTCAAGGAGTGGTTTGTAGCACCAGAATTTTTATTGGGATGCTTTGAGTGGAATGGTCAACTTTTGCCTTCTCTAGGCATGCAGGAAATGCTCAAAACATTGGGTAGACTGAGCCAAAAGTGAGCAGAAGTGGGTTCTGCTTAGCAGAGAAGAGGAAATTCTTGGCTTATTATTATTCATATTGTAAATGAAAGTGGCTTTCCTGACCTGCAGATTGTACACAGCACAATTATTATTATTAGTGCTGAGGACAAGGATCTGCAAGTGCATTATACCTAATTTATACCAAATTTCTGTGGGTACAAAAACTCCTTTGGACAGCAGTGGCTCACACAAGTGTGACAGATGCAGTGAATGACTGATGGCTTCCTCCAGTGCCTCCTGGATCCCGAGGCAGCAGATGTTAACAGAATGTGATCCCATGTGGAGCTGGGCATGAGAGAGAGGAGAGTGCCAGGGCCAGGCTCTGTCCTCTGCTGAGTGGCGCAAACCCAGAGCTCTTGGGGCAGTTAAACCAGACTGACACTCATATTGCTCAGATGTGCTCTCTCCTAACTGCAGGTTAGTTGAAGATGTTTTAATCTCCATAGATCTTCAGGCCTCTGCAAATTACCTTGCAGGTTTTTCACAAGCAAGTGTTAAATCCCAAGTTAGTAAAATTGAATAAAAAGTTGTCTGAGTCATCTAAAATTTGTACTGGGGAGCTCTTGTTCAACAGGATGAGACTATCTGTATGTTTCAAACAGCTGTCAGGCTGAAGCTTCCTTTTATCCCAGATGTGTGAATTTCCAGCAATTTATTAACTGGATTGTTCATCCTCAATGCTGTATGGAATTCCTTCCTGCTACTGCCATTGAAGGGAACAAAGGAAGAAAGAAAAGGCTGGGTGGCGTCGGGTGTGTGTTGCAAGGTGTCTTCTGCTTTCCTAGATTGATTATAGAATAAAGCTTCTGACAAAGCCACACTGCAAATCAGTGGATGCATTTCATGTGATAAAGGGAAAAAAGATAAAAGGCCTCAAATTATGTGTCAGTTTGGAGAATTATGCTTTGGGCTTCTGCAATTTTGGTGGTTATTTTAAAGGTGGAATCCTAAAAGTATAGAAGTGTGTGATGGCTTCATGACACCTTAATACCAACCAAAGCCACTGAATCACCACTAGCCAACAGGGAAAATGCATTTTTCAGGCCTTGACAGAAAATATCTGTGTGTTTTGCATTTGGGCTGCAGTTCACTTTGAGCTCTTCCAAGACTGTGGAGGGACAGAATGTAAGAAAATAAAGATAGTGCAGAAGGTAGTCTCACACCTGAGGAGTTGCAGCTGTACTAATCACCAAAGATTAGGAACAGGCCTGCCCTTAATGGCCACAGCTGTGTTCAATAAGAAGACGAGTGCCACAAAAGAGTGGGCTAGCTGGGTGAGGAGAGAGTTGGAGTTTGTTGGCTGTGATGAAGGAGTTACTGCTGTGAGGAGCAGCCCATGGGAAATCACCAAGAAGGTTTAGAACTTTTGGAATAAGATGACAACAGAAGACATTCTTATCTCTGCTCCTCTGGGTTTGGATTTTTGCTTTAAAAATGTGACAAAGAACTCTTCCTGCTTGAAAAAAATGCTATGGCCCTTCCCTTATGGTGCATTGATTTTCGTATTGTTTAAGCATCTGCAGAGCAGAGAAGTATCACCAAATCATGACCTTTACTTACGGAGTGAATAAATAATTGGTAACCATTAAGTTTATATCATGAAGTCAGAAGGAAGATTTTTGTCCAGTCACTGATTGTCCAGAAAGTGTGTGTGTGGTCTGTCCTTTACGGCCCATGGCCATACTCCATTAAGACTTTGCCAGAAGAATCAGTCTTTTTAAAAAGCATGTTTTTTTCCAAACTTCTCTGGGAGCAGTCCTAGACCACTTGCTATTCCATAATTCAGGTTAGTAAAACCCTGTAAGTTTGCTTTTCTCATTTTAACTTGATGACCTGTGATGAACAAAAATTGAGTGAGCTATTCCAGTTTATTTCCCATGTGCATTTTAATTCTGCATCCAATGCAGGTTGCTCCATCAATTTATATTTTTCTTAGATCAGGAGTTGCGATTTAATTTTTCCAGATATTTCAGCTGTTTTAAATTTGCTCTGCTAAATGTCCACTAAAGCATCAGGATGGCAGTTAGTGAGCACTTGAAAGTCTGTTTTATGAAAAATTTTGACATTACGAAATTTGTTTTCTTTCAAAACTTGAATAAAACCAACCTTGTTTGAATTTCCCATTGGAACAGAATTTGCAAAGCTAGAGGTGAAATACATCTTTCCATCATCATTAAAAAGTGTGAGAGAGCTCAAAAAGGCTACAGTAATCAAACCCCATCATTGGCAGCACAGAGGGAACTCTGCTACTTTCTGAAAGATGAGACAGGTAGAGGGATTGAACAGAATTTTAAAACCATCTCCATGGCCTGTTATTGCTGTTGATTCATTGCATTTACCTTCAGAGCCCATCAAGACCCATTCCTTGTCCCTACAAATGTGGCAGGTAAGGAATAAGGACAGGGACCTCTGTCTCTCTCTTTTTCTTGTGTTTAAATGTACAACTCCAGTGATCTTTAGTCTATATCACCAGCAAAAAACATGTGGCTCCTTTTACATTTTTATTCAGAGGAGTGGGGATTCTAAGGTGACATACATTTCTGGTAGTCTCTAATGAGCAGCTTTATAACATGTGCTTGCATATGTATCCTCTGGTATAAAATCTCAACATCGTGCTGGGGTGCCACATGACTTCACACTGTAAATGTCATTAGTGTCTTGTATGTTAACAGCCCTAATTGTTTTCAGTGATCTGTCCTGGATTGTTAGCTGAGGACACCAGCTTCTAACAGGAGATGTTGCACTTATTGCCCAGTTTTCACAGATTGGCTAAACCTTTGGCCTTTTGAAGGTTGTGTGTGTGTAATCTTTGTAAAGGCATGCAAATGATGAATGGAGCATTCAGCTGTGCTGGCATCCTCCAACAGCGATTATGGACCTCAGTGGTTCCTACCAGTGAGTTCCTGGGAAGAGACAGCCAGCTGTTAATGACTCTGGCTGCACTCTCTTTTATGTTCAGAAGCTCCCTGAATAAAAGGACACTACAGAACCTCACAGTTTATAATTTGTGTGAGACCTTGTTTAGCTTTGAATTATTTGGAACCTTACTTCTTGGAATCTGGGATCACATTATACAAACACACTTCAGCCATAAATTCTGCAGACTTGCAAAAGTGGTTACAAAAACCAATGCTCTGAAGTGGTGAAAGCCCTTCTTTGGTGCTTTAAATGGTGTCTCACTTATTTGCAACTAATGAAATTCAACTATAAAAATTCTTTTCTTAATAAAAGGAACTTCTGTAGTAAATAATCTTGACATCTGTAAAGCAATCCAGAATAACAGCCATCTTCAAAGTAACGTGACTTACAAATTTAATGGCAAAAGGAGATTTTGTCCAGAAGACCAGGAAAAACAATTTAGGGGACAGTAAGCATTTCTCTTGCTGAGCAGCTACCAGAGTAAATCTCTCTGCTGCCTGGTTCAGCAGTTCCCTGTCCTCTGGTAATTTTGTCCTGCCATATGAACCTGATTTGAGGTCCCCTGAGTCAGGCTTGTAGTGGTGATTTCCTCATGCACAGCGTCACTTCATGCTGCTCTGTGATGACAGATAGCAAAGCTGACAGGAGATGCTGGGACCCTGGGAGAGCCCTCCTCAAATTGCTGTCCTGGGGTCAAGGGTTGCCAGAGGCTGGGGTGGGACCCTGGAGGGAAGGAGCCCAACATGTAAGCACATTGTTCTGTACAGCATCTGCAAACACAAGCCTGATGAGCCAAGGTTCAGGGAACTCTTGTGTTTTTAAAGTAATAGGGAAAAAATGTTTGGTTTTGGCAGAAATTTGGATGAAATTCCATTTCCATCAGCCTGTGTTAAAAGAGAAATTGTAACTCCCTCATACTTGTCACATAGATTTTTATTTTCCAAAGAAACAAAATATTAATAGATTCTGAAAGTGTAAGACCTTGTAGTGCTTGCGTTTTGATTTATGGCTTCTAATAGCAAAGGAAACAATACTGTGTGAACAAATTATTCAGAAATCAGAAAAGGCTAGGAGGCAGGGGAGAGGGGGGAAACAAGATGCCACTAAAGAAATTTGCCTGAAGAGGCACCTAAAGTGATTCCTGTTTCCCAGTAGAGAGCTGAGGTAAAGTGTGCAGCACTGAAATGTGACTGATCCCATCCCAGATGTATATCCAGCAATGCAGAAAGGGGAGGCAGAAATGGGGAGCAGAAAGGTTGTTAAACGTGGGGGAAGGGAGAATGTTTGGGGTTTTTGTGGGGGGAGGATTTCTGTGTGCTGTGCTGCTCTTGCAGCAGTGGGAATTAGGAGGCTGCCTGGTACCACAGCAGCTCTATTGAGGACTCCCTTCTGAAGCAGTGCTTTAGCATTCATGATACATAGACTGCTGACACTCCATTCAGCAGGGCAAGTGAAAAGGACAAAACTGCCCTGTGTTCTGCTCATCTGCACTGCTTTCTGTTTTAAACTAATAGAAAATCTCTGCTCCAACAGCGGAGGAAGCTCTCTTCTCTTACTAGCAGTAGATTAGGCAAGCCTTGGTTGTATCTGACATTCTGGCTGCTGAAGCATGGGGTGGGATCCCAGAACATTCTGCTTTCAGAATTGCAGGTTGAAAGAGTTTGTCATTTGATAATCCAATCTATACAATTCTTTTTAATCTCTTTTCCTAGTGGAGTCATTAAGTACACAGGAGTGTTTGGCAGAGGAGTGATAGAGTGTGATATATCTTATTTTGGGAATGGACTTTCTTTTTTAATAACAATGAACATTTTTTCCACCCATTACCTTTGTGACTGACACGGGAGATGTTGTAAAACTTCTATTCAGAAGAAGTGTTAGGTCAACCTGCAGCATTTCCTACATACACAAACAGCTTACAGCATTGTCTGGGTAAACCTCTCAGATTTACAGCAAAGTGCTTGTTTGAACTTCCTAAGCATGTTGAAAGATTGATTTTAATGTAAACAGGACCTGCTTACAGCACTGACAATAGCACCTTACTTTAGTGGGAGCAGAAGGACGGTGCACGGGGGAGCCAGCAGGCTGTGTCTGATACAACACTGAGATGAAATTCTGCCAGTGGAAGCAGATGTTTTGAGGGTTTATATTTTCAAATTTCCCTTCTGAAACCTCCCAAAAAGAAGCAAGGTTTCGAGCATGCTCATTGCTTCTCTTCTTGAAATCTCTACTCCTTAAGAGGTCTCTTGCAGTTGCTAAGAAACTAGGTTCCCCAAATGGACATCCCTTTGAACATCCTGGTTTATTGTCAGAAGTACTTGTGGTGTTTCAAAGAAGGCAAAAAATGCTGAATAGTTCTATCTTTTGTTTTGGTGGTTTTTTGTTTTGGTTTTTTTTTTTTTTTTGGTAGGCCTAGGGTTTTCCTGTTGGTTTGGTTTGGTTTTTTTGGGTGGGGCTTGGTATGTGTGTATAGGGTTTTTTGTTGTTTTTTTAGGGTTTTGTTATTTTTGTCATTTTTGGCTTGCTGCTGTGGGCAAGAACAAAAAGAACCATCTTTTCTCATAGAGACACCTGACACGAGAAATTTGGCAGAGGAAAGGATGTTTATCATCCCTGGGCTTAGGAGTATGCTGCTTTTATAATATGAGAAAATTGGTCCATGTACACAGGGCCAACATAACACAATCCCACCTCACTCAGGTCCCTTGTCCAAGCCTGGATGGCTAATACAGGTGAGGGAGGACCATGGGGACAGAATAAGGAGCACATTTATCCTGAAGCCATGTCCAGCTTCTGCTGTTCAGGCTCTGCTTTTTCACTGCCCTGCGTATCTTCATTTCAGATCCAAACTCTTGCAGAGAATAGGCTCCAGGAAGAATTTCCAGATGGTGAAATTGTTGTTGTGGTTACTGTGGCAAGGTGACCAAGAGGCTGACTCAAATGGGACCAGCTTGAGCATCATGAGTGCTTGAGCAGGCTGGAGCACAGATTTCTCTTGCCTAGAAGATGGGTAATCGCTCTGCCAAGCTTTTTAATGTGGTAGCTTATCAAGTGCATTTATAACTGCTTGATTATCTGTACATTCCACTGCTCTTTGACATGAAGACATCCTCTTGTGAGCTGTCCTCAAAATCCTTCTCTGCCTCTCCAGCAAAGTGAAAAGCCATCATCATCCTTTACAGTAACATGGTTTTGTGTTCTTCCCTGGGAAAACAGCCATCATTTGAGCCTATCACCAATCTCTAGCTTGCTCCATATTTTTGTTTAAAGACATATTATCTTGAAAAATAGAAATCAAGGTCCAACTTTTCAGATTTATACCCTTCACGCTACCACCTGGTCCTGAATCCAGAGTGATTCTGTGTAAAGATTTCCCATCTTTTTCAGTGGGTGTTTCATGGTTAGTATGAACTGACTTGGCCTTGTAATGATATGTTTGCTGGCAGTGTGTTATTTAGCTGCTAGTTATCTTTGTGTACTGTGGAGAAATTCAGGCAAGATTTGCTACTTGGTAAACAGGAAAGCAGGGTGGGAACCAAAGTCTTTTTATGCATGTCAACTCCTTTAGGTTTTTTCTACAACAAAGATTTTCTGTTTAAGAAAACAGTGTCTGACAGGAGAAAAATGGGAACAAAATGATCATGGATTTTCAGCTTGGAAAGAAATTGCATACTGCTTTTATTTCGGATTCTGGATTTGAATATTATCTTGTCTGGAAAGGTTTGATGAGGTTTTACTGCCAAATATCAGGATGTTCTTATCAACCTCACACCTTGTCTTCTGATCACCATGGAAAAATGGATCATTCAGGCCTGTTTTATGTTCAAAAAGGCAGTTTATAACTTGAGCAAGTTAGCCTGCAATAAAGAATTATGGCTTGGATGTCTGTCTTCCTCATCTGCATGAATTTACAACATCTATTTGAATTGGCACTGATTATTAGTTTTTAAAATAGCACAGGGCATTTAATTGAAGAGGACTGACAATATGCAAGGAATAATAGGCTGTGAAAGCAATGAGGTTGCATAGCTAGATGTTTTCTTTTTATTTTTAATTTGCCTTTGAGCCTAAGTTAAATTTCCTTTTCTGTGTATATAAGATAAGCAGTAGTTATTGATCTTGTTTGAAATGATTTATTTATTTCATTAAGGGTCCAAACCATTCTGGAAAAAGAGAGGCTCAGGACCAGTGCAGAAGTCACACTGTGCCTGGACTGTTGTTCTGTAACGATGTGTCTGCTTCAGATTCATGGACTCCTCCCGTCTGCCTCAAACTCAGGGATTCCTCCCTTGGTTTCCAGATCTCCTGGCTATTCTGTTTTCTTCTCTTTATTTTCCCTTTCTGTTTATAAAAACACTTTCCGTTGTTGTATCATCTGATGATGTCCACTGGCTGTTGGGTGTCTCTCATACCAGTATGGACATAGGTTCTGCCCATGCATCCAGAGAAAGTGTGCTGTGAATTTTCTGTTTCTTGTGAGTTGGGTATTAAGGCACAACTGTAAATGACAGCCCAGGAAACCAAGAGGTAAGTTACTAGGCTGTTTCTAGGCAGGTAGAAAGGAGAAAGAAAGGACACTCTTGTTTAACAAATTATTCTGAAGCTTTTCCTCATCATCTTAATTATTAGTTCCTCACTATTTCCTTCCATAAATAATTATGAAGTAGAACAGTCATAAATTATAACTTAATTTGCCCCAATTAATGTTGAACGATCAGTGCAGTTTGCAGAATTGAGTGATTCAACTGCACTAATGGATTGTGGTGAATATGGGTTTCTGTCATGTTATATAATGCTCTGTTATTGTCTTTAGCTCAGCCCGGGAGATGCTAGAAAATCTCTTGTTTGCGCTTGCTTGGAAGCTGGAGTCTGGCTCAGATTGCCAAGCAAATTACGTGGGTTTTCTCCTCAATGCTGTTACCAGGAACCCTGACAAAGTCCAAATCAGGAAATGGCTGGATTTCTTATTCAAGGGTTATCTTTATGGCAAAAAAACAGTATGAACTCATTACAGATAAGTGTATTTGCTATATTCATCTCTAAGATCATGGTCTTGCATATTAATTTTCAAGACTACCAATTTCCCAATGGTTTGACTGAGATCTGCAAAGGCCATTGATAAGAGTTTATTTCCTGTCATGAGACTAGACTGTTTCCAATTACCATCCTACAGCTTTATGTGCAACAGATCATTGACTATTTAGAGGACAGGATAAAAAAAAATCTGCATAAAATGTACTTTTTTAAACTTGTGCCACGTTCAAATTTTCTTCTTTTGACTTTTAATCATGCAATTTAGCAAAATAATATTTTCATTTTAAAAGAGAGTCTTCCTGTCTTCCTTTCTTTTTTTCATTGTCCTCATTTTCACTTATTATCTGTCTGTTCTTACCCCATTTCACTTTCATCTGGGAAGGCCTGGCAGTTATGAGCTATCACACAATCTTTTTCTTTTAGAAAAGTCCTAGATATTGCATTAAGTTCTTAGAAATTCCAGTTGGATTAAAGGAAGATCATAGGATAGTTAGATCACCCTGTTTTCAAGAAATAATATGTATCTGTGACTCGAATAAATATGTATTCAGCCTGAAGAAATGATAAGCATTGTCTCCCAGATGACACCAGTTCTCTAAGAGGAAGCTTCTATAAAGACATTTGGCTCCAGCCTGGAGAGATTGGAGATGAGCACATTTCTTTATGACTTCTTGACTGCCTTTCAGCACAAGTCAAGTCCCTTCATAACAAGATCCGGGTCTTGGCCTAAAAAAGGCCTTGAAAAGGTCTTGGAATTAGGCCTTCTATGCCAGAAGAGCATGTGGCTGGGACCCACTGTAATGGAGATGCATATGAGACCTTGGATGTATCTCCTGTCTGGAGGAACAGATTTGACTCACAGGTACAAGTCCTGGTTTCCCTCACAGGACAGCAGGATGAAGGATGAAGATTGTGGGTGAGAGTCCATAGTGATGCAGAGTCCCCAGGCAGTGCAAAGGACAGCTGCTTTATTGCAAAAACAGGGCCTTTTTAGGCAGTTAGCTCATTATCTGTTACCTAGTTTTAAAACAGAACAAACATAATTCAACCAACCACCATACTCCACAATGCGAACACACAATCATTGCATAACTTGTTTTTCTGCCTCTAATTCAGCAGAGTCACTTTCCCATAGTCCTTTTCTACTTTTCTGAAGTAACAGGCCTTAGCCATGATTTTACAAGGCCTTCCTTTTGTAAGGTTTTGCCTATATGCAGCAAAAGATAACCTAGTCATTCATAATATCATATAACATTACTGCCCATTGCTATTTTTTCCTCATTTTTGATATGCATTTCTTTTTCATTTCTTTAGCCACATTATTGGTTAGTTTACCCAATGTACAATCACAGACTCCATAAACCAAATATTCCAGAGTAGGAAGCTATGGTGTCTCTGATGAGTCTTCAGCTTTTGGTCCAGATGTGATTCTCTGGCTGGAAGACTGGGAGCAGGGGGAGTCTTTCTGAAGCTCTCTGTTTTTTAGCCACACATGAAACATTTCTGACTGCCAGCTCCCTCTCCGTGTCCTGCTTAGCACCTCACATGTAACCATATGGGACAAGCGTTTTAAGTGAGAGGTAATTTGGCATCAGTTCTGGTTCACCTGACAAACAACTGATTACTCCAGATTTCAGTGTGTAGGTTTTCCTATTGAAGACCACATTTTCATCCTCATTTCACTGAATATGCCACACTGACTTGGGGCATATACCTTAAAAGTTGAAGGTGATGGGTTTGGTGACCAAGTGTTCCTAATTTTCAAAAACTGTTTTACAAAAGACTTGTGCTTGTTGCCCCATACAGCAGTTCCTCTCTGCAACTGTGTTGGCAGCCTTTAAGCTCATAGATGGAGGAGTTATATGCTCCAGTATCCAGGCAATTGGATATGTGGCTTCATGCTTTATTTTCAAATCTGCCGACTTTGGTACTCAGAAATTTTGTGCAGTCTTTGTCAGATATAAGGAAGACATAAGGAGGAATAGATTTAGGCTAACACCCACTCTGTGCTTAAATGCCTCTTTTACCAACTAGACTCTGTACCTTCTGAGGATCACCACTTGCTGTGGTGGGAATTTCAGATCTAATGAAATGTTTGAAAGCTCAGAAGATTGAGAATGTGTAAACAGACTTCTGAGACAGGCACCTTTTTGAAGTGTTTAGTAAAAACACCCATAAGCATCTGCAGCATGGAGGATAAGCAAGTGCCTGGTTGGGTCCTGGTCTGTGTCAGAGGAAGCCAGGCAGTGCATGGCACAGGGCTCTGTGCAAGGGACAAGGGTTTATCCCTGCCAGTGATAACCCCCTGCACAACCCCAGAGAGGGACTTGGCTTTCCCATGCCTCTCTCCCTTCACCCACACAGTAGATTTGCTTTACTGTTCTCCATGGTGGCTGCTCCAGAATAGGAGCAACCCTGCTCAGATGTGTGTGTTAAAAGCTCAGGGATGACTCAGACAAGCTGGTTTTCTTTCTGAGTTTCTGAATGCAGTATTTGCCACTCTGATTTCTCACTTCCTTCACTAAATGTTTGCGCTGAGTGCTGGGTTGCAACTGAAGGTCTCCACTGTGTTGGAACAGGGCAGTGGGGCAGCTGGGAGTAGCTCTCTCTGACCACCATGTGCTGGAAACATACTTGGCTTGCACTGATGGTAAATTAGATTACACCCAGTGAAGTTCAAACCATCAGCAGACTAATTGCTCGAGACTTCACTTGGCAGCAGTGCTAATGTGTGGCACTTGAATACTTTCTCACTTTTTTTTAGAGATGGACATTTTCTTTCGATAACAGCTTTTTATCTTTGCTTTCTGCCTTTTGACTTCCCTCTGAGCAAACCATACAGAAAAAACACCCACTTAGCACTGATGGTAAGAAATTTTCTTGGCCAGTAGAAAGACAAGATGCTGCTTCCAGGCCCTGTGGCTGCTCTCGGGAGGCAAGGAAACACGCTGTCCCCAGCATATGGGTGAACCAAGATGATGGAAGACTGAACGATTTGCTTGTGATCACAAGTTGTGTCAGTGGCCAGGATTAAAAACCAAATGTTTCTGGCTAACCTTGAGAACCATTATCCTTCCTCATCTTGGGACCACCAAGGAAAATGTCAGAGCTTCCTGGAGACGAGAGTTGGCACAGCAAGACCCCAGGCAGAGCTGCATGGCACTGGGGGAAAATTTCACATATTGGGCCACCTGCAGATTTTTCTGCCTCACTGTGACATGGGTTATGTTCTTCAAAGGCTTTCAGAGAGGGTACACCAAGGAAGGGAAGGCCATTTCCTTCCAAGGAGTAAAATGCAAGGGTAGATTCAGTGTTAATTTCTCGAGAGTTTTCTGAAATGAGCCACAAAAATTGCTTGGGACCTGCACTGATGTCTATGTATCTCCATCATCTGCTACTTTTTTGCAGGATAACGGTTAAATGAATGGTTAGAAACATCCCTTGTTTATAAGTCAGTAACTGTTTCTTTGGCTAAATTAATTTATAAGCAACTTTGCGTAAGATATACATCCTGAGGCTTTTAGCCAATGGATTGTCCATGATGGCTTTATTGCCAGATTAATGTAGCATACCTCTGTGTTACTCTTAGCGGACAGATATGTGGTCTTTTTTTTCCTCATCCTAAAATAATTTAATAAGGGAAAGATAAAAAATGAAATGGGCTTTCAGTATCAATTTAATCTGGAAAGGGCTTTCAATATCAATTTAATCTGGTGCTATCAGTAGTACTGTGCCCTACCCATAGCTATGTACACCTTCCTTGATATTCCTGGAGGCTCTGCATTGTTGCTAGTGTGCCTAAACACTGCTTTCATACTTCAGCCATAGCAGTTTGCTTTTACATTTAACTCAGTTCTGAATTTTCTGGATTTTTTTTTTGTTGTCTGGAATAATTGCAACTTCCCACAAAATGCTGCTTTTGCTTTCAGACATCTGAATTTACTCAATTTAGATTCCAATTAAATGTTATTTTTTCATGAAAATTCAAGTAACTATGCAACATTCTGTGCTGTAAATGACGAGGCAAATCCATTTCTTCCTATAAAGAATTAAAATAATTTGCAGAGAGACCATGATGAAAGTCGCACAGAAGTGTCGAAGGACGGTTTCAGTGTGGTAAATCCACAATTCTCTGAATATTGTCAAGTGCTGCTCCTGTCTGCATCAACATAACAAAGGACAGGGTTTAATCCAAAGTCTAAAGCCACTGGTATTGTGAGGGCTCAATTTTCCCTCCAGCCCCAAGCATTTCGTTGTCTGCCATCCTTCCATGCCATCTGTACAAGGTCCTTCCCCTGACATGGAGCAGCCCGTAGCTCTCCAGGACTGGGCTCAGCTTGGAGCACTGGGGGAGAAGCTGAGCTCTCAGCCTGCAAGCAGAAACGCTGTGCTACCGGTTGGGAACTATTTGCATTCTCAGATGAGGATGACTCAAATAGCACATGCTGTGACTGCTGCTGGGAAAATATCATCTGGAGGACGGAGTGAGCCACAAGTACACCCATTCCTTCTCACTGTGCTTGTTTCAGAGTCTCCTTGGCAGTTTATGAAGGCAAGTCAGCAGTGGCTTGTTGCAGGAGCAGCAGCCTTGCCTTGTGTGACTGTGAGTTTGTAAAATCTGCAGGCAGATTTCATCATCGTGGGCAAGACCTTGGTTGGGGCTGACTGGGAAAGGATTGGCAATTGCCTGGCACTAAAAGGTTGTGTGATTGATGGGACTCCTTGGGAGTATGTCCTAAGCGGAACAATTAGCATTTGATGCTGCACTTGCTTAGCTTACATCTGAATACATAAAGAGATCCAGAGAACAGAAATACATCTCTCAGCACCATAACAGCCATAATTGGCCTGATGTTACATTGATCACAGCGCTCCTTAATGATGAAAGCCAGGCGCGCTGCTTTCCAAATCAACAATTTTACACTTAGCTAGAAATGTTAGCATTTGGAGTTAATTAAACACCCTTGCTCCTCCTTGTTGGAGGGAGATAGCAAAAGGAGGAAAGCCACAGGGATGGCCTGGCAGGACTGTCCTTGCAAGCAGGCACCTCTGGCTTATGAAACCAGCATGGAAAGGCCGGGTGTGTAACACTGGCTAATGTTTTGGAATGTTCCTCAGAACTCGCTAACTCAGTACATTTGCAAAGGCTGGCCATGTTCCCAGCCTTTATTTTCAGCCCACTTCTCCTGTAAGCTCTTATACATTTTCTCTTTGGTTGCCATCAGACATTGTCGTTAACTCCCTAAGGCACAAGGATGGAGGAGGCAAAGCACAGACCTGGATGAAGTGGTCAGCGTTAGTGCACCTGTACATGAAGGAAAGCTTTGTGACAACTGGGTAACAGAGCCAATGTTCCCTCAGTTTACCCTCCATGAATCTGAGTTTCACAAATGCCTCAAAGCTAATTCTTTTGCAAACCCTTTACAAGGCTCGAGGTGGCACTGGGATCCACAGAGCAGCCCTATGGGTATAATATATGTTTGACTGGTGGCATCCAAAACCATTTGGCATAGGAGCCCAGAGGAAAATGCTGAGTATATTGGGGGATGAAATGAGGAGAAGCCAGGGCATGGCTGAAAATTTTTGCTGTAGGGAACCCATAGAAGATGTGACAAAGAATTAGAGGATCTGTATGTCAACATAGTAGAAAGCTAATCTGTTCCTCAGCCCTTAGAACATCTTGTTTTTTCATGTGCAGGATAATGGGGCTCAGAAACCTGATTGCAACCTGTCAGAATTGCTGTAAGGGAAACCTGCTAACCCCTACAACACTGGGGTTTACAGGCAGACAGCTGAGCAATGGTTAAGTTACATGTGAGCACATGGGTCTCTGTAAGCAAATTGGCCATGTCTGTAATGCAGTAAATTGCAGCTGTCAAATAGTTAATGTAGATTCAGCCTGCGGACTCATAAATCTTAGTTTAACATGCAATTCTTCTCCGACAAGTGTCTATATAAAAATAACACCTTCCTACAGAAATGATCTTCTATCTATGTGTAATCACATGTAAATCTGATTAATTTGCTGACTAAATTAAGGGGAACAGTTTTGAAAAATGGGTGTCTAAAGTTAGGTACATACTATTTATGTACCTAAATATGCAGTAAAATTTTAAGTGGTACTTAAGTCTTGTCACTTTGAATTGCCCTTGGAGTAGCTTTTAAAATCAGGTTACCTTTCTAGAACCCTGGAGTGCGGAATTAGATAAGTGGGTTTGAAAATTCTGTCTCCATTTTTATTTGTTATTATCTCTGTTGAAGCTGGAAGTACACAGCTGCTCCAGGAGCAGGCGAGCAGATTTCTTTTTCATTCCTCTTGCAGTTATACAAGCCAAAAAGATGACAACTTAACTTCTAGATCCCAGCATGAGTTTGTAGACCTGGTAGTTGGAAAAACAAACCAAACATCTTTTTTACTTGTAAACTGACTGTATTTGATCTGGAAATCATTGAGATGCAATAAACATGAACTCCATGATTCTGTTTTTATGGAGTTAGTTTTCCGAGTAGAACCACACGTAACAAAACAATCATTATAGTTGAATGGCAATGCTTATGAAAAGGACTGGATTGAAAACACTGATGACAGAAGCCTTCTGTTTATCCCTGGAACAGCAGTGAAGTGGTAGTGTAAGCTACATCACACTGTTCCCCAAACAGTTGACACCCAAGGGACTGACTTGTGTTATGGCTTCAAGTGCACTATTTTGCTGGATTTCTATGCATGGTGGGTGCTCCTGAGCTAGTGGTGCTGTTAAGTGGTTGCAGGGCCACTGACAGGTACTGGTGACTTAGGGCACTTCACCTTGTTTTTTGTAGCTGTGCTATTGCAAAACACTTTTTGGAAGCAAAGGGGTGAGGTGATAGCTCAGCTGCTCTTGCTCGCTTGGTCTCCACAGACAAGCTCACTGCTGTTCTCTTGATTATTGCTGGTTGTGCAGAGCTTGGACTTTTTTTCCCTCTCTATCTTTTTATGTTGACATCTGTCTGTTGGACATCAAAGGGCAATCTTTCAAAGCCAGAAAGTTGTATGACTTACGGAACACTTAAATGATGATCTGCAGAAATGCGGGTGAGCTCGCTCTGGGAAGAGGCATTCTGCTGTCATGATGCATTAAAACAGCTCTTTGTATTTGGGCAATAACAAAGATTCATTTGAAAGTACTAGCTATCATCAGGGCTTGACCTCTTCAGAAAGTATTCTTTAGTCAGGGTTTTAAAGTGGATTTGGAAAGATAATTGTTCTTGTCCCCGGGTAGAACCTGGGCAATTTATGTGCTCAGCTGACTTGCCACTATGGCTTCAATGGATATTTATTCCATGAAGTGCATGGTTGTGCTGTGTGGCAGAGGATGTTGGTAATGAGCAGATCAGATACATGCAGACAGAGATACTGCTCAGGGTGATACATCCTTAATTGTCAGTAGTCTTATAGCAGGCAGTGTACTCAGTACTGTAGCACTTCAGTGCAGGGGATGATGACACTGTTTATTTATCTCTTTGTTTTTTTTCCTCTGTGTGTGAGTTCACAAAACATTTTCAAAAAAGCTTCATTTGATGGCCATGAAAAGATTGTTTGTATCATTTAAGCCAGTATAGCACTCAGATAATTGAATTTTGTACATCTTGTGCCTGATAACTTTCTATATATTTCTATACAGAAACTTTCTATTTCTTTCTATATATTTCTATCTTTCTATAATATTTCAGTATGCATTTTTTGTTCCCAAGATTCATTATTGCTTTATCCTCCAGCTTTCATTACTAGCCAGTGTCATGTATCTCAGCTTTCTGGAGTTGCTATAAATGGATATCACAACATTTGATAGGGCTTCCTAGGAAAAGTGAGAGAGGGGGTAGATGTATTTCACAGGCTGAATTTCCATCAGATCACAAGATGTAAGTAGGCATTATCAAGAGGATATTTTTCTGGACCTCTCAGTCCCAAGTAATATCTGAGAACTCTGATATTGGGCCAAATCATGCAGTGGGATTCACTGGGTGAGATATAAACCAGAGATCTGAGGACTCATGAATATTTTCATGCTATGTTCCTCAGGAGCAAAAGCTCTGGGTGGAATGTCATAGCTACTTTTCCAGTGCAGTTTTATAAATATCAGTTTTATAAAAGGCTAATATAAATGTCCTGTATCAAATACCTGGTCATGACACCTGCACTCTGCCATCAGTCAGCTCCCACGAAATATGGGAAATGCAGTTCTGCATCTGGTTGTGTCCCAGCATAGCTGGCTCTGGTCACTTGAAGCCCTTTGGGATAAAACTGCTTTCTGTGATGTGTTTGTGCATCCCTACCAGTGCTGCTGACTGGAGCCACGACAAAGCTGCAGGATGCAGACGTAAGAGATGGTGAGGGCATCAGCACAACCACTCTTTCCCATGACTGACACACGCATGTTGCACCAGCTGGTGGTGGCAGAGGGGCGGAAACAAATCTTCTTAATGTGCACCTGCTAATATAAATTAATTATTATAGTAATGAAGCCAAAGCATGATGAATTTGTTCTCTCCAGTCCATCTTTCACTCTGCTTTTCTTTGTAAGCAGGCAGAAAAACATCACTGCATTTCTTTCTTTTCCTTTGTGCAGTTAGTTTGCTATTTCTGATTTGTCATCGCTCCTAATGTTTCATTGACTTCTGACTGTGACTTGTTTATTCAAAGCAGTATTAAGTGCCTAAGAATTATTGAACAACTAACATAATGAACAAGTCATTCCAGCAGCAGAGCTGGAGCTTGCAGGAAAAGGTCATGGAAACCCTGGTCTGAGTAGTAGGTTGGAAATACATGGTCTGTTCTTCTATCAGCAAAGCTAGAAGCCAAATATAGGAAAGGTGTGTGTGGTTGCATGTTTGTGTGGGAGAGCAGGGATGCCTGGCATCAGATGTTTATGCGGGATGAGCTCCTGGCTGGGGAAGAATACAGAAATTGGTTATTAAAACTGCTGCAGCCAAAGGAGTGAAAACTCACCTGCAGTAGGAAATGTGGGAGAAAATGTGTTTTCTCCTCATATCTTATTTACTGAAGGTATTAAATGTCCTTTGGTTGACTTAACTTGGTTTAGGTTGGTGTCTGCTCCACAATCTTATACTTGAGGGAGACTCGACAGCCACTGTAGCAAGGCTGCAGTAGGTCATCTCAGATCAAAATATAATTTCCCTATCTTTAGAAACCTATCTAATAAACTTGGTGGACTGTTACTGACACGTTGAATGTGACAATTTCCTCCTACCTGGAAATGCTGTTTTTTGCAGGGCATGCTGTTCAGTGAAACCACCAACCAGTAAAATACATTCAGAAGGGAAAATGTGTGTGGGAAAAGGATTTTATAATTCAGTCTGTGAAATTAAAATATCATTGCCAATATATTGCACTTCTGTCACCTCCATTGAAAGAAAAAATGCAACCTGGCAGTGGGCTGGAAAGGGGCCCCAGACTTTCCCTGTATTTCAGGGAGGAGTTGGATGGTCATCTGACTCCAGCTGTCCAGGATCTATAGAGCAGCAGCTTGTACCCTCTGGAGATCAGTCAGATCTCATTAACCTGTAGCCAATTATTTGTGCAGCTCTGAGCTCCCCCTTAGTGAAAAAAAGGCAATTTGCTGAATTTAGGTGCTAATCTTTTAGCCTGTTCCATAAAGAAAGGTATGTTTGGGATGGAGAACATATTCCTGGTAACTCTGGTACCCAGCATCCAGTCCAGTGGGTTCAATGGTGGATTTGGGAGTGCTGGGTTAACAGTTAGACCCGATGATTTTAAAGGTCTTTTCCAACTTCAGCGGTTCTATGTTTCTGTGATAGATGAGATGAGATTGAATGCATACCCTCTGTGTTTGAAACCTGCCCAGTGGATTTTTGTAACTCTACCTTCTGGTGAGTTACATATTTCAGCAAACTTAAGGGCTGCTTATCCAGAAAGCGATCCAGACAGCTCATGATACTTTAATCCCAGTCTCTCTTTATATGCATCTTTAGCTGGAACAAACTAAAGGAAAGCTGCATTTTCAACCTATTACTGATCCTTTTAAATTCATCATGACAATAACATCACAGGTTTTTAGCACAAAAATGTCAACGTTCTTACAGCACTAAGTCTTAGGGCTATAAACATTTATACTAGCATGCTAAAGAGATTTGGGCATAAGGGGCTGTACTGGCATCAGGGAGCAGCTGAAAATATGAGTAGGCTAACATTAGATTAAACAGAGGCAGGCAGTAATTTAATTGGCATTTTTACATTGAGAGAAGGAAAAAATAGTAAGTTAAAAAAAGAAATGCGGCTAGGAAGCTTTTGGAAATCAGGGAGGTAATTTGCTTTCCAAAATGATTCACGGCATCTCGTGTTAGCTAATTAACAAAACAGCAGGTTTGTGAATTTAACTGCAGTGGGGTTAGGGCTCCATGGGCTCGGTTCTCATCCAGGCATTCACTGGGGTCTGTTCAGCCCCCTTGGTGATTTTGCTCTGCTCTTTGGCATCTGGGGGAGCCTGGCCTCTTTCAGAGGGCAGAGTTACAAGTGGCTGCATTCTGAGATAGGAGCCAGATGAGGGTGAAAGGGGCAGGTGGAGAGGCAGGCGATTATCCATTGACTGGCATGACTCAGCCATCCATAAAATGATTTTCATTAATGTTTAATGTGTGTCAAAAATGTCAGCATCCGTAAGAGAGGCAGATAAATTATTTAGTCCTGTGAGTGTCTTGCCTTCCCCCTCCCGCTGATGTATGTAAAATGTTTGCCCTGGTTTTGTTTGGATGTGGGATACTGGTGGGGGAGTTAAGGGGTTGCTGTTACACCCAGGGTGTTTCCTGGGCAGAGCCTCGGAGGAGCTGCTGCCACTGCCACTTCGCAGTTCAGTGCTTGGTCAGAGAAGCATGGGCAATGTGAAGCCAGCTGCCAGTGGGTTGTGTACAGGCCCTGTTGGTGGGCTGACAGTGGTTGTGGATTGGTTTGCAGAGAGCAGACCCTGGGAAATTGTAATAAAGACAGAAGAGTGGGGTGTGACAGGAGGTCCTGCTCCCCAGGTGGAGGCAGCTCTTGGAGCAGCCCAGCATGACAGTGCACCTGTGAGCCTTTCCCTGGCTCCTGATGGGCCTGCCTGATGTCAGCTGGAGTGCTTTCTGCTGCTCTTCTTGCTGCCTTGGTTTTGCTGGGTTTGTCCAGAGATGCATTACCCAGAGACCTGCAACTTCCCTGTTTGGATGAACTGTGTCCTGCTCTGGCGTAGAAGCAGCCTCTGTGATCCCACCAGGGCTTTGGCTACTCTCCCTGTACCCCTCTGCAGGGACGGTTCCTACTTTTGCCTGCCCTGTGTCAAGAGCTTAGGGCCTGGATCTTGCTTTATCCCTAACCAGGGAATTCATGCATAGGAAGGGAAAACTCCCCTTTGAATTGCAGATTTAGGTTTTCTTTTATTCCTTTTTTCTTTTTTTTTTTTTTTTTTAAATCAGCTTCCCAGGATGACACAATAGCTGCAAGCTGAAATCATAAGCCCTGGCAGAAAGAAAGAGGGTCCAAAGGAGATGAGCAAAGGCAGAAATGTATCCGGTCAGAAGGGATTTGAGGCGACGTGAGGCAGGGGAAATGTAAGCCTAATTAATTGTGAGGTGCTGGTTTCTGAATGTTGAATGAACCACAGTCAAAAATGACTAATTTAAACCCCACTCTGACATTCATATTTGACACAACCATCCTTCCTGGACAGGGATTTTTCTGAAGGCAGTGGCAACTTTTTCAATCTGTTTGGATGGGGCATGTTGAACTCTGTCAGAAAAATTAAAAAGAGAAAATGTGGAGTGTTTTTAAACATGGGGGGGGGAATGCAATTGCCTTGTTTTTTTAGGAAGTTTTTTTTTTTTTTTTAGGGCAGTCACAGGCTTTGGGACAAGGATTTCAATTGGCCTCTAATTAAAGTTGCTTTCTTAGTGTCTGGCATGAAATCCCCCTGAGAGGCAGATGTTTGCAAAGCACACTTGGGGCACTGGCATATGGTTCCTTTGTATGGCTGGCGTTTCAGCAAAGTGCCTCCTCAATGTTGTACATAATTAGATATTTTATTTTATTTTTTTGTCCTGGAGAAGTTACTGATGGCTGGGGACCTCCAGGATGTGAGTAGGAGGCTTTCTGAGATAGGGGTGGAAAACCCTAAGCACATCACTGCTATGTGACAGGTGATGGCAGATGCCCTTTTGCAGCTTTTTGGGAAAAGCCTGCTGACTAAACCAGTGCTAGTTAAAGGATATTATTCTAACCTACAGATTTAATAGAGGATGGGACCTGGGGTACCCAGCCTCTACAGCTTCAAAGAGGGCCTGCATCCTTCATGCAGGAATCCATCAGTAGTTCTAAACTTTTTATGGGATTATAAAATTCTGAGGAATGTTTCCATAAGAAACCCAATTGTAATTGAGAGGGGAGTGAAATGAAAAGAAAATATTCATGCACACTTGGCCTGGATAGAGACCATGGCCGTGTTTAAAATGTGACTTCAGATTACAAATGGCCCGTAGCTGTTTATTAACACCATAAAAGACTGTTGCATCTGGGTGGTCACTGATGTGCAGAGCAATCTGTAGATCAGAGCAATCTGTAAATGGCAAGAAACTTAACCACTAAAATCTCAAGGTGCTGAATATACTTATTTCCCTCTAGGGCAGCACATCTATCCCTTGTACACTTAAGAAATAAAACACCGGATTTTGTGTCAGATGATCTAATTTTTCCAGTTCTCTTAACATCTCCCATTCCTTCCCAGAAAGTCCTTTCTGTGATCACCAGAGCAAATCTTTCCTACTTCTATGCCTCATTTTTGCCTGTCTATAAAAGTGCACTGCAACAGTTCCTTGCCTCAGAGAACTTGGAGTGGTTTTTTCAGACAAAATTAATTCATGTTTGAAAGGTGCTTTTGAGGTCTGTGAACCTGACTGCGCTTTACTAATGTGGGCAGTCATTATTTCCGTTCTGTAGAGAGGGAAACCAAGATCTGGCACAGTTAAAACATCTTGTTCAGGATCATAAAGCAATTTAGGAGCAGAACCACAAATAGAGCCAAATCTTTTGACTAGCAGTCAGATGTGCTGTCCACAGGGCTACCTATAATGTCTAATTATTTTTCTAAGTGTAAGAACTGAAAGATCTCAGCCTGATTCCAAAGTCCTGATGAAAATGAAAAGGAAATGTGCAAAAGACTGATTCACAGCCATTGCATTATTTGGCATCTCTATTAGTGGATGTTTAAAATGAAATGAGTAAAATCCCCCATGGATGAAGTCGAAGCAGAGACTCCGCTGCAGATTGTGCATAAATTCAGTATCCTTGTGATGCTTTGAATGGTTTTGTGCCACATGAAAAGGCAAAGCCTGGCTGATGGCTTAGGTGGGATGCACAGGGTGCGATGTTTTGCGCTTCAGATGCTGAACACGGCTTATTGGAGGCCACACGTGCGCACAGGCTAATGAATTTGCATGCTAATGAATTTGCATGCTTGCTGCAAGCCTCTCTATCTTCCTTGAGGCCTTGCCCATTCTTTGGCTTGGTTTCAAGCTGAGGCTACTGTTTAAATGTGTGGACATTCAAAGGCTGTGCTGGGAGGCTCAGTGCTGCCAAGTACCCCGTGGAAGGAATAACAATCTCAGCAATTAGCAAGGTCCTCCAAACCCCAGCCCTGCCTCTCTCCCTCTTAGGGGCAGGGGAGGGAAGGGGCTGTGCTGGCAGGGGCTGTCCCTGTGCAGGGATTTGAGCAGTGAGAAATCAGAGGGACCCTCCTGTTGGTGTAGAGTGGGAGAAAAACAGCCAGACTTCTGACGTACACAGGCAAAACTTGGAAGGGGAAGTAGCCTTTAGTACTGCCACCCCTTAGATGTGACCAGAAGGATATTTCAGCAAGCAGGACAGGTGTATAATTAATAAAAAGAAGGACAGTATGAAGAAACACAGAGAAAATAAAATTAGTCTTGGACTGAGCCTAACTATTAGATATAAACCCAACATTCATCTTTTAATTTTAGAATAAATGCAGCAATGTAATGCATGTGACTTTTGTCTCAGCTGGGATAAAGAATGTGGCATGTGGTGCAGTGGGATTAATCTTTTGTGCAGGCTATCTCTTTGGTATCCAAGGTTCTTGCAGCTTCTGAAGCTATGGCATGGATCTGTGTGTCAGTTTGTACACTGGATCTGGTGGCTGGAGAAAGCAAACAGAGGCGTGAGCATGGAGGGGCACAGCCACTGTCCTTGCCCCAGGGCTGTGGTGCTGATCCAACCTGCCTTTCACCCTGTCCCTGCCACACTCCAATCTGCAGTCCTAAATGCTTCTTGTGAGACCAGGTATTACCTTTTATTGGTTGTTAAGGAGAAGTATATAGTTCTGGGTTAGTCTTCAGTAATAGTTGGTAATAATATTTACAGCTTAATTTTGTGGGTTTTTTTCTCCCTGGTGCTGTCTTTAGATTCAATTGAATTGAATCCTTCCTTCCTCTGTGAAATCAAAGCCTGCTCTTCTGCTGCCTGCGGTGGGGAAGGATGGCAGGAGAGCCTTGCAGGCTCCTGGGGAGCTCAGGGCACCAAAATGCTCTTTCTTTGCATCAAGGATCAGGCTGTTGTCCAGAGAGGAGGGATTGGCAGATGTAGAGTGTCCAGCCTCGTTTATCTCTGCCAGATGGTGCTAAAATACTAGTCCAGAGCACGTGTTGCTTCTATTCAACCAAATGTTTGTGCCATGCTGTGGCCTCTCTGCCTTTGAACCAATGAGTATCAGCCAGCAAAATCCCAGAGGCAAAGGCCCCAGCAGCCTCCCTAAGCCCCTCGGTGTGGCTTGTGAAAAAGCAGAGAAATCAAACTGGGAAGGCTCACAGCCCTGAAGGGACAGACAATAGCCTGCACGAAGGGGAGGAAGGGGTTAAAGGGGGTTTAGCACACACACAAAGTAAATATTTGAGGCATAAATGCAGAAGGAAAGAATAATGGAGAGAGAAGGGCAGGAGGAGGAAACCAGAAGTGTAAAGAGAAGAAAAAGGAGGATTATATTCTGCTGGAAAACAAAGGGATGTTTGTATGAGAAAAGCGTTGGGGAAATGAGGGTTCAGCTCTGCACAAACTTTCTGTCTGACACTGGACAAGTCAATCTCTCTGTGTCTCAGTTTGCAAAGGCTACAATGGGAATACTAAAGTCTCCTTTGTTCTGCCTCTCTCTGCTCACATCAGACGTCCCTTCTGTTTGTGTGTTGTAGAAAGCCAAGACACTACAGTACTGCAAAGACAAATAAATTCCACTGAGACTTGGAGGGGGGTGGGGAAACGAAAAGGTAGGAAGGCAATAGGCTATGATAAACCTGGGAGATAAATGCCCCAAAAACTGCGATGTGGGGGTATAGAAATACAAGAGAGGCCTTTGCTGGGGGAAGAAGAAATATGGACCAGATTAATCCTACTGTTGCATCCTGGACTCCAGTGGAGTTCCTTGAGGGATGGGTTTAGCCCAAGGAGTTCAGTTTTGTTTGGTTAAAGAAACTTTATGCCAAAGTTTTTAAATAGTCAAATCTGTTCTGAGAACTATGAGAATGTGGGCTGCCTTTCCTGAAACATTGCATGGGACTTGGGATGAACAACTCTTGCTGAAGGCATCAGGAGCCAAGTGATTAAGCCCCATGCAGTGCTCTGACAGGAGGCCTTCTTCTTGCCTACGCATACTTTTTTTAAGTATAGAAAGTATTTCCATATTTCCAGCAGCTGATCTTTATTTGAAGCCAAGAGCTGCATTTTTCAGATTAGAACTGAAGCTTTTCTAGGAAAAGCCACTCTGGAGCAGACCATTGATCCATCTAGCCCAAGACGGTGTCTCCAGCAGAGACCCTGCACTCTGCTTTGAGAAAGAAATGCTAAAGCTCACAGGGCTCTCTCTGGGGATAATTTATTTTTCACTCCAAGAGTTAGAGCTTGGCTTTCACTTCAAAGTCCATAGGCTTACATTCTTTCCAAAACTCTTGCTTATTTTATTAATCTTTACAGTTCTCTGGAGATGTTTGTTGTTTGCTGATCTCCAACCTGTTCAGGAAGCCCCTGGAGCTGCTGACCTCCCTCTCCTTCGGCAGCGAGCTCTCCAGGCCAGTTGGGGCATTTGTGCAAGGGAAAAACAAATTTTCTCAATTTCAAGATTGCTGCATTTACTGTGGAAGCATGCTCTAAGCTTCTCAGCTCACCCATCTGGCTTCTCATTACAGCATCTCATCTAAAACTGTGAGCTGCTTCTGCCACCCAGGGAATCCCTGCTAGGAGATGTTCTGTGCACGCGCGATGCTGCTCTGCCCTGAAATGTGAATCAGCCATACTGAGGATCCACTCTTAATTCTTTAGTGCTTCCAAGAACATGTAATGCTGTCAGCTGCTCAGGCTGGTATGGTGTGCTTTCTTCTTGGGTCACTGGAATAATAAAAGTTTGTGGCCAGTCATAGTGTCCCTGCTCCATGCATAGCACACTAAGCCAGGATGTGATGAACGTGTGAGAGGCTGCAGGGTGACTGGGTCACAGCACCATGCTCTCTGTGCCTCTCTTTTGGTAAAGAGGTGATTGCAGTGCTTGAGTGTCTTGGCAGACCACGCAGGTAGAAAGCAAGAGGGGCTCTGTTGTGTAGTGCCACGTTTATGAGGATGGTGAACCAGCAAAACAATGCATGGCCAATGGCAGGATGGCTCAGCCTGCCCTTCCTTCATCCCTCCGTCAGTCTGTGTCCATCTGCTGCAGAGGGGCTGTCTGAGAGGAGCAGCAGAGAGGTGTAGGGCAGGCTACAAAGCCTTTGTGTGCATGGGGCTCTGCAGCAAAATGAGATGGTGCTCTGCAGACATGGCCTTGGATCCAGCACGCAAACAAACAAAACAAATGTATTAGAAACAGCTGGGGAAGAGGATGAAAATGAGCATCATTAGGGATATGCTTATAATAACTTATGAACTGGGGAATGCATCATTGCTGTGCTGGCCCCTCCTGGAGACAGATTGGCTGTTGCTTTTGGAGTCTTTATTAGAGCCATTGGTTTTCCCATTTATGCATACCTTGCCCCAGCTCTTGCTGGAAACCTGACTGCATGCTCTGAGAGGTAGCCTCCAATGCAGGAATTTTGTCAGGAACTGGAGCAACCTCTGAAGCACTGGCCATGGCTGCATCTGTGGGTCATGAGGTGCCACTTGGTTAAGGACTATGCATTGCTTTAGGCATTGATCTGCCTTTCAGAGCTTCCTTCTTCATCCCGAGGGAAGTTTTGCAACTCTTGGGACTTATTGTTTATTCCTGGTTGTAGGACAGGCTCACAGTTTTTCAATTCATTCATCATTCACTTTGGAGTGTGTCTGACCTGTCCTGGGCAATACTGAGAAAGGGGAAGGTACCTGCTGCAGCACTGTCCCCACTCAAACCTTTCCTTGCCTCTCCTGTGTCCAGTCAGGACATCAGGGCTGTTACCAGAGAGCCCCTTGCCTGCAGCCTGCCCTGCTACAGCTCAGGAGATGACCATCTTTTAAAGTCATACCTTTTTCTCCTGGTCTCCATGTGTTTCCTCTGTGAAATGCAGTCCTTCCTTGCAGGAGAGTGTCTGAAACTGGTCTTCAGCCCTCAGCATAGTGGGTTCTTGCTAAGAAGTCCTTATGGTGTGCTTTACATACGCCCACTGGCTTTTTTTAGCAATGTTCACAAAGATCTCAGTTGTAGGCTATCTGCTGCACAGTTGGGTGCCTAAGAATTGACTTTGCCATTTTCCTGACAAATTTAACGAATACTGGGGAAAACTCAACTTGCACTGACACTGCAGATCTTGCAGCTGGATAAATTTGGCCCCGTATTCCACTTGAGTGTCTTCAAACCCTTGTGCTGTGTCTCACACATTGGCTGTTCCGATTTGCTTCATGGTTGGATGAGATGCTTATATACAAAGCTTCTTAAATTCCAAATGATGCCTGTGGCTGAGCACTTCCTACCTTTGATGTGAGAACTAGCCATAGCCTGGGATCTGCGGGGTTATTCTTGTTAAGAGGATAAGTTAATAGCCAAGTCTCATATATTTAACACAGAGTGCACAAAGTCCTGTTTACTTGAACACAGAAAGAATTCAGTAATCAGGACTCATTTCCCAGGTCCCAAAACACTTTATTGACACAATGCACACTTTAGGCATCCTCTGGGACTCTGCTGCAGTGCCTGTTCAAATTTCAGTTACGTTGGTCTTGGCCTTGCATTGAATTACCTCACTCCTTTGAGTGCTAGTTTTCACTAGCTTAAGGCTTAGCTGGTGAGCTTTCACATCTCCTGGGGCTGAGTGTCACAGAGGTGACACCTGAGAGCAAGTGGGGACACAGAGAGGTAGCTGTAGCCTTTGGTCACCAGGGAGGGACATATTTACATGTACAAGACAGCCTTGTTGCACAATCTGACTGTGACTGGCAAAAACCAGTAACTCAACCATAATAATACTTAACACTTGTAGATTAGCTGAAAATGGATGTTTTGGTCTTCTTCCTGTCTGTTCCAAATGTCTCCATGGATTGAACCACTTTGCCTTTGCAGGCTGCATGTTGGCAGCAAAAGATGACAATGTAAAGGGGGAGCTTTTATCCCCAGTCCCACTTTCACACCCAACTGGTCAGGTACCATCTGCTGTGTTCAGCAAGGAGGGTGTGATGGCTCCAGCAATGTTACCCTGATTCTAGAAAACTGCTTAGTGAGAAGACTTTCTTACCCTGGCACCATCTCAGAAGAATGGTAGTTACTGCCTGCCTGTGAAAGGCAGAAAGTGAAAATACAGGGTTTCAAATGTGTTATATTCTTTGGTGAGCTGGAACAAATCTAAGGCCATATGGAAGATCACTTGTCATGATGGCTATTATTCACTACCCAGTGATGGATGAGTTATTTTTCAGGGGAACTGCAGAGGTGTCCTTCAAACCCACCTTTTCTGGGAATGGCAGTGTCTGGCTTGCTCTGGGATGATCCCTTACCGCTGGTCTTTTGCAGAGCAGAGTGATGCTGCTGGAGCCTGAAACTGTGGGCAGTTCTGTTCCCAAGAGAGTAAAAGACTATGATTTCTTGGGTGAATATTTAGGATACATGAAGTAATTAGGCACTTCAGGGAAAGCAAATGGCCTGTGCAGATATGCTTCATGTGTAATCAAACAGCATGAATTCTCTGAGAATGTGCTGGGGTTTCAAACCACTCGTAAGGAGCGAGTCCTCCCTCTGAGTGTGGTCCCACCTCGAGCCGCTGCATCCCAGCTGTGCTGTGCACAGCAGAAAGGGGCAAAGGGGAAAAGCTCTCTTTAGGCCAGCCCCTGTGCAAATCCGTCTCAAAGGCTGATGCTAAATGGATGTGTATATGCTATAATGTTCCCTGCAATTTTGCCTGGCTTTGTTCAGAACAGTGAAATAAGAAGGCTCCTGGCTTGCTGTGCAAGATGGGGATCTCCCAAGTGATAGTATTGTGAAAAAGGCAGCAGGGATTAATCTGGTTACTTGATGGGAAATTGTAGGTGCACAGTTTGTGGTCATTGGGAGTGAGACTGTGGCCAAGCCTCATCCCCAGTGGGTACAGCTTTGAGAAGCAGGTGGGCAGCATTGACAGCAATGAGCCATGGAGTGCTCAGGGGCACTGACCAACCACCAAAGGGAACAGAGGGCACACAGGTGCAATGCATCAACATGAGGGGTGTAAAAGGTTGGGCTAAAGAACAAGAAGGGCCTATGCTTGAAGTTGTTTGGTATGACTCTGTAGGGGTTGAAGCCTTTTGAAGTTGTGTGATGATACTCTGTGTATCGTGGCTGTCTTAACTGCAATGTATGCTGTGACAGAAAATTTATTAACCTTTCAGAACTTCTGAGGGATAGAGCAATGAGCAGATTCTCTGTATTTAATTTTTTAAACAAACATATCTCTATTGATGTTAATGTTGTTTGTTCAGTAGTCATTTGGGTCTCTTTGTGTTTTTATGTAATTTATAGCCTTTCTGCAGTCTGATTTTGAGAAACATGGTGTGTCCCTGAAGCTGGGAGCAAGAACATGCTCTCTTTTAATGTGACTTTCCTGTTTTTCTGTTTTGCAGGTTCTTTTCGAAATGATGGTTTAAAAGCTGCTGATGTCCTTCCAATACTGAAGGAGAAAGTGGCCTTTGTGTCAGGTGAGCACATCTTTCCTTGATCCCTCCAGCCCATTGTGACCACTGTCTGCCACATCCTGGTCCTTATGATGCTGCAGAATCTCGAGGGACTGGTTACATGTTTAAACTTAGTAGTACCTAAATTAGCTCTTCTGCCAAGAAAGGGGCTATATGTGGACCAGGGCTATCCAGTAATACTCAGAGCATGGGAAACTGGTCCACGTTCATTTTCTTCATATTCTGAGGCAAGGGTAAATGAGCAGCACAGGTAGGATGCAAGGCAGCTGCTTAGCTCCAGCCCAGATGTGGGTTGTCTCAGCATGAAGGACAATTCAGGGATCCTGCCTTTGGTTCAAGGTCAGTGAATACCATTCAATTCCTGTATGTAGGAAGCACTCAGGCCTATAAATCACTGGTGTTCCATTTACAGTCCCAATCATCTTGCAGTTAAAAGTACCATTGATGCTGCATTTACATAATAACTCAGATGCTCAAACTTCTCCTATCATTCTGTGCAAAGATTTACAGCCTTCATTCAGAAGACAAATCTCAAGGATCTGGGGGTGGATGAGGACTAGACAATATGGAAGAGGCTTTGAGAATAGCTTGGATGATATTGCTTCTGGTGTGAATTACAACTTGTCAGTGAGAGGGGGAAGAGAAAGTCTGAAGCAATCAGAATCTTGCATGAAGTCACTCAAATTGGCAGCATAAACCCAGGGTATTTCCAGTGGCGGCGTTTCTGATGATTACAAACCATGCTTGCAATGAGAAAACCTCTATCAAGAATAGCCAGCTCCTCTTGTTTGTAGTCTGCTTTTTAGTTTCCTTTGTCTCCACAGTAATGCTGACTGCAGAAGGGAGGAGGTTGCAGCAAGGCTGTTTGGAGCCTGGACTCTTCCTCCATGGCTCTCTCAGCAGGAGTTGAGCCCCCAGTCCCATAAGGATGGGGTTCATCAATGTGCTGTGACATGGATGTGTCATCCAGGCAAGAAAAGCTTTCCCCTCTACTGATACCTGCTGTGAGATGTCTTCCCATATTTTAACAGTTAATAAATAGCCTGCAGATCACAAGTCCAGCTGTGACTTGGGGAAACAATTTGAGGATCTATAAATGCTGACTAAACTTTCATCAATTACATAAAAATCCAGGAGTTTGAAGGAAGCTTCTGAAACACCAAAAGTCTTTTGTGAAAACCCAAGACTATGCCAACAGTACTCACATGCAGGAGCACTTTATCTTGCACTGCATCTCATTCTGAATATCCTGAATTGCTTTACATGGCTAGCTTTCACTGCCCCAAAGAAGGGAGCATAGTCATAAAAACACAGCATACCTGCACACTTGTTTGAGACACAAAAGCTGAACTGGGCGCTCTGGGGAAGTGGAGGGGAGGAATTTATGCAGGGACTGTACTGCAATTTAGTTCTTGGCTCCTGCTGTTGCTTTGCATGGAAATGCTTGCAGGATCACTTGGTAATTCATGGAATATTTATTAATGACAACCTGTCTGGATTGTTTATGTAGCCCCTTCCACTGATGGTGCCTGTGCTCAGCTCTGAGCCAGAGGGTCTCACATCAAATCATCAGCTCGTTAGACACTGTCCTGTGCCAAGGCTGCCTTGCGGAGGGGGGTGTTAAATAAGCAGTGCCAGCACAATCCCCCAGGCTTTCACACCATGATCCGCTGCAGGCAGGGTACAGCTTGCTCCATATAGACTCACCAGCCTCCAGACTTAGATCTGCTCAAAATGTGCTGTTCCTGACACAGCTAGAGGTCCTAGGATTTACACCTCCTCTTCATGGTCTCCAAATGCAATGACTATGGGCAGCAATTCCCTTTACTGCAGAACACTTTGAATTGCTGGTGTTCACTGCAATAGCCCCAGCATCCCCTTCCAGCCCACAGTGTAAGTACTGCCCAATGTTCCCCTGGACTGTTGTAATAAAGCAGATTAAGGAAATTATTTTAACATTTCAGCTGATGGTTAGGTTCTTTTTAATTAAAATGGAATAATTTCCTAGAGTATTCTTTGAGCACAGAAGAAAAATTTTGACAAAAAAGAAAAATCAAATACCTGGATTTTTCCAAGATCAACAACAACAAAAAAAAAAAAGAGTTCTGTAGTTAGCACAGAGTCTGGGAGCACACTGTGTTTTAATCATGCTTCCTTGAAGAACAGGAGAGTTTTATTGAATCTTCTTCATAGTTTAATACTACAGTTAATTTTAATGATAACAGTACAGTAAAGTTGTCAAGGGGATTCTCCTTACACCAGCAGAATTTATCAGCACACACAAAAACTCTCAGCTGAACATGTCAGTTACAGAGTTTATTGCTTTTCTCATCAGCTGTGGCTCACCAGCTTGTTTGTCTGTGATTCAACAGGAAACTTGCAGAAAACACACAAGACCCTTCAGGCAAGGGCTATGCTTTGCTTTGTGTTCCAGTGTGGTGGATGCTCCTGCCCTGGACAGGCAGGCAAGGCAGGCACAACAGGACCTGCCTGCACAGCCGTGTCATCTCAGAGGAGCACTCAGGCTCTCACAAGTGCTCTTAATTTCAGAGTTGACATACAGATCTGTCTGGGCATGGATTCATCCAGCCTAAGTGCTGTCTGGGGCTCTGTGCCTGGCACTTCCTCTCAGCTGAGCCAGCAGCAGGTGCAGGGCTCTGCATCTGCATCCCTGTGCCGCAGGAAAGTTGAGGGGTGGTGGATAATATCAAGACTTTTTCCTGGAACTGGTTCTTGGTTTCTTCCAGTGATCTCATCTATGAGCTAGACTGAACCTGAACAAAGTTCACATGTGTGTCTAAAGAATACCTGAAAATCCCATTCCATAGCTCCTATGCAGAGCGATGGACTGAGCAGTTGTGGGTGAGGTGCATCCCAGCCATGGCTGATTGCTTCCATTGCTGACCTCCTGGAAGCAGATTAAGCAGGGGGCTGGCAGGGGGGAGGCTTTGGCCACCTGCTTGTTGTCTAAACTCAAAAACTCTTGGCTTTCCCTGGGTGGTTCAGTGTGTTGCTTCCAGCAATGGAATGGTTTTGGGAGCCATTAGGGAGTGAGTTACAAGCCAGAGACTGATTTTTGTATTCTAAGAGGGAGATGAATACTGAGGAGAAGAAATAAAACAGGTTGTAGATTATTTTAGGTGCTTTTTTCAGTGAGAGGTGGGGAAATATTTTGGAAACTGGGCTTATAGTCTTTCTTGGGAAACAGACTCTGTTTTAGAAGGGTGGTGTAAATTGGGGCGTTGTTCAGCTGCTTGATTATATTTATAGTAGATTTTCTATTGATCAAGGCATTATGGAACAAAGTGTATGAACTTTTGGGAAAGAGAAGGGAATTTTTTACCATGTTACCTTCCCATGCATGGAAATTTTCATGCACTTAGGCTATAAAAAGCTTGGTAGTTGACTGATGTCATGGGTCTTGCTGAAAGCATTTCCCTACATCCCACCCAGAAGAGTTTCTCAGGATCCTTCCCGGTGTTTCCGCTCCCTGGAGGGCTCGGCAGAGCGGCGGCGCGTGGGCTCCTGCTGTCACCCAGGTACTGTCTGCTCATCTGCCGAAGCAGGAGTACAAAGGAGGAGGCCGGCCAGGTTTCTGGGAGCGTGGTTGAGCACAGAGGAATCAGCAGCAGAAGGGTGTAATAAGCTGGTGAGCTGCTGCAGCTGTGACAAGCAGAGCTCCCAGCTTGTGTCTGCAAAGCAGGAGGGTTTCCTGTGTGCTTTGGGCACCAAAAGGGCACAGAGCAGGGAGAAGTGGATGCACTAACAGCTCAGCCATCTCCATCCTTTGGTAGCCCACTGTCCCCAGCCCCACATCTCGGGTGGAGTCTCGTTATCAGGTAACAGCAACCTCTGAACATGACTGAGAGCCTTAAGGAAAAGCAGAGATTTCCTGAAAGGTCTTTCAGAGAAGGAATTTCACTGTAAATAGATCTAAAGAAAGGACAGCTTTTACAATTAGATTCCACCAAATTGAGGCCAGCAGTATTAATGAAAGAGGAAAGCTCAGAGAAGAGGACACTGGCCTTCCCAAGGACACCACAGGTCACTTAGTGCCAGAGATACTACATGTTGAGGTACATGTTTTTTCTTTTTCTTCAGTTTTTTCTTTTCTTCAGCCTTCAGAAAAAGGGTTGAAATGTGTTGAAGTGTCTCTGGGAGCTGAAAGAGTTCACATCCTGGTTTCAGGAGGTCACAAATGCTGGTTTGTGGATACTGGAATTTGTATTGGTTTGGGAATAAAATTAACCAAAATATCTAATTTTTCAGTGATGTAAACATTTTGTATTTACGCAAAGTTTTGATTTAAAAGAAAAGTTTCCATTCTCCTTTTCCTCTGGAATGGAAATTTCAAATGAAACATCAACAGTTCTTCTATATTTTGTTACAGAAAAATATCTTCCTTTTTATGCCATTCCCTGGTGTAGTTTGAAACCAATGGAGTTCAAAAAAGAGAAATCTGCTATTAGAAAAACATGGCATTCCTTGACTATTTCTCCACTCTTGTCTCAAATGAGGAAGAGAAAGAGTGTGTTATCAGGGTGAATCTGTCCTCTCTTTCTTTCTCCTTGTTCTGTACAGTTTCCAGCCCTGTGCCCTGGGGTGTGGGTTTGGAGTGTCTGTCTGTACCGCTATCAGCAGTGACTGGCATTGCCATGTGCTGTGGCTTATTGGCCAGTATACATTTAAAATTAAATAAGTACCCCAAAATCCTTGCATAAAGCAGTGAAATTGAATTACAAGACACAACAGGTTGTCTCTTCAAATCCATGCAGTGGCTTTAGGTGGTTGCAGGACAAATCTACTTGATAGGACAAGGGATCACTCAGTGGCTGCTCTGGGCATCCCATCTAGAGTGTTTGACTTGCTCTGCCAGGAGATCTTCTGGTGAGAACAGTTAGCCTTGTTTTTGGAGTCATTAACCCTAAATGTAATGTCATGAAAGTTTGCCATTAGAATTTGATTTGGGGAATTGACTCTGAGACATGGATGCTGCAAAGAGCAGCACTGTGGATGATCAGGCCTTGGTGATTGCACTACAGCTGTGTTAATTGCCTTGTTGTGGGAGCTTAAATTTCCATCACTTGTACTAGAATCACCTGATTGAAACCAACTGAACTGGAGGGTGGGCACACAGCTAATCCTGTGTATGACCCTTGCAACAAATTAGTCTGTCTTGAAGTTGCAGGAGTTTTAGTACAGAAGTCTGCTCACAGTAAGTCCAGTAGCAGGCAGACTCGTAGAGCTCAGCTATGACAGAGAAAGGAATGTTATTTTAAGACTCTGGATACCAATTCCTTGATACCTTCCTTTCCTAGGAAGTCTGTCAATTAGATTTAGAAATCCAGAGTGTATTGTTTATCACTGTATTGAAGTGCCTGACATCAACTGAGCTCCGTCTGTCTCCTGGCTCTCTTCATTATAATTCATTTTTTCACCATATTTTGGACTGAAATACCTGATGAGGATTATTTCAGCTCCTCTGGAAACTCACTTATGGTCTCAGCAGAGTCTACAGCATCGAGATTGATCAGCTTATGATCTGCAGGGTCAGATGAAGTGGTGCATTCACTTGAACTGCAGTAGACATCTGAACAGGGGCCAGAGACACCGTGTGCTGCTCCTGTTTCCGTTGCTGCTGTGCTGCAGGATGTTAGACAAGGTTCTTGGGAACCTTTACATGTGTGGACATTTGCTTGTGTCTCTGGCTAATCCTTGTGAATTCATGCTTATGAAGAGACTGTGAAAGGAAGCAGAGGGTTTGAAACCCTTAAATGTGGATCTCTGCAGGCAGTAAGGATTGTGGTGGAAAGGCTGATAGAACTGGAGAGATGCAGCTTGAAAACAGAGCTTGATAAAATCATTATCTGCTGCATACAAGTCTGCATTAACGGAAACTAATAATTTCCTGTCCTTGACAGGACTACACATAGCTGGAATTTCAGTTTATTGTGTATTAACAGAGATGGCTGTGGCTCAGGACACAGAGATTTTTTGAGGTTGGTAAAGCCTATACGCAGAGTTCACATCACTAACACTTTGGGATGGCCAATTTCTTGGCTTACCTGTGGGCAGTAGGGGCCACTATAGGCAGAAATATTTGGGGCCACCACTAAGAGGTGTTCAGGCAGCTGCCAGAACAGGGATCCTGTCACTGGAATCTCTTTCCTCTTGGTTGCAGGCTTGACTGGCAAAGTGGTCATCAGAAGGCCACTGACTGTGCTGCCTGCCTGCATGCAGGTTTTCTGAGCTTTCTTTAAGGTTTTCTTTTAATGTGGTATGCATCACAATGCCTTGTGCCATCACTGCAATGTCCCCTGGATGATTTGTGGAGCGAGAATTATGTGATCTTACTTCTGGGAATAAACTCTGAATTTAGCCATGGGTTCTTATTGGATAGAAGAACGGGAAATGGGAAGAACTGGCAAAGAAGCCACTGACAGGAAAGGCCATCAACAAAGGATTTTGTAGGAGAAATGCAAGGCATATATGGCTAAATATTTGTTCTCAGTGTACTCTGTGCCCTGAAGAGCATGTGTTTTTCTAACTCTTTTTTTCCAGAGCACTAATAACCAGACCATCTGTTTGCCTCTCTAAATCAGAGCAAAGCTCATGAAAACCCAACTTGAAAAACAGTAAGAAATTATCAGCTGTTTGTTTTAGCATTTAATAACTGTAATTAGCAAGCCTAATGACATGTTTGATTATTTCATCACTGTTCTTCAAGTCCAGGGGGAGGCAGGAGATGGGACTTATTGATTAGAGCAATTGAGACTCCTGGCTTCCTTCTAGTTTTTATTGTATTTTTAAACAATGTGCTGAGTAGCTCTCTGAAGACTGTGCATGTACAATTGGTGTGGAGATCATGGCTGACTTGGGGCAGGATTTGGCTCCCTGAGTGGATTAGTAACAAGCAGAATCTCAAGCACTGTGAAGCTCCTACACAGTGGATCAAGTCAGAAAACCTCATTTCTTCTCCTGGTTCTTCAAGTGACTCACTGCGGTATCTGGGCTGAACTTCTTCCCCTCTTAGTACTTTAATATTCCCTTCAGTAAAAAGATAATAATAAAGAAAAGGAATGGTATAGACAGACTCTCTGCAGAGGCAATGCCAGAAGGTTTTCTTCTCTTTTATTGTGTGTTGCTACTTCTTAGCAAGCTCCATTAGAGGAGATGAGTGTCCTTATGTAGGCATGTTCGATGGTGGCAATATCCCCTTCAGTATTCCTAGAAAAGCAGAGATTTTGAGTTACAAAATGTAATAAAACCTCTGCATATTATCAGTATTTAAGAGAGTAAACCACAGTTACTGAACTCTGCAAGTCTAATGGTGAATTAAACATACAGTGTTTAATTAGTGTTTAATGGTTTGTTTTAGAAGAAATCTGATGTTTCTTTATACAGGCTCATGGTAATATTGTAAATTATGTAGGCATTCATAAAAATTAGTGATTTCTCAGTAACTAGGATTGCATGGACTTGAAGGAAGCAATTGAAGAATTCTAATATGTATGATGTATTTGTAATAACTTCACTCTATTGCTCAAAGCCTAGAGCTGCACTTTTATCACAAATGAGAAACATTTGTTTCTAAACTTAGCATGTCTTGATATTTTACCCAAGTCTCCTTGTTTCTGTGTGCTGTAAGACTAGAAGGAATCAGTCTGGGTGCTTATTTATCCTTCCATCATCCAGAAACGTCCAACTGGGTCAGCATGTAACCTTCCTCCTCCAACGAGAATGAACCCATTTTCTCTGGCCTGTCCTGGTAACTTCTGACCCTGTGCCTGAGCCTTATTTATCCTGCTCCCCTGAGGACAGTTTAGATGAACTGTTGAGAGATAGTTTTTATCCTGAAGCAAAGACAGGACAGGAAAGTTCTAGATCCTGGTTTTTTTTCTGTAGCTGAAATCATTGGGTTGCTGTTACTGCAAGGATCAAGAATTTTCTGACTTAATGTTTTCAGCCTACCAGAATTTGCACAGGTTTCTATTTATTTATTTTGTAGAGCTCACTTTGGTGGAATGGTAGGTGTTAAAGGAGTCCCTGACCAGAAACACAATTTTTGGTTTACGAAGCCAAGGTGAATGAGCAGCATCTGAGTGATTAGTGCTGCTGGGCTGTGGGAAGCTCATGGCCCTTTCCAGGTGTTTCATATCCTCAGAGAGGATTATAAATGTAGGCTTGGATGTCTTCTGATCTCAAATCTTAGTGCTTTTCCACATTGTACAAATATTTAAATGATTGTGAATGAAGGAGAGGGAGCCTGAATGAGTAGTGGGTAGCGTGTTCTGGGACACAGTTCAAGTTGAGGTCTCTGCTTCAGCAAATATCTGGAAGCTTTTGAAAACCTTGGTTACATCTAGATATGATGGGAAATGTTTCAAAACCTTGAAAAGCCTCTTGTGTTGAAAAAGTATTTCCCTCCAGCTTTAGTTGCTTGTATTGCTTGCCATTCTATAGGCTGGCTTGCTTTTCTCCTGGACATATATCATGCATGATATAATGGTTTGGCATTGATGTAGTGTGTGAAACAATCTCAACAAAGGGAAAATGTACTTAAAATGAGGAAGCTTTTTTTCATAAAAAGGTCCAAACATTTCGAAGAGTTTATTTCCTTGTAAATAGAATCTTTTTTACATTATGTCCCCACTTTCATGCTATGTGGCAGAGGCATGGACCTGCCAAGGTGACACTGAATTCCAGTGGACATTCCTCATTCTCATGGTGTAAAGCCAAAGGCAAATAGAAAGGACAGAGATTTTGGTGGAGATTAGGCAGGACAGTTTTTGTACTCCATATGTACCCCTGTCTGCATGAGGGCTCAAAATAAAGATGACATCTGTTGTTTGCCTCTCCATTTGTATCTCTGGACAAATCAGACACAACCTGGCTCCAATGGAGACTTGCACAATGTAACCCTTCAGGTGCATTGCATCCACTGAAAACCATGGGTGCCAGTGGCATCTCTGTTTGTCTAGATGAACTTTGTGTAAGAGACTCTGTCTTGTACAGGCAGCAGTGCTGTAGAAAACTCTTTAGACAGATCTTAGCAATTAAAAATTATCTATATTTTAAGTAAAAGTATATATAGTAACAAGAATGTGCCAGTAGCACAGACTGCAGGTGTCCCGAGTTCTTAATGAGAGATCACAGTGTGGATCAGTGCCAGAGATGTTCATGTCCTTGTGTAGCTTTTTCTTCTTGTTGGCCAAGTAAATTAGCTCAGAAAGCACATGAGTTTCCTTTCTCAGAAGTGATATTTCTGTTAAAGGGATTATACTTTCCATTGAGAAATGCAAACTCATGTGCATTTTTGCAGCTTGTTTGTGAGGTCCTTGCAGTTCTGTACTAGCTTTATGAGCTGTAGTTTAGCTGTAACTTTTCCCTAGATAACAGTGCAAACATGTATCTAACAACACAATTCCTGGAAGAAATCCTGAGATAATATGTAAAGAAAGAACTAAACATTGAATGAGGTATTAGATTTCAGTTTCACTCTTAAACTTTGTTTACAGGAGAGAATAAAATAAGGTAAAATAAGGTGCTGCAGAATAGATTATATTTGCCCCTGTGTTTGTGGTTGTACAGTTCAGGGTAGAGTTATTCTTTTAAGGCTAATCCTTTAAATAATTGTTGTAAAATAAAAAGGGCCAGACACTGACAGTTTAAAATAAGTGATTTTTTTAAGACAGGAATGCACATGCCCCCCCCCCCCGCCCCCCCCCAACAAATATTCTGATTGCCAGCAACAGTGTATAAATGAAAAGCTTAGAAGACATGAACTTCTAATCAAAATTTTAATTCAAATGAAGTACCTGATAGATTAGAACATTGTGCTGCATAAACATTACTGGGATACATCGCTTCGAACTGGCAGGATGTAGTACACTATCTTGGAATGAACAGTGCAACAGACTCAGCAACAGTGAAAAATGCTTTCACTTTCTTGGTGCTGACCAGTTTAAAACTATCCCCACAGTAGGATTTCACTAGCATCTCCTGCTTGGAGTGGCAGATATATTAGATTTGATGGGATTAGGTGAAAGAAGTGCTAGTAGCAATTTTCCTTGTAAATGCAAGCTTGTCTTCCTCAATTAGGCAAGTCTGAAATCTACAACGGGTGTGCAGACTCTTAAATGTGCTGTAATTTATATTTATCAATTCAGTGCACATAGTTTTTTTTGATGTGTGCTTCCTGTCTGATTTTCTAACAATCCTTTATTTTCCACAGGTGGCCGTGATAAACGAGGTGGTCCGGTCTTGACCTTCCCAGCCCGCAGCAATCATGACAGAATAAGGCAGGAAGACCTTCGTAAACTTGTGACTTATTTGGCCAGCGTGCCAAGGTAAAGCTAGAAAGAAAACACTTCAAAGCTTAGGGTGGATGGGTGGGTGGGGAACTTGTTCTTGGCAGTTGCTGATTTCCAAGTATTAACATTTAGTACCTTGAGCTCTTGGGGCCGAGGAACAAAAGTGTTCCCTTCCTCCTCCTGTGTGCGCTCCGGTGGTTTTTGTGGCACATGAGGCAATGCAGGAGCCCCAGCATGGAGGCAGTGGGAGCAAACCTGGGCTTCAGGCTCCTCACAGCCTCAAGGAGCAGCTCTCATTCTCCATGGTTCTGTGCAACTCTTTTAAAGGAGTGCAAAGGCAGGAATGCTTAGAGGTCTGCAGTTAAATATAGCAAGCTGGAGAGAGCCTGCTGTCTGTTGTTGCTTTTTAATACCTTGTGGGAGGTTTGGGAGAGCTGGGGTGGGGGGCTGTAGCTGCTGGGGAGGAGAGAATGCCTGTACAAGAAGGCAGATCTTCCTGCTCCAGTACTTTCTGGAGATTTCTCCAGGCTGGGGAGGGAACATGGGTGGACCAAAGAGGGAGCTTTCAAAGAAAGGCATGTCAAATTGTTCTGAATGTAAACCACCACCTTTCCCTGCATTAGTCTCTGTGACTCTCTTCCAACAAGCAAGTCCCCATCCTTTTCCCAGGGATACTGGAGGAAAGGTGTGTTGCCAGAGCATATTTATTTTTTCAAGCCTTGGGAGATCATTTATAGGGCTCACTGCCCAGGAAGGTATTTCTGATCCAGCCTCAGAGCATGAGCCTACATATGCCCTCATCCAGCTTGCTTTTCCTATTTTTAAGCTTGTCAAATATCCTTGCCCAAAACCCTCAGCTGTTGAGGTGAGTGTTACCCCAGGGCAGGTGAGGGACTGAGAAGGAATGCTCAGGGTTGCAGGAACAAGGTTGCAGGAAATCCTGTGCCACCCAGCAGCTCCTTCTTTTTTAAACCCCTGGGACATGAGCTATTAACAATGTTCATGTTTTGGCAAAGAGTGTGAAGTTAAGACATGAAGGGCAGAGGGGTTGGCTGCATCTGAAGGTCAGGAGGTAAGGGTCTTGGAAATGCACTCTGTTCCTTAAACATGCAATGTGCAGAGGACAAAGGTTGTGTTTGGTATGGAAGAGGGCTAAGGAGGCTTAATCATTTGGATGCAGAGTGAGTAGCAAATGCAGCCATGTGCACCAGATCTGCCAGTGCTTGTTTCCTGGACATCATAAGTCCTCTGGTAATGCACTTTTTGCTCTCTTGAACTTCTGTTCATCAAGGTTTTACTAATAAGTGAGTCTGTTTGCTTTTCTCCCCACCTCCTCTCATTTCATCTTCTAGCCAGCTCCATTTCCAACCATGTTGTGTGAGAGATTACAGACATGCTGTGGGGCTAGGGGAGCAGTAGGTCACTCCCTGGGAGTGTGTGTCCCAGAGCTTAGCATTTCCCCCTCAGCTGCTGTAGTAATGAAATTGGTGCCCTACATCTTAACATTTTTTGCATGGTTGCAAGTATGGAGATATGACATTGCTCTGGGTTCCAAGCAATTGCAGAGCAAAAATGACCTTCTAACGCGTCAACCTTTTCTGTTAATTGCTCTTCCCTCATGGAGGTGGCAGTGATAGAAAGATGCATCCTTTGTGTTCCCCACTGTCACACAACTGACTCAATTAGCTCAGTCTTTGATGCTGCTTTTAGTTGCCTCACTCTATCAGTGCAGCAGTGATTTTTCTGTGATGATGCAGAACCTGGGGTCAGAGCTACGTGAAGGAACCAATACAAGACCTGGCTGCCTGTGTCCCTTGAAACACTAAAAACCATTCTCCTCCTGGTGGTCACTACAAAGCCTTGTTCTGTCCTGGTGTGTGAAGCCTTTGGTGGGTGTCTCTCTAGTTACACCAGAGAACATCCTTTCCTCTGTGCAATCTCTTGTCATGAAAATGTGCCCAGCAGTGAGGGACTGGCTATGCCTGGAGCAATTTCACTGGCTTCCCAAGGGTCCTTGCAGATTGGACCTCTGGATGTATTAACTGGAGCACAGTCTCCTTCTTGGGATGATTGCACATCAAGAGGTGTGGAACAGAAAGCAAGAGTGATCAGAGGTCTTGAAAATGTGGCCTGTCAAGGAAGGATTAAAAGGGTAGAGGTTGCTCAGTCTAGAGAGTGAAAAGCACATGCAAGCATGTTGTGATGCTGCAAAAGAGAGGGCTTGTAGGGCAAAGACAAACAAATGTGTAACACCAAAGCAGTAAAGATTAGGCTAGATATGAGGAAAAGTTTTCAAATGGATTCCCATTAGCAGTATAAGACATACAATTTTTTTTCTTAAATCCTTTTGTTGCTGTACAGACAAGCCTCTGGCATTGATATAAATGTTATGGAGAGGGTATGGCAGATCAGGAGGTTATTTCTCCCAGTTCTTCCTAGTCCTGTTTTGTCTGGTGCAACAGCTGTGAACTTGCTGCTCTAGGAGGGAAACGTGACCACAAACTTCATGGGTTTGGCACGTGGGATTGTATAACCTGTGTGGTGTAAGGAAACACTGAAAACTCATTTTCCCTAAACATTTTGTTCACTTTAACAAGGGCAAGCAGCAGAGCTTTCAAACTTATTTATGTTTTGGAAACAAATATATGGAAGGAACAGTTGGAATTCCTATCACTGGCTCTCAGTTCATGTTTATTCCAAGATGAGTGCTGTAGCTATTAACTACATCAGCCATCCACCAAAATAAACAATTTCATTAGCAGAAACTCTGAACAGGATGTCAGAAGAAACTACTTGAATGTTGAGTGCTAAAAGGCGAAGAGTTTTCTGTGCTAGCTGAAAAAGTAGAAATTCTTTAGGAAAAAGAGACTGTAATTTATCATATTGACACCAGGATGGTAATTCTTTCTTTATTCCTGGTGCATTGGTTTCTGAGTGAGACAGATTGCTCTCCACATTGATACTATCTGTCACTTAACCCTTGTTTTATATCTTAATGGAGGGGGCAGAGGTGGCGCAGTGCTGGGAGCTTGGAGCAGGTATGAGATTGGTGATGAAATGTGATGATAGATTAGGGTAAGTGAAACCAGGGTCTTGCTAGCAGTTTTCAAAATTTCTGATTCAGCTTACTGCAGTTCCTTCTTCAAAACCAGAATAATAATGTGGGCTTTCTGAAAGCAGCTATGTGTGCTTGAGTTGGAGCAGAATAGTGAGGGCTTTCATGCAGCTGGGAGCTACAGTCAGGCAGGTGCCTGCAGGCAGTGGGGTTTCCTGTGTGGTTGAGGATTACTGCCTGGGGGTGAAGATCTAGGAACACAGCTTGTTCCTATCCCGAAATGGTAACCTTTCAGTCCACACTGCCTGGGGTAATTTAAGGCTCCTGGAAGGTTCAAAAGCCTGATCCTGCAGTTTTGAGGAGGAGGAGGAGGTGGTTGTGAGTGGGTATCTGACATTGCGAACTAATGCGGCCCTGGTTCGGTGTCCTATGTTGGCTCTTTCAGGCACATCACAAGGTCCTTTTCTCTAAGCAGTTCCACTGTAATTAGTTACTGAGGAACGAAGACACTATTCATTACATGTAAAGATAATTCCACGGATGCCAAGTTGCCACCACTCTGCCATTTTCTGCTTGGTTTACATTTGCACTAATGCTTTCTGGGTAGGCGAAGCTGTATTTCTTGTGACTCAGGATAGCTTCTATTTACATGCAAATTTAAATGGATGCAATGTTTAGAAATTTGGAGGGCGTGACTGAATCTAGGATAAAATGGTGTTTATGATCAGGGGAGCTGAGGGAGGATTTTCTGGCCTTGCTGAAGATTTTATATTTTAATGCCAGTGCAGTGCCATCTATTCCAGTAAACTGAGCTTTGATTTATGTGTGTGTAAATGAAACTAGCACCAGGCCAATCTCCTCTGCGAGCCTTTGGAATTAGGAATTAAGTTATGCGTAGGCTATAGGAGGATAAAAAGGAGACAGAGTATTATTAGGCTGAGTTATCTCCTCGCATGGCGAAGCAATACGATGAAGGAAATGTTCTCTGTCAGCTATAGTGAACCTTCCGGCTGAGCACATCAATCTGTTCTGGAGCCAAGATAAGCAATCTTCTGTGCTCTCTGCAGAGGGGAAACCTGAGATGCCTCAGGGGCCTGTGTTTTTAAAGACATCTACTTTTTATTTGTGCTCTGTTCAAAAAGCTGCTCAAATGTTTCCTTGTTCTGGGGGACATCCAGGGCATAACAGCAGCAAAGTGTTTCCAAGGGCCAGCCCTGTGTGTTTGAGCAGCTCCTCAGAGCTGCCCAAGCTGGATGAGAGGTGCTAGGAGCAGCAAAACAACTGAAGTGCTCCTAATAATTAGTTTAATGACGGGGGCTTTGTAAAATTAGAAGAATAATACAGGGGATGGCAGAATGTGGCAATACTCACCCACTCTTGGATTTATTTTAAGCCCTTCTCTGGTGACCTGTGGTACTCTGTGTATATTAGCTCCTCTGGCCGGGAGTAGTGTGAAACTCATTTTGTTGATTGATGGGAATTAAACCCTAGAGCTCTGATTTCTGTTATGTGATCTTAGCACAGAAGGAGCTTTTGAGGACTTTTTTTTTCCTGGAGGCTATTGTAGATCTATAAAAATAGCCATCTATTTAAAAAATAACACCAGGGACGTCATACCAATTTTAGTAACTAAATATCTGGTGCCATCGATAAGATAATTATTCCACCATACACTTGTTTCAAAATACAGCAGTAAAAAATGCAGTGAAGCTAATGAGCCTAATGGAGATGTAATATTTTCTTCAGATATAATTTAACAAATAATGGTAAGGTGTTTTGGAGAAAGGAGTTCATTAGAAGTAAATAACTGACATGAGTGCTGGTGAATTTGAGAGTGTTTTGCCGCTCTGTAGCCAGCTCAAATCCAGCCTCTACCATATGTGGTATTTGTGTGTTATGTTTTTATCACTCTGTTAGGAACTGGGGGACTTCTGTTGAAATATTGGTGCTCTTACTTTGTCCTACTGAAAGGCTTCAGAGCTCACTGCTGTGTGTTGCTTCCTGTGTCCTCTTACTGACCACCTCAGGGCAAAGTTACACGTTCACTGCTTGTTGGAAATCAGCACTTCAGAAGAGGATCTCTCATCTCCTTCCAGCTGTGTTAATAACCTGTTGAGGCATTTTATTCCTGGGTGAGTGGACAGTGGCTATAATTGATGTTGAAACTCTGCAGCAAGTGTCTACAGCTGCAATCTTGGAAACTCCCATTTACCAGAAGCTGCTAGAAAATGTGGGCTTCCTAGAAGTGCAGAGAGAGTGACAGGAGCTGTCAGAGCCTGGAGAGCAGGAGTTATGAGAAAAGACTGAAGGTGTTGGGGATGCTTATGTTAGAGAAGGAAAGTAGAGTGATCTGTTAAAATACACTCTGCAAGCCTGAGCTAAAGTAAACAATTTAGTCTCAGTGTACATGGAAAATGGGACAAAAAGAAGGTGATTAAAATCACAGATTGAAGAACTGGAACAGGTTTCTGTATCCTCCCCATCTTGGAGACCCTGTTAGGTGTATCAGGAGAGACCCAGGTCTTGTCACTCCTGTCTTGCCACAGAGGAGTCAAAACAAAAGTCACTCCAGCTTTTGTGATACTGTTTTGTATAAAGATGTGGGGTTTTTAAACAGATACACAATTTCCTATGTTTGTTTTTAAATCAGCCCAAACCTAAGGAAAATGGGAGGGCTGTGGTATCTGTTTCTGAATTATTTCCTGCTTTCATTGCCTGTTGCTGTTTTTCTGGCTGGCGTAAGGTCCCATCTTGCACAGCTCTGGACCTGAAGCAGATGTCCTCTTTTTCTCTGCCCTCTGCAGGAGCTGAGAGTGCTCTCTGAGTGCTTCCAGCCTGGTTACCTGCTGAGCCCTGCTCTGCTGTCCTGATCCATAAGAGTGCAAGTGTTTTCAGACTGGTTTTGTGATGAGCAGCACAAAGAGCATGATAGAAAGCTTTGCAGTTGATGTACTGTGAATCGTACAGCTCCTGTAGCCCTTTCCCTCTAAAGACTAATAAAAGGCAGAGTAAGCTGGGCTCTGCATCTCACTGTTACCAGTAATCATCGATATGGGTCTAACAGAAGTCTCTGTTTATTGTGAAATAGAAGAAATGATATTAACTTAATATTGAAATAAGCTTATGAAGATTTCATTATCTTGTTTCAGAATTGAAATAAATAAAGGTTGACGTTCTTACAAGAGTGAATTCCTTATTTAAAGTAAATTCCTTAAAGTACTTCCAAAGAGATTTGCAAAGTATTTTCTAAGTTGTTTATCTTGTATCCAAACATTTTGTACTGTTTTGGAAGACCTGAAAATCTCTTACTGTTTTTTTCCCCACTAAGTTCTACAATAATTCTTTATTCTTAAGTATAGCTTGCTCCATTTAATTATATTTTAATTGTATTCCAATAAATAATTGAAGTTACTGATTGCCACATGCAGAGAAACTGGGATTTCAACTTGTCATTGTGTTCTTAAGCATTGTATTCAACACTCAACATCTGCTTAATTTTAGGCTATAAATCTGCAATTGAAAACAGTTAATATGAACGAATCCCCCATTTATTATGTCTGAATTATTTCCAAGGCAATTGTTCTATTTTACAGTGTAGGGGAAGGAGTTTAATTTTCTATTACTGCCAATCTCATGCTGAGATTTCAAAGTCATGTTGGGTTCTTTCTGGTTCATCTAACATCTCCAACACAAATTCAATGAGTTAATAATTTGAAGACTGAGGATTGCAGAGGGTAGCCCTACAGGCCAAGTTTAGCATAGAAGGGAAATGCACAGGTCTGGAAGAGAATTTGCCTTTGCTGGCACTGGCTGTTTCCTTGGCTGTTTTCCAGCCAAGTGGGAGCTCTCTTGTACCTTCTTCAGTGGAGTCAGGGGCTAGGGCTTGTGGAGGGCACATGTCCAATGGAATAAAAGGTCACTGTTTTACTTTGTGCTCCACCCAGACAGTAAGGTAAGCATGTCTACCCAGTTCAGGTCCAATGCCTTTTGGTTTTACTGGTCTGGCCTTTTTTGGTTCAGCCCTGCCCTCTCAGGCAGTGCATTCAGGCTGCAAGCTCAGAGCAGCCAGAAGGATGGCAGGATGGATTCCTCCTCACAGCCCCCATCTTCCCATGTCCTCTGTCCTGAAAATAGCCAAAAGGTGCTGCTGCCCAGCCACAGCTCTGCAGTGCCACCAAACCTGGCTTCTCTCTTACTTACTGGGAGAAGAGCCCCTGGAGGGCTGTTAAAACCCTCTGAGCAAAGTCAGAGGTGCCTCTGGCAGTGCTTCCTGTGCGGCCCAGGAGGGCTGACCTGGAGGCAGCTGCCTCCTATATGGATGGTGATTCCATGCAATGGCATCACTTGCATCCTCTCAAGGCTTGGTGGCCTTTGCCAAGGATCTGAGCTTTGCTAAGGCCTTGAGAAACCTCAGCTGTATTCTCAGGGGAGCCTCAGGCCCTACTCAGCTCCCCTGCAGGGGCTGTGGGATGCTGATTCTGGCGCTCTCACTCAAGATGGGTGCCCATCCTGTGCAGCCACTCCCTGTGTTGCTGTATTTCTGTTAGCAATGTTGTGCATAGTACCTCACTGCATTTCTAACAGAGGATTCTGCCTGGGAAGGATTCTGCTTGGATTTCTCCAAATCTGGATCAAACAGCAAAGCAACCCCTGTCACCATGCATGCTACCACTGCTGGTTGTCTACCATGTCCTAGTGCCACTCAGTGGTGCTGGCAGGGTCTGGGGCCTGATCCCATCCCCTGAGTTGTCTCACGTAGAGCTGTGCTGCACACTCTGCTTTTGAGCTCTGTCCAGGCCCTCAGTCTGGGGATTAGATCAGCATTGTTCCTCCTCCTAAATGGCTTTTGCATGTTGGTTGTACCGGCATCTGCTGCCTGGAAGAAGGAGCTGAGGTGATGGAGAAAAGGCAGAAACTTGTAAACTAGGATATATCCTGCACCCATTCACTGGTGAGGGAGCTGGCGGGCACCACAGCCTGCTGTAAATGTTATGCAGAGCATCATTTTCTCCATCCTCTTCCTCAGTGGCTCTCTGAGAAGTGTTTTGTGAGTCTCTGCAGCACACCTCCCCATGCTGCTGTCCCTGGCCTTGGCCACGCTAGTGCTGGTGTGCTAGCTCTTGCATGTTCCTCATGGGCCTTTTAACCATCAGACCTGTGGCTCCACAATGCTCCAAGAGGTCCAGGCAGCAGTGACTAGCAGAATTCCTTGGAGAAGGCAGGCGTGTGCTAATGTGAGCAGTAATTCAGAGAAGCTAAAATTAGCAGACACAGAGGTTTTGTGGGAGCGTCTTGCTGGCAGCAGAGCTGGCACAGGCTGTGCTCAGCTCCCTCCTGAAGCTGTTAGCAGCCGTCAGTGGAATATGCAGCAGCTCAGCCAATCCTGAATTTTCTTTTAGGTGATCTCTTTCCTACAGTTTTTGCAGAGACTGTAAAATAGTTTTTGTCTCATTCTACTATGGGTGCTTGTGTTCCTCATCAGTAACTCCAGTATGTGCTATATCCTTTTCACTATTAGAAATTATTACAATTTGGAAGTAGCTTATGCCATCTCTTCATGGATGTCATTAGAAGCAGGAAAACAACTGCTGTGCTTTGCAGTCTGCTTTGTAATGGGCATATTGTCCAAGGTATCTCAATGTCAGTGGAAAGCTCTTCTAGACTCCCATGGAGGATGGATGAGACCTTTACCGTGTGCCAATATGAAGCAAGTAATGGGAGACACAGGAGTGGAGTTGTCTCAGCCTAGACAGGCTGATCCTTATCCTCACTGGATGCATGGAGATTTTGGGGAGGCTGCTTCAAAGTTTGGGTTCCCCAGTGCACAGCTGGGGTACGAATGAGGATATGTTTTCAGGAATATAATTTTAGCCATATCTCCAAATGAATAATAAAAAGCTGTTCTATCATGCTGTCAGTCACTGTTAAACCAAATCTGTCAGAGAAAATGCTCAAGAATATTACATTTCTACAAATTTAATGAGAATAGACAGCTGCATCAAGGAAAGAGACCTAATTAGTGTCCACAGAGAGAAGAAGGTGGTCTGAACTCAGCCCTTCTCAGAGACTGGAGGTGTGCAGGTATCCCTAGATCATGTAAGAGGCACATTTGTTATTAACCATTAGAGAATCAATGTGCAAACCACTACCAAGGGTTTGGCAGTTCCCATGCTCATAAAAGCCCATGCTAGTTTATGGTATGAGAAAATTTGATCATATTGAAATAGAACAATGACCAGTTCATAGTAACATGTGGGATTGAGCAGGCTGATGTTCTTATAGTGTGGAAAGTATGGCTTGGGACTGGCAAGATTTGTCTCAGAGGTTGGGATGCTCAGTTCCTGCTGTTTGCAAAGGGAGTTGGTATCCAAGTTGGGTAGACAGTTGTAAATCTCATCAATGGTTTCTTCTTATTTTCCACAAGGTGTTCCTAACCAAGTCTGTGGTGTTTTATGCCTTCCTTGTGGATCCTGGCACTGCTTCAGAGTTCCCTGTGGATCCTGCAGCACTGCGTGCAGCAAAACATAATTGTAACTCTATGGTGTGTGACTCCTGGGCTACTTAGATTAAGATAAGAAAAAAAAAAGAGAAAAAGAAATTCTTTAATGCAAAGTAAAAGCAGATATAAGAGAAATAATTCTAGACTCTCTCCTTTACCCCTAAGAAAAGGCAGCAAAGTGTAATTCAGACATGCTTTTGGCTTGGCAAACGTTGTCTGGTCAGCAACGTGTGCCACCGTGTATTTTTCTGCTATTAACAGCGGAGGATTGGTTTCCCTGACTGTGTACACATGGCTTTATTTTATGTCTAACTTTAAAGAGAAACCTTAGTCTCTAGAGAATTTTCCAGTGATGTAATATTTTAGAAAGATTCTTTGTGGTACTTCACCAACAAGGCAAAGCACCAAAACAGCTTTCCCTTGTCCTGCAGCTGTTTTTAGGGAAATCTTCCACCTCTTAAACATGCCCACACTACTGTGCAAACATGAGAAAGTAGGAACCTGCTGTAAGCTTGATGCTGTATTTACAAGGGACATCTTTGATGAATGGTCCTTTTGGTTAAAGTTAGTGAATAGAAATTGTAATAGAGCATGGGCTTTGTAGAATAATTGCATCTCTCTCCAAAAATCATAGCAGCAGTTCATCTCCAGCCAGATCAGTCTGCTTTCAAATGCCTTTCCTATCCTTTTCCCCTGTTTCACATGGGATTGCAAGAAGAATTGACAGTCTCTAATATTAGTGCTGTATTATTAGAAAACTTTCACTTGAAGGATAAGTTAAACTTTATAGTTTGTTTATTTATTTGAGGGTATGACAAACCAGATGCTTGTGCTATGGATGTTGTCATTGAGGATTGAATAAATACTACTTTTTGAAGTTTAGTTTGAAAGAATTAGTAATTAAAAGTTATTTTTGCTTGGTAAACCATATTAAACAGATATTAAACCATATTAACTGATATTTTACATCTTGAAGATAGAAAACCCTAAGTGGTTTTATTATAGATATGCTGCATATCTATATGTAGATAAGCAGAAGTACACATCCCTTTAACACTGTGCATTGATTAGACCTCTAATTTCTGGGAAGCAGGGTCTTAAAGCTGCCTTTCCCAATCCTGAATTGGGAGCACTCTGTAGGAAATTTGCCATGTACTGTGTTGCTGCCTGACCTTAGAAAATGCACTTGGAAAACCTGTCTCATTATGAAATGTACCATTTCACCATGCAGTAATTCAAGGGAGTGGAAGGAGAATTTAAGGGAGAACAGTAATTGCAAAGGTATCTGATTAACTAATGGGTGATCTTGCACATAGGAAGCATGGCTTGTTAATAAACCGTTAGTCTAAGAATGATTCAAGTAGGCAATATGTTCCTTTTTCCTTAAGATCTCTTTTTTTCTTTTGTTCTAAAGACAGAACTAAACTCTTACAACACTGATTAATGACATCCAATTTTGTGGTTATGTCCCCTTATTTCTCCATTCGTCTCTTTCTACAACATTTGTAATTTAGTTCAGAAACTGCATCTGGAGAAGCAAACATTTCTGGGATCACAGATTAGTTAAGATTTTGCTCCCCACTGGAGATTTGTGGGTAGGAGCTGCAATTCCATTCCAAAATCTAATTAAAAATCAGGTACATAGGAAAATAGTGAAAAATCTTACCCACAAGAAGAATGTCTGGGAGCTCTGCTTTTTAATGAACTGTTAGGCTAGGAATCAAATACACAAGCAGTATGTGCAGGGTTTTTAGGGTTTTGTTCTTCTCTCTTCACAAGGCAAACCTCAACTGTTACATCATTCCTCACTTACCAGGCTTACTGGAAATCTCAGTTTCTCTTCACTTTCCAGAACAGCCACCCTAATGATTTTGCAGTGTCGGATCATAAAATGTAGGTGACATGGAAATAAGGTCAGCTAAAAGGATTTCCTGGGATTTTCATTTGGGAATGAATTCTGTAGGACACTTCACCACAGTAGTTTTAGGGACTGTTAAATTGTATCTGTGTGTATTAGCATCAGCAGCACTTACCCGATGACTTGTTGGGCACTACTAATTATAGAAAGAAGGCATAAATTTTAGTTAGGTAAAATCCACTCAATACCTTTGAGAAAGAGGCCATCTGAGAATTCACCTGCTCTAACTTGGACACTAGATTTAGAAATATTCATCTTAGCAGATAAGATGCTAGTTGTCCTCATTATATATTTTTTATATTCCCGGGGGCACTTAGGAAATTAAACCAGAAATGTTTGAATAATGTACAGAACTTTGAGCAACATAAATCAAATGAAGGTATTGGATACAATACCAATGCAAGTCTGTCTTGATCTCCCTTTCTGGGCTTTTGAAATTGGTGACAAGATAGTATTTCCAGAAGCTGAAGTCCATTTTGTCAATGCTGTGTTCACATTGCTCTTTTAGAGGCAACTGACTTTGAATTGTTTTTCACATCACATAGGTTCAAATATTGGTCAAGTTCTGAAAGCTAATGATAAACTATTTTAGGTAGATAGGGCAGAGAGAAGATCAAAGAAATCATTATCACCAGATGATGTAACAGGATTTTTGGGGTGGATTTTAAGGTATTTGGAAGAAAATTAATATATGAGATAATTTTATGAGTTAGTCTCAATTGATTTATCGAACCATTAGTTCTTCCTACCTTTGATGTGTGGCTCCTGTGAAAATTACAGGATTCCCCTGTTGGTTCTTCCAGGCTACAGCTGACTTCAACAGAATCTGAATGAACTTGAAATATATGTCTGCTCTGCAAACACAATCAGGCAACAAATGAATCTCAAGACAACAGACTAGAGAGGATTTCTAGGCAGCCATTACCAAGCTCTCAGACTTTTCCATAAGTCTCGTACATCTTAAGACAGAATAAAGATTTTTATTCACTGTGTAAGTTGCCAGGGGCATAAGAAGGAAACCATCAAGGTGGAAACATGCATTCACCATGTCAGCTCTTAGTCCCAAATGAAAGGAGGATATCAATACTTTTTCAGGCTAACACATTAATTTACTACAATAGATTGGAAACTGATGCAAGAGGTCAACCAAAGCAGTAAAAGGCCTGCCTGGCCTGCAGGCTTCTACTTACTGTGTCCTTTTGCTAATTCTTGTTTAAGTCCTGTGATCTTCCTACAGAAAAGCAGTCAAGTGTGATCATGTGTCCATCCATATCCAGCAAGTGCAAACATGTGCTTCATGCACCATCTTAATTGCTTAATCAAGCTCCTTCTATTGTGAGGCACAACCATACAGAAACCAGATGGAAGATATTTTTATCAGGCGGGCCATAGGACTAAAGAAACATGGTCACTGAACATTGCTGTCCTTAAAAACCCCAGGGCTGGGATACCACTGCATCCATGCATCCTCCCCACAATGTGATAATTCAGGCAGCAGCCACTCTCATAAACCCAGACTCAATCTTACCTTCCCTTTCAGATACCAACAACCTGGGCTTGATTAAGGGACATAAGCACACATTGACAATTATTTTAGAGGAGTTTATATAAAAGAAGGTTGAGACAGTTATTTTACATTTGGAATTTTGGTTAGTTTGTTTTTTTTTTTTTTGGATTCATTAGTTTTGTGGATGATTTTAGCAGTTTGCATAGCATAACCCCCATAAGAGACTAGTGTAGTATTCTTTTTTGTTTTCAAGTGGTAGGAAAAAGTCTGAGTGTATTTGAGCTGTTTTCTCTGCTGTTTGTCAAGCCTGTTATAGCAACAGAGGTTTTAACTTGTTCTCCTTATTTTTATGTTATAAAGCACTTAAAATTATGCATTAAGCTAATGCTCTGGTAGGTTCTACATCAAATCACCAGTAATTGTGCTTTTGCAGTCTTTTCCACTAGAGGCTTTGAGTACTAGTTTGATTATGCTGTGATCACTGCTTTTACTCCACACAATACAAGAGGAGCAAAATCCTTGATTATAATTGCAGGCATGTTTATTTAGCCAGGCACTTGCCCAGTCCTAATTGACAACCTGAATTGTACAGCATGGTCATCAAAATGGGCAAGAGCTTTTGTGAATAACTCATGGCTTTGACAAACATTGTATCTGCAGGTTTGGTGGCAAAATTGGTGGCAGCAGTGAAATATTTAAGAATTCTGGTATTTCAGCTGCCAGAACTGGGTTTTCAGTTAGCATCCCAATAAGATGGAGAATGCAAGTTCATGTTCTAGTCTCATGGTTTCTTCCACTGGCTGCAGACTCAACAAGACAAATGTACATTAGTCTATATTGTCAGGGCTATCTTTGCAAGCAGATGGGCTAGAAATCTAATTAAAAAACCCAGAAGCTTTGATTCTGGCAAAAAAATAGAAAAGTCTAGGACAACTCTAAATCCTCTGAATTAAATGGATGTTCTATGTCAATGCCATTCTATTGTCACACTTATAAATAAAATATGAAGGGGTCTACTTTCACATAGACCCATAAATGGGCTCATTTGTGAGTTTAATAAAGCATGTGTATTCAGTAAAATTAGATAAGCATATGTAGAGAGCAATAAATGATTCCTATATAAAATCAGCACGTGTAACAGAGAATATATCCCAGCCTGGATAAATAAGCACATGCTTAGATTATTAACTGATCTCTCTTAAGCTTTTTAAAATTAACTCTGAGGTGGCCACAACTATTTGTAATTTTTCTGCAATTATGGATCTTCCCTGTGAAGATGTGGTAGATACAATATATTCAATGGAAGAATGCAATGGCTTCAACAAAGAGAAGTGTGGTATCATGCACAAGAAGGGGATGAATAACCCAACAAGGTTCAACAACAAGGTTCACCTGACTCAGTCTCATCCCTTGGACTACAGTGCTCCAGCCAAGTGTAAAAAAAAAAGCATAACTTGTGAAGCTGTAATTGCAAGGAAAATAGCTACATGTATTTGTGTTACCTCAGTATCAGGGACTCATGCCACAGGCTTTTCTTAAACTGGGGAATGTGTCCAGTGTGAGACACTGAGGTTTGCAGAGCAGCTCTGAAATGGATTCTGTTGATCCTTGCAGTTGTTTCTGGCAGAGTGGGGAAGGGGTAGCTATGGTTGTTCAACTTGCTACAGAAACCCACCACACTGGGCCCATTTCTGCACAGGATGTAATACTGGCATTAGTTTAACTCACAGGTAGGAAACCCATTAGTCTGGTGGAATAGATGTGGCCTGATGTGTGTTTCATGTGCCTATTCCAGGCCAAATGAGTGGCTCAGTATTAGGCCAATATCCTTAGGTGCAGTATTTCAAGAATCTGCTCTCTCTGATTTTCATTACTGTGGGCTTGCTGACATCTGCAATAAATTGTAAGTTCTCTGACTAGCAGATTCCTATCATTACTGACCTGGCATATGTTAATTTGTCAATATAATTTTCAGGTCTGTCAGCAGGAAAAGCACCACCTAGGGTATGTAGTTCCTGAGATGAATAGGTTGATGATCATTCACATGTGGCACTTGTAGATGGATTTGCCAGTGAAGTTTTATTGTGCTTTTGATAGAGAAGCAATATAGCTAATAAGGAAAAGGGAGCAGGCAGTTGAAACTGGGCAATTACTTTTCAGAACATTTATTTGAACCTGCTTTAGCTGATAAAAGAGTTCCTCTGGTTTTTCCAGTTATTGCTGACTGATAGGCAGAGATACTGATGGAGAACTGAAATTATTTGCAACGTGCTGAAAGTTCAGGATTGTAAGGGAAGCAACATTAAAACTGCATTGCCGTGACAGCAATGTGTGAGTTCCCATCAGTGTGGGACAGTGCCTGGCATGATGGATGCTAAACCTGAGGAGACACACTGGCACCTGAGGAGACACACTAGCACCTGAGGAGCTCAGTCTCCTGCAAAGATGAGAGTATCTGAGGCTGGAGAAATACCTCAAGTGATCTTGGGAAGACACTCAGAGAATGGTAGCTCAGAGAGTGACTCACCTGGGGTTTATTGACTCACCTCACATTTATTGCCAGGGTTTTGACTGTTGGATTCATTTTTGCTTTCCAGAAGCTTTTTAGATTCAGCTTTCTCACTCTGGGTGTAAACAGTGTCTTTTGGTCTTCTACTACCTTTGAAATACTGAGTTATCAACCTCTTTGTGCTCAGTCAGCTCCAGTGATTTTGATCTCCCCCACATTTATGTCTCCACACATAAAAAGGGATGATACCTCACATCCATGGCTTCATTGGCATGGCTTTGCCCCTCTTGCTAGACACAGTGAGAGAGCCTGGCCTTTCTAGGAGGCAGATTCAGAATAAATTGGATGTGAGCTAGAGGTTTTGGAGCTGGGTTGGAAATAACTCATCAGTTTCCCCTGTCTCCTGAGGACTCTGTAAAAAGGACTTTTTCCACTCTCAATGCCATCGTGGTAGTTTTTTGAAAGAATGAGTAAAGTCTGCTGTTTGAATGAATACACAAAAATTGATTTTACAAGTGTATCTTAAAGCATAGATTGATTTTGTAGCTTCAGAGCAAGTCCTTCTGGATGTAATACAACAGGCAGTGTTCACCCAGCCTGGCATGGCAGGAAGCATCTATCTGATAAGTGAACTATTTTAGGTAAATCATTGTGCCTACAAAAACCTGCTTTGTTTGTGTATGGGTGGAGCTCAAAAAGAAAAAAAAAAAACGAGTACCACTCATTTATTAGTCATGGTCAGTCCTCAGTGTCCAGCCCAGGGAAAAAAAAGAAGCATCAGCTTTTTAACTGTGCAGCTCTAAAGAGAATTGAAATTCTTGTAGAGTATCTAAGCACACCCATGGACCATGGACCCATGTTTCTGGGTTTCAACCATGCCTCCTGACAGATGCACTGGAATCCAGTGTTTCCCCTTATGTCTGTGGATTCTGGAAAAAAATCCTATATGTCTTAAGGAGTAGTTATGCCATTTTTGCTTAGAAGACATTGAGTGCAAAGCAAATCTCATGCTAATTGCAAATGCTCATGCTCATGCAAATCTCATGCTGCAAAACTCTGCACTGCAAATGGGCAGAAGCTAAGACAGTTGTGGAAGAATCTGCTATTTTGAAGTGCAAGTTTTTAAGTGAGGAAAAATCTAAAATATTTAGAAATTTCCTAGAAACATACCTCTAAAATGTTATGTCAGTCAAAATATTTTGATAAAATTCAAAGTTTTTTGATAAAATTCAAAGTAGACTGATCAAAAAAAGGGAAAAAATGACAAAGAAATCATCTTAAAGGGTAAACCAGAATATTTTGCTCTTATAAAAGCCTTTTTTCAGTTTTAAATTCAGTAATACTTTCATGAGAACCTGCACTCATCATGAAATGTCTTACTTTGAATTGACGTGTAGCATCTCATCTTCTCTCCGTAGCTCCTTATTTTAATTACAGTTCCTCAGTAAATGGGTGTGCATTGCTCTCCTTCCCTGCCAGGAGCAGGGTATGGGAACTGACGAGTGCTTACTGCAGGAGATGTCAGTGCTGTGTAGAAAAAGTGATTTTACCATCTTTGAAGAGGTTTTTTTCCTCTTGTCACCTCTGAGCTCAGTCAAGCTCTGGATCAAACGTGCAAGTCGCAGAGTAGTCAAACCTGCCTGCATCAGGAAGGAATTTGGCACGGTGTCTGCCTGTGGACATTATTGGATTTTACCAGGTGCTGCTGTTGACTGTCTAGACCTACATTAATCATTCTTTGCATGAGCTGAACATGTTTGCAGGCTTCTCTGTGCTGTAAAGGTCTTTCCCCTGTGGGTTTCTCTGCCTCCCACAACGTGTTTCAAGGAAATGTATGTATTTGCAATCTGGAGGCTTTCCACTCTGAGGTGACTGTTTTATGGCACTGACTGGAATTCCTGGAGCTGTTCACCCTGCACCATTCACTCACTTGTTAAGTCACTGATGTTGAAAACTGATAAATTAGGATGCCGTGTCTGAGAGCCCGAACACTCGTTGCCCAGATGAAGTATCCCTTTCCTCATGTGAAAATCTGGCAGTGCTGACCATAGACTAAACTTGCCCATGACAACATGTGAAACAACCTTCATGGTCTCCTTGCTTGAACTGTGAAAAAAACTCATAGTACAGGCAGAAAGATCCATTTATTTTCTGAATCTTAGGAGTTTATATATATGTTTCTTATACATCTATTTCTCCTCTGGAATCCAACGGATTTTAATCTTCAAACTTGCTTCCAATAGCCTCTGCTCATCCAAACCTTTTCAAGAATGGTGTGTTTCTATTTCAACACAACCCTAATATTTATTTTTTCTAGCAAATTTCAATAACATATAATTTTCATTTGGTAAAGCATTTTTGTTTTGTTTCTGCTAAATCATCTCAAATGCAAGACTTTAAATGCTCAAGAGAGAGTTGAATGGTACTTACTGTTCAAATATTTCTTTGTTGTAGTAACAAATTTTTAAATGTAGCCCTGCTTTACCAAAAAAACAAAGCCCTGATTAATTTCATATTTATCTCGGCAGCTGTTTCAAGGAAGACCTGCCAGATATTGATCCAAATATAGTAGATGTGCAGCAACAAAAGGGGAAGAGGGCAAATGGGTTTAGATGAAGGCATCATTTGCCAGCAGAAACTTAACAGGAATGTGAAAAATTATAGCATTTGTCCTCCAGACTTGGCTTTAACAGCTGCGATCATTTTTTGGACACAGCTGTGTTTTATATCTTTGCTATTTGAATGAAGACAGGAAGCTTCTCAAATAGTGTTTATTTGCTCAATTAAATAGGAGGCCAAATGCTTGCAGAGCTTTGGGTCCCAGTTCTGGTCTGGGTTGTAACAATGCAGATCAGGATTTTTACCTGGGTAGAAGAGAGCTCAACACAGCCCTGCTGAACCCTGACAGAGATGCCAGTGGGATCTGAACCTCTCAGAACGACCCCCCAGGCCCTCATGGAATCATGGTTACATATTGGAAAAAGCTTTTCTTACACCTAGCTGGTGTCTGTTCTTCCTACCTTACATCATTTTACAACAGATTTGCTTGGAATTTTCTTAGATGTAAAAATTGAATATCAAAATGAGTTACTTGCTTGAGAGTATCAGGAGGACCCATCTGGCACCAGTTAGCTCCTGCTGCAGTTTATGGGATTTTTCTGCCTTTCTGTTCCCTTCCCGTTGTCTTGGGGCCAGAGGCAGGGGTTGAACGTGGATGTTGTGCAGCCCACACATCTGCATTCTTGTGCCATTCACAGACACACCTCATGTCCCTCAAGAGCAGTGGCTGGAAACCAGAGACAGGAGGTTTGTCTTTGCCTGGACCTCACTGGCTCCAAGTCTTTTTATAACATGTCACTGAAATTTCTCAAGATCACTGCTTTATGCCCAGCTCCAGCCACTGTGAAACTGGCTTTGATTTTTTATCTCTCTCTTTTTAAAAAAGAAAAGTGACAATGAGCAATTCCTTTCCAGTGCTGAAAGAGAATAAACAAATTTAGGTCACAGTAAGAAGAAAGGATTAATTGGAAGTGGAGTCTGGGTGGCTGTTTCTTCTCTAATTGCAAAAAACCATTGTGAAACCAAGTTAAAAAATGTAAGAAGGAAAATCTAGGATGATGATTGTCCTCCTACAGTCCTTTAGGTAGCTGAAGTTCTCTGGTGGGAGCTTGCTGTGAATTGCATGCAGAGTGATGGTGCTCTTGGGTTGTGCATCACTAAGTTCCTCCCCTGGTGTCTGATATAGCAGCACAGAAGGGAGATGTGAGGATTAGGAGTCACGAGTGTCCCAGGATCTTTGAAAAGATAGTCTGTCTCATGCTGCTGAGCAGCCACTGTCACTGGGGATGTGGGTGACAGCTCAGAATGACAGCACAGGAGCACATTTCTTAATTGGGATAATAAGCAAGGTACCATTTGCTGAGAAGTATTAAGTAGAGCAAAGGATTTTAATAAATAATGCTAGTTCAGGAGTGCTTGGCAAACAGGTCTACTAAAAATTGCTTTATCTGGTCCTTTAAATGTACTGAAAAGTAAATTATGAATACAGGTACTGACTGTTTCTATTGACAAGGTGAAGTTCAGGCTCAACGTGGTGATGTGAAACCAAAGAATGAAAGTCTGTAAGTGATGCTGATTATAAGCCTCTCTGTCTGGTTTTATTTCCAAGCTGAGTAAATAAACCACACACAAAGTGAATAAAAATTTGCAATTAATCAAAAATATTAACACATAAATCACTGAAGTGATCCTTGGTGCATTTTGATATGGAAGCTAGGCAGCAGAGTTAGTAAGTTCTCATATGAAATGAGGCCTTTGGGATAACAGTTTGTGCTTGGAAGCTTTTACATACCTGCTTTTCTCCTCTCCCTCCCCCTTTTCCACCCTCAGCGTGGGAACCAATTGGCTGACTACAGCCACATTTATCAAAGGAAGGGTGATCTCAAAAATAATTAATTTCCTGCAGATTTTGCTCCCATGTATTGATGCCTGAAGAGCTACTTGTTATTCTGACAGTGTCTCCTGACAAGGTTATGCTGACCTGCCTTAAAAGAGACCTTGCTCTCCCTGTTAACAAATCATATTTAGAATGAGATGCTGGACATGTCAGATCTGGGCTTTTAGTGGTCCAACAGGAATGCTAAATGTGCTGCTTCATCATTAACTCATGACTGCAAAATGGGAATGGAGATATTATGTTATTTCAGCTAATCAAGTGCTGAAGCTTCCAAACACCAGAAGCTTGGGCCAAACCATAAGGATGAAAAATACACATAATCAATAGGTATCTGGAAGATTAATCAGAAAGCATGAAGTCCTTAAATTCATTTGGTACCCAGCAACCCAGCTCTTGCCAAAGAAAATACAATTTAGAGCGTGCCTGAATTAAAGAGGAAATTTGAGAAAATAACCTTATGAAAGTACCCTAGAAACCAAAATAGAGGCATTTATTTTTACAAAATTATCACATCTGCTTCTGAGTTTCAATTGTGTCCTTTTTTTTTTTAATCCAGATCATAAGTATTATTTTCACAAATATTCTTGGGTATTTTTATTAGACTTAGAAGATGGTCTTTGCTTAAAAGCAGTGGAGCAACTGAAATGACTTATCAACTATCAAACAATTTCTGTTCACCATTGCAAATCTAGTCCAGATGAGCACAGCCAAAAGGCTGATGGATTGTCCAAATACCTTGATTTGAGTGTTTTTTCCAGTTTCTGGTCAAATATCAATACCGGAAAAAATTAAGCAGCACAATCAACATTAATTGCCATACTAAAGTGGTTACTTGTGTGTAATAGATATGTGTATTGATGTATCATCTTGGGAGCCAGGAATAAGGCATGTCTTGCTTGGAAAATATGGAGGAAGCTTGATTGCTACTGATGCTTTTCCCGATCAATTGCTAAATTGGGAAGGGTTGGAGTTGTTGCTTTTAAGCAATAAAGTTAATAAGCATGGCTGGTCCATTCAAAAGGAGCCTCACATCATTTCCTCAATCTATGCTGAGGTAACTGAAGAAAAATGACTGACTGTCAGAAATGACAGATTGTCCCAGATTGCCTCACCAGAGTTTATCAGAGCATCATTATGTCTAGGCCAATTTTTTAGGATGCTGTCAATAGCTGGAAATATTTGGATAATGCAACTTTTTTTTTTTTTAAATAAATTGCCCCACAATTATGTTAGCCTTTTGTGCTTTCACATCCATGTTCAGTTTTGGTTTTGCAGACCATTATTACTCATTATTTTTAATTCCCTGGATTTGCATTTATGGTTTCCTGAAAAGTAATTTATTGGAATTTATTCCAGGTAGCTGAAGATTGTAGTATGAATATATTCAGCTGAAGACCTTCAGCAAGGCAGGCTCCTTAAACAAGCACAGCATGGCAGATGGTCCCTGTCCTGAAGAGGTTACACTCTAAATAGTTTTCTTATCTCACTCTTCTTTCTTTGAGATATTAGTACCTGATTAGAATCTGGCTACCTGTTTGTGCAGGGTAAGTGCTCTCTAAGGCACCCTCTCTGCAGCAAGCTCTGCAACTGAAAGTAGAAATGATGAGCAGGCAGCTTTCTGTCTTGCAACAGTTTAAACACCGTTAAATAATAGTTAAATACTTTGAGTATTGCGTCCAGTTCTGGGCCCCTCACTTTAGGAGGGACGTTGAGATGCTTGAGCGTGTCCAAAGGAGAGCAACGAGGCTGGTGAGGGGCTGGGAACACAAGCCGTATGAAGAATGACTGAGGGAGCTGGGGTTGTTCAGCCTGGAGAAAAGGAGACTCAGGGGTGACCTTATCACCCTCTTCAACTTCCTGAAGGGTGACTGTGCTGAGCTGGGGGTCGGTCTCTTTCTCCGGGCAACAACAGACAGAACAAGAGGACACAGTCTCAAGCTGCACCAAGGGAGATACAGGCTGGAATTAAGGAGGAAGTTTTTCACAGAGAGAGTGGTCAAATACTGGAATCATCTACCCAGGAAGGTGGTGGAGTCACCATCCCTCGATGTGTTTAAAAAAAGACTGGATGTGGCACTTGGTGCCATGATCTAGTTGAGGTGTTAGAACAGGGTTGGACTCGATGATCTTAAAGGTCTCTTCCAACCTAGAAATTCTGTGATTCAGGTGCTAATTTTCTGCAGAAAATCAGAGCAATGTGGAGTTATCACTGTGCTGGGGGAATCAAATTGTGTAGATGAGACTAAAGACCCACAGATCTTGTAGTTGGTACCATTTATCACATTAAAGAAAAAAATTGCAAGTAGAGTTATTTCTTCAAGAATGTCACCAACACTCTTGAAATAGAGTTGGATTTTCTCAAAATTATAAATACTGCCCATTTGTATGTTTCCTGCACTACAATTGAAAATGGACATCCACCTTTGCACTTTCATATTTCATACAGGAGTTTACATGCCTGTCTGATGAATGAAGTGGGGAAATTGTCTTTCTAATAAAGAGCATTGTTTGGAATTTTGTATTATTGGTGTAAGAGTGATTACATGTTGATGTGTTTTGAACATAAGTATTCTGTGATTATTCTTCTTCCTTTCCTCCCTTTCCATCCCTCTTTCCCATCAGTTTCATACTTGAAAATGTACTAAGCTTGTTGGAAATTTGGTCTAGTTACAAGGATTGTGGATAGAGCTGGTAGTGAATAACTGCTTGTTCCAGGGAAAGAATCAGAAAGCATTCCCAGCCTGGGAATAGTCCTCAGGATCAGTGACCATGACTGTGTCCACCAGAAAAATCTGGGGAATCATTGCCATTTCTTCTTCTACTGAAAACCTGCTGTGAAGTCTCCAGAGGCAGTACAGTGGGAGTTTGGGGTGTTTTGGAGCATTTTTTTACACACACACGCTTAGGCATCATGTGCTGATGGGAGTGGGTGGCAGTACTGCCTGCTCCCTGCACTGCTTCTCTGCACCTCACAGGCCTGGAGAGGCTGCAAACCTTCAGCAGACAGACTCCAGCCTGTATTGACATTTCTTGGTTCCCTACCTGGAATATCTGTTTTAATGCAGGCTAAACTTCTAGTCATGGTGGTATATAATCAAGGGTGCCAAGGTATCACACTGCCTTAGCTCTACAGCTAAGTTGCATCTGTTTGTGTCTAAGACTTCAGGTTCATAAACAGAAGATTTCAGTCTTCTAGGACATTCCTGTTCTGCTTACTGAAACAGGTTTTATCAATAAGTATTAACTTACTGTTTTACATCAAATTAGGTAAGTTGGCAGGTTGGCAGTGGTGAGGGGAGTTGAAATGAAGCTGATATTCTCTGTGCCTTGCTGTGGTTGCAATGGATGGTGGTGGTGTATTTATTTATTTATATCAGAAAAGACAGATGGCACTTAGCTGTTACTTGTCCTCTCTTGGGGCTCTCCACGTGTCTGTATGGCTCCTGCATCTCTTTGTCAAGTGTTTGAAGAAATCCTTGGGAAAGTGTGTTCAGGATAACAGGGATCAGTGATTTGGCAGAAGTTCCTGAAGTATCCTCTAAAGCTTTGCAAGGAAAAAAGGAAAAATAACACAAAACACAAACCCCTTTCTATTCATTGCTTTCTGATTTGCTTCCTTGTCTCAACACTTGTTCCAAAAGGCAAGAGGTGGTAGCACCCCCAACAAAGCTTCTTTTACAGCCTTTTCTTTGGCATTAGTTATGAAAGGATCAGATGTCTGACCTTTCAGCAGTAGGTAAAAGGAGAATAAAAATATCTGTATTCCTGACAGTGTTTGGAAGTGCCTGGTCTCCCTTGTTTTCCTTTGCACTGGCTGTTGTATGCAGTGTGCTCTGGATGTGCCAGTAATATTAAGGCAGAGGACCAAGCTTGCTGTCTCTGAGTGCTCCTGTCTGGCACTATGTTGAGACTGTTCAAGTTAGCAAACTCTCCAAATACATCCATCCAGTGTGCCTCCTTTGAAGTATATTCCTGTCCTTGTTCCAGCCCAGAAATCTAGTTATAAGCTTTATAGTACTGTTTTCCACTGAATATGTAGGAGATGGATCTTATTATCATCTTGTTTTAAGATGTTAAAGAGGTAGAATGCAGTGAAAATCCTCCTGTGTGTTTGTGCACTGGGAATATTTCTTTGGAGTCTTAACAGTTTTACAATTTCTATATTATACCCAAACCACTTTTTCTGAGGATTAATACTACTGTGTCCCTTGAAAAGTTATGCTAAAAGCTTCACAGACTTGACTTGACATGTCCTTTTATTCTGTCTCCTCTCTCCTTGTGAGGAAAAAGAAGAGATGTGTTTGCAAGGGAGTGCTGTGGTGTTGTTGGGCCCCATGCATTGCCAGTGACCAGGCCAGATAGCTGCCTTGGACTTCTGAGAAGGGAAGAGCACGGGCTGGGGGAAAAGTCTGACTGCAGATTGAAAAAGGTCCTACAGCATTTGGAAGATCAGTCGTGAGGAAAAAGGACCCCAATGATAATAGTGCACATGCTGAGTCACAAGGACCTTCCTGACAAGGAGTAATTGCAAGGCATTTTTCTGGACATGACACTTTTCTGGAAGTTCAACTTTTTAAAGGGCCTCTAAAAATGAAGGCACCCAAATTTAAAAGTGTTGTAATGCTAAGGCACAGGACCCTGCTTGTTGACTTTGGCTGGGTTGAAAGCAGAATCCATTGTATGTACGCATAAAGAGCTTCTACACAGATGTGTTTGATTCTGTTACCAATTGTGTGAAAGTATGTATGCTTTTTAGTGAATATTTGAATTACACGTGTTTGGAAAATTAGAGATTAAACTGTAATCTAGACACTTGCATTTCATGTAAATTAAATTATAGCCCATTTAATATGACCTTTCTTATAGCCTTTACACTGTACTATCTCTTGTCTTTTATGTTAATCATTCCTTGCTTTGCTCTGAAGCACCAAATACCAGCAACAAAAGCTAAGTGTCACTGTGGCTGCCCACAATATTAATTATCATGATGTGCTTTTATTCTTGCAGTGAAGATGTTTGCAAACGAGGATTCACTGTTATTATCGATATGCGGGGATCCAAATGGGATTTGATCAAGCCTCTCCTAAAAACCCTTCAAGAAGCCTTTCCTGCTGAGATTCATGTTGCCCTGATTATAAAACCTGATAATTTTTGGCAGAAGCAGAAAACAAACTTCGGCAGTTCCAAGTTCATCTTTGAGGTGAGAGCCATGTAGAAATTAATTGTAAAGCATAATTTCTGATAAGAACTTTTCTTCAGGTAAAAACCCCCTGTGATTGAAAGCAAAAAAAACATCTGAGTGCAGGAGGGGGCTGATGTCCTGGCATCAGGTTGTTTTCTGAGCACACTGTTGAAATGAGTTGCATATTTCATCCCAGAGGTTAACATAGTTAATTTTGCTGAGAGGTTTTTTTTGGTGGTATTTATTTTTCATGATGTTGCATTAAGTCTTTCCTTTGTTTCTTATAGGAAAAAAACCTCAAAGAAACCACAACACCAAATCCATCAAAATAATAAAGATACAGTTTTCTAGGTGCAAATGTATGAGTTTGTTAGTTTACCTCTATCCATCTTCCACTAGTGGCTTTTTTTTTTTTTGGAAAAGACATTTGCTAAATTTTCACCTCTTTCATTTAATTTAGATTTATAGTTCAGAGATAGCATTAACAACTTGTGTGAATGATAAGGTGCCTCAGGCATGTCCTTTGAGAAGTAACCAGTATATAACTGCACAATTAAGGTGAATTTACTAGCTTTGTTGTTGATGAAGACAAACCAGCTGTCTTCTCTGTAGCACTTCAGTTTTCTGTGAATTTCAGCTTCTTGCCCAAAAAGAAGCTGAAATTCAGGTGCACAAAGTGCTCATACATCAATCATGCCATGCCATTACTTAGTCAATGTATTGTTTTTTAATAATTCACTGAGAAACACTTATATTGTTGGCTGTTTTACCAATCCATTAATTCAGAGAGACACAGAGGTTTTGCATCTCTGGAAGGCAGAAGAGAATTTGGTTATAGCTCTTAACATTTACTGCAATGGAAGACTGTATTTAAGAAGACTGTATTTAAGTATATATTAAAGTTTTGTTGAAGTCAGTGTGATATAAATGTGTCCTTATCTTCAACCTGTTCTTGCAAGGACCCTTGAATTGCTCTGTGGAATTAGATCAGTGTTACTCATTAACACAATTTTTCATTGTTATCACATTTTAAATGCTTGTAAATTTTTACCCCTGTTTCACATAATCCAGTCAACTCATAAATTTTGCTTTGATTAAATAAGTCTTTACACTCCTTGGTACCTTTGAGGACAGATAAAGTAACAGAGTTCAAGTATGTATTTTTAAAAGATTTGTTTGATTAAAAAATTAATAAATACCTTCTGGAGGCTTGACATATATTTTTATTATGTGGAGTTGTTGTGATGATAGCAAAGAGTAAACTGTGACCAAGTTATGCTTCATGTTTACAGCTCTGAGTCTGTATTGTTTAAAAAGCTCTGGATTCATTTGCTGGAATGCATTAAGGGTATTTTCATTTTGTGTGTGTTATCAGTGCCTTTGAGCCTTAGTCTGTCTGCAGGGTTGTTCACAGGGGTGTCCAATGGTTCACAAATTTTTGGGCTGGAGGAGGAGAGTCAGTGCTTTCACTATGTATTGGACCACCTGCAGACACTAAGAATCACAGAATGGTTTGAGTCCTTCAATTCCATGATTCAAACAAAGATTTCCTGAGCTGTGGTCCACCCTGCAATATACACACCACAGTCAAGGAACTTCTATTGAAAGGATTCTTTTAAGGCCAGATTTCTCTTTTGAGCTAAAGGGAGCATTATGTGTGTGCCAGGGAACTGTGGGACCCTTAGTGGACTCTGATGAGTTGGATTTTGGGGAGTGAAATTCTGGCAGTGTTTCTGTGTCACAGTCCAGAGTGAAGCATGTACATAGATCTTCACCCAGAGAGAGAAAGAAAAGTGCTTGTTTGATGTATGTGGATTCCAAAGTTTTCTGTCACTTTGAGGAATGGACCAGGCAGCTTATTTAGCATTAATTCAGAGGTGCCTTCAAGACTATTTTCCTTCTCCTGCAGAAGAAGGCTAAACAGTGGACAGCACTTAGAAAATTGATTTCAAAAAGAAGGATGAGCAATGCCTAGGAAACCGTATGCACCTACCTGCCTCACTAAAACTGTTTTCATTAGAGTTTGAAGAACTACATAAAAAATCAAACCTGAATAAAGAACATTTCTGCTGAATTTAAGAAATGAAAAGCCTTTCTACTGTCTCATAATGTCAAATTCTCTGCATGATTAGAGTAATGTTTCCATTAGCCTGACAGACTGCAGGGGGATGCCCTAGTGTTAGCCATGAAGAGAAGTATTTCCCTGACAGGCAGTTAAGCTCTAAATTGAATTGTCTTCAAGGTTTCAGTGTCAGGTCAGGAGGTATAAAAATTTGAAAATGCTCTGAAGCAGCATACTTACCTTCCCAATGTTTGTTTGCTCCTCCCACTGTCCTCCCTTTTCCTCAAAGCAAGGAATATTGCAAGAACATTTTTAAATAATCTTTCTCCTGAAATTAAGTTCAATACAATCTCAATTTTAATATATTGCAGAACGCCTGATATTTTTGGATGGATACAAATTGGAAGAAAAAGCCTATTGTTAACCTTTAACCAGTGGCTAGCCTACTATTTTGGACATAATTTAGGATTATGGTCAGGATTTTAGGTGTTTTTCTTTGTAGATGTCTTCTACAAGAGTTCTGTGATGATTGGGTGCCTCCATTTCTGAATAGCACAAGCTCTGACATTCTTTAGAGGCCTGATCTTTAGGGGATAGATGTGCAGTCACTGATGAAGAGAAAAGCCTTTAAGGGCTGCCAGCTTGGGCGTTAACATGAGAGCACTGAAAATCTCTAGTTACATATGAAAGCCTATGCTCCTAATTTCAGAAAGTATTTTGTCTAAAACTAATGGGAAAAGCTATCAGTTGCTGTGTCCTTAAACTGTAATCTGCTTTCCAGACACCCAGTGCTTTTCTCCATCACCAGTTACAGAGTCTGAATGAATTAAAACCATTTCTCATTGATCGTGTATGATTCGTGAGCAGTACTTTCTATTGGCAATAAATTCTAGTTGTTAATACTTCAATGACATTTCACTTGCACATTGATTTTAGCTTAATTACATTAGAAATTGCTAATATGAAAGAGTGGCAAAAAGTCAACTGGAATAATTTGGAATAAGAAACCCAACTGTTAAGGCAGTTTGCAATACCTGCTTCAGTTCATATACATGAAATTTTTGCTTCTGTGTAGCTGCTGCTAGCTGGGGTGTAACACAAGTAGCAGAGTGCTTGCAATGCCCTGTACCCATTTAGTGAACAACCATGTCCAGATATCCAAAAGCTGCAGTAAGAAGTCTTCAGTGTCCAACTGGGCTGATGAAATCTCTGGCAGAAGCATTTTCACTACATGTTTTTGATAGTCAGGCCAGATGAAAAAGATAGGCATTATTCCAGTAAATATCACATCTTTTAATGAGTGACTAAATAAATAAATATATGCCGTTAGAAGCAAAATTTTCTGTCCAATTAATGTATTAAAATTAAACACAGGCCTTGACATCCTTTACAATGTTCCTTCAATTATGGATTGATGAGGAAAATACTTGCTCCATGCTGTTTGTGGGTTGTGCTGTTAATTCTAATTGGATGGTCCCTGATTTAAATGCTGTCCTTTTCCCTTCCTTAGACAAGTATGGTGTCTGTGGAAGGCCTGGCAAAGCTTGTGGATCCTTCTCAACTGACAGATGAGTTTGAAGGGTCCTTGGATTACAACCACGATGAATGGATAGAGCTGCGTGTCTCCTTGGAAGAGTTTTTCAACAGTGCCATCCATTTATTATCGAGGCTGGAGGATCTCCAGGAAATGTTGGCTAGGAAAGAGTTTCCAGTTGACGTTGAGGGCTCAAGAAGGCTGATTGATGAGCACACACAGCTTAAGAAAAAAGTGATTAAAGCTCCTGTGGAAGAACTGGATCGTGAGGGCCAGAGGTTATTACAATGCATAAGGTCCAGTGATGGTTTTTCTGGTAGGAACTGCATTCCTGGAAGTGCAGATTTTCAAAGTCTTGTGCCAAAGATCACCAGCCTTTTAGACAAGCTGCATTCTACCCGGCAACACTTGCATCAGATGTGGCATGTCCGCAAGTTGAAACTGGACCAGTGCTTTCAACTCCGGCTTTTTGAGCAAGATGCAGAGAAGGTAGGGAGTAATCTGTTCCTTTTTTCATGTTTTAAACAAGACTCTATTGCAAGGGTGGCCGTTTTTTTCTGTAAATGCTAACATGAGGTGTTCATCACCAGTGCAAATTTCATGTTGCCAGCAGATACACTTTACGTGACTCGTAAACCAAATTCACCCAGCTAACTGTAGCAGGCATAGTAATATCCAAGAGTAATTTTTCTGTGTTGCTTTTGGTGAAAGTTAATCTGCTTTTCTGTCATATAATGAGTATATTTGGTAGACATTAGCACAAGGCCCTGGCTTTTTTTTTTCAAGCTTCTTTTACTAAGCTTATGAATATATTTATCTTCTTGTCACAGCACCGAAAAGAGAATGTTTTTGCGGTTTGATTCACTATGATTATTGTTTGCACTTCTTGGAGTCTGTGGAAAATTTCAAGTATGGGTTTCAGGAAATTTACTTTAGAAAACCATGTAGCACTAAAGTCTTGGCTTTCTTAATGCAGAAGTGCTTGGCACCTTTTAAGGTGGCACATTTAAAATTCCAGGCCACAGAGGTGGGGTATTCTCAGGGGAAGGTACTGAGCTCTCAGACTTGTGTCTATCTAGTCTGTATATCCATCAAAAGCACCAATCTCTGAATCTTCTCTACTTAATGTATTATCCAGTTGTTTCACTAATGTGTCTGCCTGGACAGACCCAGGAGGAGTTGCAGAAGAAAAGCAGACTCATGAGCAGGGGGATCTCATGAGGACGGTTTTTTTAATCAGTTACTAGTTAGTGTTATTTTAAAACATCACTAAGAAGCACATGGCTGAAACAAACTTAATCTTCATTAGTGCAGAACAAGATACTTGACATTGGTTTTCAATGCATTTGCTAAATATTTCTAAGACTTGCTAGGACTGAAAAAGCTCCACCATTGTATAATCAATCCTCCTGTTGGGAAAACCTTGAATTCAGATGAGTCCCTCTAAAATAAGAGTCACTGCAGAACCGCTCAGGGATGCACAGGAGCAGAGTTTTAATTCCAAATGCTACAATAGTAGCATTCTCCCTGTTCCTTCTGTGTCATATGCTACAAGGAGGACTCTCCCTTCTGTCCTTCCCAGCAGTGGCTGTACTTTGGTTAATGCATCACTTTGGATTTTCAATTTCTTTGGGATTATTCAGATGACCACTGCTTATTAATATAATTGTATAATTTATTAATTATTCAACAATAGTATTAGTGAATTATTATAATTAATAATGTTAAAAGCTGAAAGGCTCCCAAGCCAAGTCAGTGTTTGAGAAGTCCTTGTTGCCAAGCACTGTTCTGTGGCATTGAAGGAAGTCTCCAAGGAGTTTCCTTTCTACCTCCTGCACAGGCATGAAAGGATGGTTTGATATAAGTCTAGGCAATGCAACAGCAAAGCTCTTTGCATATGTTATTCTGAGATTTATATGTATAAGGTCTAGGCAAGTCAGAAAATACATGAAATTTTTGAGATGAAGGAAGAAACAGAATGTGATTTCTGCCTTTGTAAAAGTAGCTGTCTTGAGCAATTCCAGTTTGACAAAACCAGGATTCTGCTCTTCTCTTCTTTGTCTGCCTCACATTAACTAAACATATAATCAGCTTCTCCCTGCTCAGGCTCTGCTTCCCTTTTCTTGACTTCTACATTTTCTTAAAGAATATAAAATATTTTCTTGTTTTATATTCCCAAATCTGTGCTTTTAATCTTCTCAGTTTGTGAGTCCCTAAAATTCTTCCCGGAAGGGTTTCAGACCCTTTAACATCACATTTCACACGTGTAGACTGATGTAAAACATTGATGTGCTTTTCCTCTGTAGCTGCCTTTCTCAGGTCTCTTTGAAGTAGTCTCACCACCTCAGACTGGAAAGTACTTGTTTCATAAAATGTCCAGAGCTAAATCCAGCCCGAGTGCTGTCTCCATGTAGAAATAGCCATCACTGTGTATTGAATTTTAGAGTTTCCAGGTACCTTCATTTTCTCAGTTGCATTCTACTCAGGTATGGTAGCAGAGCCCAGTTACTCCTCATCTCCTGGAGAGAGAGACAGCTCTTTTTGTATAACCTGGACATGTAATTTAGTTCTAATCAAATGATAACTCTAATAACCTGTGAAAGCTCAAACTCCAAGATAAAATTCTGAACATAAACAAGGTTTCAGGGTCTTTTAAAATATCTCTCTAAATTCATTTGATGATATTTCAGGAAACCTGTTCCAATAAGAAGAAAATGGACAAGGACTTTCATTTTCTGGACATCTCTGATTTCAAAAATTTCAGGTGTTCTCATTGCCTGAAAAGTTCCTTAAAAATGGGGGAAAAAAGGGACACAAGGACTAAAACACACAGTATTTTAAGGAAGATTAATTTTTGAACCCTTTGGTACTACAGTACCCCAGGTTTTAAAAGCAAATCAATTCACTTTTCTTCCTCCCAGAGATCCCCTGTATTAGAACATTTAGAAATGGCAGACACTGCCTGGACACACAAAATATTTAAATTACATGCATTACAACTTACAGAAGTCTGTATAGTTGTGTGCTGAACAACTCATATTATTGCCAAAATAAACAGAGGGGATGGCAGGCAGAACCTGGGCTTCTCCCACTCAAATCAGTGAGAGAGAGCAGGGCTTTCTGTAGAGAAACTTTGTCCCCATTCGGGCCTTTAGGGTTGTACTTTCCTGTGCTGGGGCCAAGGGAAAGGAAAAGTGGGGCTATCACATAGGCACAAGCAGTGCAGTGAGATTGAGTCTCCAGATGGAGACTGGAAGCTCCTTGAAGCTCAAGTCAGCAGGCAGGTCAGCCATGTGGGGAGCTTTGGCAGAGGGGTGTGAGGAAGTTCACATGCTGTGCAGTGCTGACTGTAATGATCTGCTGATAAATAACACATTTCAGCTGCTGGCGAAGCCCTGACCCTCACTGTTCAACAAATTTATTCCTCGCCAGCTAATGGAGAAATACATATGTACAGATATATATAATTTTGAAACTAGAACTGAGGCTTTACTGTGTTTTACTGGGTAACAGGGAAAATATTTTTAGTCACCAGTAACATTAAAAAATATGTCCCAGTCTAAATTGAATATTGTTTGAAACAAAAACCCCACAATCAACGTAGATCCAAGTATTGGAACTATCTGAGAAATGATAATTGGTTGGTGGAAATCTGGACAGGGAGAAGAATTCAGGCAAGAGTCCACATGTTTTACACTTGAATAAATACCAAAAAAAGACAAAAATTATACTTACACTCTGTACTTTCCAGCTTTTCTGGAAATCATTTGTAACTGGCACCCAATTTGACTTTTGTAGGAATTTCCACATCATTTTCTGTTGGTTCCACACCAATTGTACTACCCCAACATGGATGTGAATAAAAACCATCTATCATGACGTAATCAGCGTTGTCCATGTTAAGTATAAACAATACAGTCACCAGCTGGACTGAGCTGAGGGTCTGCACTGTAAGCTGCTCACAGCAGAGCAAGGAGCTGCTCTATCACTGTGGGGGTCAGCCCCAACAGGAGGCAGAGGGGGCTTGGCGTGTTCTCTCTGTCCTCACCTCCCCTTCTGCTTCCTGACTTCCCACACAGTCCACTACACAAAGGAGATCTCCAAAAGAAGGAGTTAGAAAATGCCACAAGTGAATTTCATTGGAAGCTTGCGGTGGGAGAAACATTTTATTTGGATCAGGCCAGCTTTGTAGAAAGTCTAGTGGCAAACCACAGGCCACATCTAGTCTTCAAGGAGCAGTGAAGTAGCAGGCTTACAGTTAAAACCATCAGCCCCGTGTAAACCAAGGCTTCCCTTTGAAAAACACAACTCTGCCAGTGATTTTCCCTGTGGAGCAGGCAATGGGAAGCTGTGCAGGCTGCTGGGGCTGCCCTGGTTCTGCTGCTCTGCAGGGAGAGGGAGCAGAAAGCGTGGATAACTTGCTGCTCCTACCCCACAGCAGCTGTAGCTCCCATTTCCCAGGTGATGTGACCAGCCTGGAACAACAGAAAGAGCTCACTGAGTGCAAGAGTGATGGGAATGTGATTAACGATGCAAAGTTCATGGATAGGAGACCGGTTTGGAGGGGGGTATAAGCAAATGGTTAAGAGGAATAGGGTGCAGTAACAATTGCAGCAGTTCTCCTGCATCCTGCTCCCTGTGCTGGTGTGGGCAGTGAGACCACAGCACTGAGGAGACACTGCCTTCCTCCCTTCTCACACCCACCTCTGGCCCCTTCCTCAGGCAGGTCTACTTGAATACGGGAACTGATGTGTTATTATTCTACTGAGTTGGTGCTATTAAACTCAGGCCCCACAGAGTGAAATAAATAATGTGACATTTGGTTTCTCAAGGAAGAAAGTCACAGATATGTGAGCTGTACTTGACTCCTGTCCAGTGTACAGTTGCAATTCCTAATGAAAGTATTGGGAAGACTCCTATTGTCAGCATAAACACATTACACCCATTAACTAAAGGTATAGCCATTCTGAAGTGCCAGATGAAATTTAGGAGTTCCTAATTTAAAATGCCACTTAACACTAGGGAGAGTTAGTCTCGAAAACTACAGAGAAGCTCTAGCTCAACAGCAAAGTCAGTGGGAGAGAGGAATATCCAAGAATATATAATCCAAGTATTTGACCATGCTCATACTGGTTTTGGAGTGTTACACCTGCCAAGGGTTCATGTTCCTCAGAAGGAAGAAATGTTCTGCAAGCTACTCTTTGTCTAAAAAGATGCAAGATGGCTTTGGTGGATAATAGAATGCAAAATGTGAAAATGCATTATGTGATTTAGGTGGGAAAAGATGGCTTTAAAGAGGAAACATTGATATCTTGATGTTTGAGAGAAAGGAAACTATCAGTACATTTGTGATTATATGACATCCACTTCAACTGTTTTGTACATTACTTCCCCACATTGCATTTGAAAATTCTGATGCTGTATGTTCTGTAATAAAATGCATTACAAACCTGATGATAGGATCCTTCTTGCTAATAGGAGGCAGTTTATTTTATTACAGTCCATTAAGTAGAGCAATTGTAGCTGCCCTTTTAGTCAAGGGAAGCATTTCCTAGAAATGGGTCCTAGCTGACTTTCTGGAAAAGCAGTGTAAGAAAGATTAAAAACAAACTTGGCTTCCTTTTACATTCCACATCACCTCTAAGTTTTCTTCTTTTAGCAGTGTCAAAAGACCCTTGAAGTGATGCATAAAGCAAATGTATAGAGTTTTCCTTTTTGCAACATGTCATATTAACCCTTAAGGACTTGCATAATTCCACCAGGCACAGCACCTGGGACAGACTTCTCTGACTGAGATAAAATCCACTTAGTGAAGGACCATTTCCTCTCTCTTATTTCACTGCTGGAAGCACTTGGTTTCTTTGATCTGTGCTATGTGCCATATATACAATCACCTCAAAGATTTCATGTGAATTATTGGCTTACAATTACTGTGAGAGGGATGTGTCCCAGGGAGTGAGAATGGGAAGCCAATGAGGAGAGTTCTGAGAAGGTGGCAGAGGAACCTTTCATATGTGAAATGAATAAAAAATGAAGGAGTTCTGGGGAGGTGGTTAATTAGGACTGGGGAGGAGGCAGGAAGCACATTAAGAGGGGACAGAACCACAGTCAAGATTAATAATGAGAGCACATCTGAAGTACATATGCCCTATGTGCTGTTTGACTATGAAGGGATTTGTTACTGAATGAATAGTATTTAGCAGTTAACAGTAATAATCATACAGGCATAATAATAATGGATTAGACATGGAATTTTGTATAGGATTTAGATTTCATTTAAGTTACGTGAACCCTGAATTGGTGTGCAGAACTCAGCATGCTCTGGATTTTCCATCTAAGTACTTAAACCATGAATATCAGAACAGCACAGTGAGTGAGCATTGCAATAAGGAGCTTTCCTGGAGATTCTGAGCACGGGGGATGTTGTTAGACCTGAGGTAAGCTCTGTAAGACTTCTGCCATGAAAGGATTCAATAAGCTTAGTGTCTTCTGCAGAGGTATTTGACTGAGGGTCTAAGTGAGACTCATTTAAGCATGTTTCTGTCAGCCTTTTTCAAATGTTTTTCAGAGATAGGATAGGGCCTTGGGGTGCAGATACTGCCTGGGAATACTGGCTGTCATGTTTTTGAACATCCACATGTTTGCAGAGAGCTTTATAAGAAGAGTGGCCAAGAATTTACTGCTAAGCATAAATGAAATCTCTGACCTGTAATTCCAGAATAGGAGTTCTCAGAGGGCCAAGTTTTTGGTGATAGCTACCCCTCTCAGCCCAAAGCAACTGCTTCTCCCTTCAGGTGAAACAACTCAGTTTCAGATTAGTTTTAGCTGTAGCCCTTATCTAGTTGCATTTTCATGCTCAAGGTCTCCCTGAGTTGTCTGCTAAAAAGAAAGAGGCCAGGCCTTGTAAAGCAGAAAGAGTTGCAGCTGCTGTTGAAATCTGTGAGGGACTCAAGGTCTCTATCAGTGCTCCCAGTGACAGCACTGAGTGAGCTGGAGCAGTGTGGCATTCCCTGGTCCCAGCTGCTGGCTCTGGCTCCAGCCCTGCTGGTGGAAGGGTCAGCCCTGGCCACCCACTTATGGTAAGGAGACCAAATCTCCGTCTGTCCATGCTGGTGTCCCCATCCCAGGATTCCAGTTATGTTAGTTCACATCTGCAACATTTGCCAGGGCTTTCAGTAGTCTTGATATATAAATAATGAGCTTTGAAACCAATTCCTGACACAAATGGTTCTTATTTTTATTAGATAGAATAAATATACAGATCTCTACATTTATGGATCTGGAATAGACATTGCTCAAGAGTCTTTGAATTTAGTCAAAGTACTTTAAATTGCCTTAACATCTTTGTCTTTTTTCATGCAATGGACTCTTGAACAGAGCACATAGTGTCTGTTCTCTCCTGAAACCTTGTTTCCAAATCTGGCATCTTCTCTCCCATGCTGCCAATGACAAATGCTTTATTTTATAATCTGAAGTTTCCTTTAGCATATGGTGCCTTTTTTTCGCTATAGAGATTCTCACTAGACAACTGTTCATAAAATCAGGCTTGGGATGGCAGTGTTGGGAAGGAAAGTCAGCTGTCAGCTGAAATAAGCTGCCATGTGGATAGAAGGTCATCATGTCACCCCATGCTTTGTACTTAACCCACTCTGAAATTAAAACAGCAGAGGACAGGCCCCATGTTCAACATGAGGTGTTTGCTCTGGCACATCATTTCTAATACAGTCAGAACACAGAAAATAAGTGCAGATAGGTCCCTAAATTGTTTGATTGGCAGACACCATTTTACAGTATCTGATCATAAATTGTTGGAAAGATGATTACAAAGGTGATATGGAAAGGAGGCTTGAATTGAGGCTGAGCTGGTGCATAAACAATAAATACTTGAGTGTGTGTTTGTATGATATCTAGCACAGTGAGGTCCTGAATCTGACTGGGATATTGGTTGTTTCCAAAAAGGAAATGCAGATTTTCAGTTGAGAATGGCCCTTGGAGATGTAAGGGTATGAAAATATTCCTATGGAACACATATGTATACCCACAGAGGATTTGGGTTGCTTTGGCATATACTGGGAATATTCTGCTTCACTTAAGCTGTTTTGAGCAATAACTCTTCTGATAGCATCAGTCAAGGGCAGACAAAAGACCAACGCAGGAAGTTCATATCAAAGGGGGAAGCTGTACATCTATTCTTAAAAATCTGTGTGTTTCCCCAGATGAACCTATGCCAGCTCTAATCACTTGCATTTAATTACTTCACACTTCCTAGAACAAAGGAGACTCTAATAAACAGGTGAGAATTGAAAGCATGTAGCAATAACTCTATTGTAGCATGTTTTAATTAACTTTCAGTGTTTATTCAAATGTGTTCTTTATCATGTTTTTTTTCTGTAGCATTTTAAATTAATTGAATTCTTGCTACTGAGTACTGCTCCTGCTTTGTCTTGAAGCACCTCAGTACTCGTTGTCATAGGTAAGCCACTATGAGGTGTTCTAATGCAGCTGGATAAACAGTGCAATGTTCTGAATGTATCTTTACTGATATTTTTTGGAACCTCAGTGGTGACATAGCAGGTCATCAATTTCCTGTATTACTTGGGTTTACCTGGTCTCAGATTATTTGTTTTTAAACAAGCCAAATAAAAGAACAAAGTTTGCCTAGAAGCAGAAAAAACATTATAACAAGGGGTGGTTGTGCACAGAGCATGTGTTGACAGCTCGTTGTGATGCTGTGAGTGTAGATGTCGTGCTAAAGAGATTTCATAGTGGAATCTGCACCTTCCCTTTTGGAAGGCTCTGAGAGTGGCAGCTAAACTGTGTCAAATCTGCCATTTCCATCACCTAGCCAAGTGCACCAAAGAATCCTTGGGGACCTGTGGGGGCAAATCTTCAGCATCTATAACAATAAATGACTTGCAAACCCCTTCATCTTTAATAGAAGGATGAATCCTGCCTAGCCTGCATGTCTCAGTTCAGAACCTGCATGCTGGCACTTGCTGTCTTTGCAGGCTGCAGTTCTGAATGAAAGATGCTGACATCTGCTCTCTTTAATCGGAAGTCACTTTCTGACAGGTTGCTAATGCCATCTGCAATTTGTTGCTCCCAATGTAAAGTGAAGAGTTGTCGGAGCGGGAAGTAATCCTGGTGGCCTCTGTGGGAAGCATTCATTACTTTGACCACTGCTGGTCACACTTAATAAGATCCTGTTCTTGGTACCTGTAGTGGGGGAAAAAAATTTTTGCAAGATCGGGAGATCATTATAGATGTTTTTAACTTTCCTCAAAGCACAGAGTTTATTTCTGCTAATTGGACTGCAGAGGAGTCCAAGTCCAGAGGAGTCCCTTCGTTATTAGTGATGCTCCAAAGGAGCTTGCAGCTTCCCCACCGTGTCAAGCCTGCTACTTTCCTATTTATCAGTCAAGACCAGGGGGGTCTTCCCTTGTTATGCCAATAGCATTGTGAAGGTTTGCTTTTCTGCCTTTCCATCCATCAGTAGAAAGCTTGGGGACAAAGCTAATAACCACAGGACAAACTCACAAGTACACACCAAATGCTTTGTGCTGCTCCTACAGCTGAAAGAAGCTACAAGCCCCATTTTGCCATCTGGTTTGAGGAAGTGTGGGATTGCCTTGCCTGCTGAGCAGAGCAATACAGGGATCAGGGTAAATATATATATATATATCAGAAATGCTCTTCCTTGTGGCTGTGATTCTAGTGGTGAATGTCACCTTCCATTGCTGTAACCATCACTTCTTTCTCTGTGACAAAGGGGCAGGATGCTTTTGTAGCCTCCTGTTGACATTTCTGTTTCTCCTGCAACAAGTCTGCTGCTGGTTCAACAGCTCTGAGGGTACAGACTTCCTCCCTTAACACTTCCATGACCCAAGTTCAGGCTCCAGAAGCAAAGAACACAAGAATCTTCTCAAGGCATTTGTACTAATTTTTCAGATGTGGACAGCTGTCCATCAGGAAGGGCAATCTTCTGCCAGACACTGATTTCTGTTGAGCTGGATTGGCACTGGAGCAGCAAAATTAAGTGCAAAGGATGCATAGTTCAAAGCTAAAAATTGGGAATTAAAAACCACAGGGGTTAACTGCCTTGCCTCCTGTTGCACAGGAAGCCTGTCCTGCAGTGGGAGTCCCGATCTGATGTGTAAAATAAACATCTCAATGCTTTCCTTCTTTCTATATTAATTCATTCTGCCCTGTGCTGCCCTGTGCTGGTGGGTTTTTTTTCTTTTATTGGCAGATAAACCTGTTTCCTCCATAGCACTTGGAATTGAACCTGATCTTTTTGATGGGAATGTAAAATTACTAACAATGCCTCACTCTGCTGCTGCAGCTCGGGGTGAGGAAGAGTTGCGCGTTTCCTTCATGCTGAGCGTGCCCTGTAGCACAGTTACCGTCGGGATCCCTCGCTTGTCAGAGTGACCCCGAGAAAAGTTCGAAAGTCTCTTTTCCCAGCCCGGTGCTCGAAGAAGGAGTCAGAGCTCTTCATTTCTCGGTCTCAAGGTTGTTTATTGTTTCTTATCTATAAAATTCTTCCTCCTGCCCTGCTGAAGTCCGTCCAGCAGGACAGTTCCAGGCACTCTGCCTGTCCCCGGGGTGGTGTTATGTCTTTATACTAAAAACTATGTGTACAATGTTTACCATGACTTTCCAATACCTATCACCTATGTTAGACAGTGAGCTTCTACTCTAAACCAATCTGTAAGTGCCAACATCACAGCAGAAGATGGAGGCCAAGAAGAAGAAGGAGAAAGGCTGGACATGCCCAGTTACCTCCATCTTGCCTCCTGAACCCCCATACGAAAACCCCAAAATCTACTTTTCCACCCCGTGATAACTTCACTATTACTCTACCTGAACTGTTGTGGCTTGCTGATCTTCATATAAGGTTTGTAATTTGCTCCATGGGTCATAATCAAACCCACAGGTGTTTTGGGCTCCGTGCCAGGGCTCCTGAGCCCCCTGGCAGGGGTCCTGGACGTCCTGGACAGCCAGAGGAATGTCCTGGGTTCCCACAAGTTACAGCATCTGGGGCCACTCTGTCCCACTGACACTGGGGCGTCCAGCACAGCTCGTGACCTCTCAGTGCAAGGGGCACAGCCAGCCCTGCCCAAGCCATGGCTCTGTTCCTGCTCTGTTTCCAGGCTCCGGCAGCAGCCGCCTCGCTGCCTGTGAGGAAGCGGCTCCGCAGCCGCTGTGGCTGGAACTGGAACATGGTGTGCTCTGCTATTTGTAGTTTCCTGCTGCCGACACTGGATACGCAGTTACTATTCCTCCTGCTTCCTCCTCGAACATTAGAATGGGTCCAAAAATAATTGAAGGCAGTATGTTCTGATGGAATATTTTTGCATTTGCAGAAATTTCCTCCTTCTTTCGCTTGCCAATTTTGATAGGGAGCATTTTGAGACTGTTTCAGCATCTCCGACTTGGCACCGCTGGGAGGCACAGGAATGCTCCCCTGATCAGTATGGCACAAAAATCAGTTTGGGCACATGAATACAGACTTAAAACTCATTTTTAAGGATGATTATAGCATGTTTTAACCACAAAGTTCTTTAGCTTTAACTAATGAAGATGAGAAGACCCAAATGCTCTAGAGGGTAACAAAGCCCACACATCTAGGCAAAGATGAGAAAGCTGGGTTATTTTAAACTTATTGCTTTGATCCTCAAAAAGGTTAGGTGGCAAGAGACTAGCTGTCAGGAAATAATGTAATTAAGCTGTACATGAGGTTCACAGACTTATTGTGCAGCATCTTTCAGATGTAGCGATGTGATTATTTCTAAATGAATGTCTTCCTGGCCTGGCTGAAATGCTTTCAATGGCCCACACTTGGCAGTGCTTGGGGTCTTAAAAGTGTGTCTTAAATTACCCTTTATATCTATTTATAGAGAGCAGATAAAGGTGGGTGTACAGCTGAGAGGTTGTCTTCTTTGGAGCTGGTGAGGGTTGAAGAGGAAAAACCAGTAGCATGGTCTGTGGATAGCTTCCAGAAGTATCAGTGTAATTTTAAACCAGGTGGCTCTGACTTTTCTTCTTACAAATCATGCACATTACAGAGAATGTAATTCAGAAATATTTCCTTGAACCCTCATGTCTTGCAAGACCCCTCTGTATTATTTGGCACCAGAGTCCTGGATGCCTCATGTCCTGCACAGGTGCTGAAGAGGTGTCACAGATAAAACAGTCTTGAATTGAGGAATTTTGCTCAGTTTAAAGCTTATGAACACAAATTTCTGATCTTGATTTGGGTGTTGAAAGGAAAAAGCAGGACACACTGCCATAAACACCTACTTTTCACCAGCTTAAATTTCCCTCATTTGTGTCTTGGTTTATACCTAGTCCATCAAAAGTTTTTTGGTGGGCTGGTGGGCAGCAGGGCATGTCAGGGATAATATTCACATAAGTTTCTTTTTGCTGCTATTACAGCTATTCTCTGATTCTTATTTTTTTCTTCTGCTGTTGTTCCTTAGAGTTCCTGCTCTGACATGGGCCACTCGTCCCTGAGGTGTGACACCACAGTGTGTCTCCAGCACAGTATCCCTCAGCAACCCTCATTTTCTTTCCCTGACACTTTGTGTCCAGGTGTTCCCTGTCTGATGGATGTTCTGGCAGCATGGTCAGGCACTGGCATGTGATGATTCTCCCTGATGGGGCCTCTCCTGGTGCCAAAGCTGGTAGGAAATGGGTGGAGGCAGCTCAGGACTCCCTGAAGGCCACCTTGTGAGATCCAGGGGCACTGCTGAGGGAGCAGTCAGGTGTTTAAAGCTGTGGTTACACCCAGCTGCATTTCTGGACCTCAGACACATGTGGGTTTGGTCGAGGAAATGCCACAAATCTGGTACAAACCAGCAAACATCTGTCTGGCTGGTTTGTTCTTAGTGGCAGCTATTTGGAGTCACAGGAATGTTACACATTCAGCCAGGAATAGAACCAGGGTCTATAACAAAGTCACCAAACTCCTACAGCATTTTCATCTGAATGAAAATTTCTTCTGAAAGCTGAAAGGAAGATCCCCATCTGGGGAGGAAATTTTCATAATTTACACTGTGTTTTCCATTCATATGGCTGTTTTCTGTTTATATCTTTTAGTATTACATTTCCTATCCAACCAATGAATTAATTTCCACCTAGACAGCAAGCAGTTTTCTGTAGATGATCTGTGTCCAGAAAAGGCCATTTCCATTTTAAGGAACAGTGAATCCTTTCCAGGAATGCTGGAAAGTGTTTGATGTTACTAAGTGTGGTGGAAAGGTGCAATATCTAAAAAGCAAGCAAACAACGCAGATGTATAAAAACACACCCAGATGTCATTAGTTGTATTTATATGTTCAGGATCTGTAATTTTCTCCCACCTTCAACAATAAAACTCCTACTTCTCTATTCAACATTGTAGGAATCAGATGCCTTACTTTGTACATGGCTGTGGCTTGATATGTGTCAGGAAAAAAATACACAGATCTCTTACTCTGGCATTTAGTGGGAACATTCAGTGTGAGTATGTTGGAAGTGGTGCTCTGCTATAAATACAAAGCTATTTGTCACGTCACACATCTTGCTAATTTTCGAGTGGGTTGACAATTGGGCCCATTGTCTGGAATAATTTAATGTGCTGTAGCCTTACTTACTGTACTCTATGAATCATATACACAGATATTCATAATGGAAAAACTGTGTTCATGAAGCATTGAGGTTTACACAAATACAGCTGTGGGTCTGAATCTTCAGCTGGTGTAAATTGGCCTTGTTGGAACGACACCAATTTATCCTGGCCATGGACTGCACAGAGCACATGTGAAAGGGAAAGATCTGGCAGAAGGATTGGCTTGTCCGTCACCATCTGTAAACACGAGACAAACACAAAAACAAACACAACGTTGCATTTAGGCCCTGGCTTAGCAAAGCATTTAGATGTATGCAGAGTTCTATTTTAAAGCTACAAGTGCTTTGATTTAATTAAGGCTGTATTTATAAAGTGGCAACAAGAATTACAGCAGATTGGAGGTTTTTTTATTGAAACAATTTTCATAAAATTTTTTGATTAATGAAAAAAAAATTAGATGCGCTATCAAAGTTTTCTTTAAGTCCAAAATTTATTCTGGAGCCAGTACCCTCCTACCTGAGCACATCCATTTTCCTGGTCACTGTGGAGGTATTCAGCCCACTGTAAGAGCCCTGTGGGCACTGATGGACATTAATGACCAATCTCACTGCCAGCTTTGCCACAGCTCTGTTCTGCCTGGCCACAGACCCTGCTGAGACAGACACTGATCCATCAACTCATTTTGTGGCATGACCTGGGACCTCCCTCATTGCTGTGGACCTGGGGCAGTATCTGAGCCTGGTTACCCTCACTGGGCCAGATCCTGGCCTGCTGGTTGACTTCATAGCTTAAGCTTGGACTTGCCTTGTCACCAGAACTTGTGCAATGTCCTCTTGCTTAAGTCTTGTTGCTGTCAGTTGTAAACCTCAGGGGCTGTGGGAAGGCTCTGGTTAATGAGCCCCCTGTTCTACCTGCTGAATCTTTATTTCTGGCTCCTGATCCCTTTGGGACCAGCTTGCCTAGACAGCCAGCATCAGTCCTCTGTTCTGCTGAATTTAGCTCAGGGGCTTGACTGGAGGGATTTTTCTGTATTCCAGGTAGAGCTCCTGAACTTCAGGCTGTTGGCATTTCCCATGTGCTCCTTCCCAGAGGTGTTGCACTTCTGTTGGCCTTTCCCAGACGTTTAGGTGACCTAGACATATGGCTGGTTCCAATTAAACTGTAGTTTTGATTCTAGTCTGGAGACACTGGGGGAGTTTCTTGATTGCCTCTTATAAAGTTAGCTCACATGCAAATTTTTCCTGGATCATGCCCTTGCATGTCAGTAGACTATGTGTGTACCACAAATCTGTGACCCAGTATTCTTTTTGTTCAAATACTGGCTAAACTCAATTGCAAAAGATGTAAGAAATATGCCTTGATATTTTGTTTAATTGAGTTGTTGAGAATACTTGAACTCCCTTAATGAGATAGGAATAGACCTTGTAGCTGGAAACTTTGTAAACCTCAAGAGAGGGACTCTGGCAGTTACTGTTGTGTGTGTGTTATTGTTTATATTGTGGAAATATATAAAATGAACTTGCTTAGCTGTAGATGCTCTCAGAGTGGAACTTTCCACTTTCTGTTGTAGATTATTCAGTTTAACACTGGCTGGACAGTTTTGAAAATACAAAATGCACATGGACTCTTAAATGGACATCTCTTTAATAAGCACTGTATGCTTACCTCTAGCATTTCCCAACCTGTGAATCATGGATATTAAGTTCCTTAGTGGTTAGTAAAGGTATTTGATAAACAGATTTATTCTTTGAAGACCTTAAGTGGCTACAGTGCTTGCCTTGAAAAAAATATGGGGTCTACAGATTGGAAGAGATTGGAAAGCACTAATCTAAAAGGGATTTCATCTGGCATATAATTTCTGATCTACCCTCTCCACAACTACAGGCAGGACATTCTTTTACGTTAACATTTTTTGTCTCTTTGTTAGCAGCATATGGAGGCATATTGAGAGAATGCATTTATGACTACCTGGATTTCAAAACCCTGTCTTGTATTTTCCCTAAGTGCTCTTGAACTTGCTTTTATTCAGAACATCATCCGAGTTGTGCTTGTCAGAGCAAATCACATAAACACTACTGGTCTTTGTCAGTATTTGTGCAGGGAACTACCAAGAGAAAAGATAGTGAGGCAAAGCAGAAGGTACTGACGTTGATCCAGCAGCTGTTGCTCTCCCATTTTTGTATCTCCTTTTCTAGAACTGATGCCAGAAGCACTGCACAAGTTATCCTAAATGATGTCAGCTGGAGTATTTCCAAAAAAGAAATAAAATCAACATTTCACAAAGTCCTTAGGGTTAGTCCTTAAAATCTCAGTTGGGATTGAAAGATATCCATGAACTACAAGTGCAGAGAAAGATTGTGTAAGAAGCTTCAAAAGAGTTGGGCTGTAGTAAAACAAACAGCATAAGAGACAGTGACCCCAACTAGTCCACACTGGAAAAGGTTTAACACTTGGGAGAACTTTTTTAACTTGTAGGGAAATGTTGACCTAAGAGAAAATGTGTATAAGCTGGACATGAGCCTTGTGTAGACAAGAGAGTATGTGAAGAGCTCAGTAACAGGAGCAGAAAGTTTTTGGAATTGCTTGTCATAGGAGGAGCTGGGCTGTAGCACTTCACTAGCTTTCAGGTGGAGCTTCATCCCTTTATGAAAGGAAATTTTATGCTTTGGTTGGCTGCCAAAAGCAGTGATTGGACTTGACCTGAATGTCCCTTTGGAACTGTTTTCTTTATATGTACCCTATATTGTTCCTCAAGATTACATGGCTATAATGGTTATCATTCTGCCCTTAATTAACCATATGAGTTTGATATTTATGGCTCAGAACTTAGAAAGAAGATGATTTGCTACAAGCCAGTTCATAATTAATTCCAGCCCTAGTATGGTGTTCAATAGATTTGGGATTTATTATTTCCAGCATGTATAAACAATTTCATTAATAAATATGTTCGGTTCACTGGCTGCCAAGGCCATGAGGACTGTAATCCTCCCATCAATACCACTGGCATGGGGTGTGCTGCCAGCCATATGCTGGGCACATCAACCTGTGGTGCTCTGCACCACTGTGTTCAGAATCCAGTGCTAATGCTCCTCAGCAAGCACTGACAAAAGCCAGAGAGCAGAGGTTTTTATCTGAAATTATGTTATAAATCTCATTTTAGCTGATGTAGAGCTGGACTGTGCACAGCCTGCATACATGCTGTTCCATATCCGTGTGTTTCTTGTCTGTTCTCAAACAGCTGTTCTCACCCTGTACTCACTGGCCTGCCAGATGTTACAAATCCAGGGAAAATATGGAGTCACATTCTCCCTCTGTAGGACTTAGCCATGACCAGCTTGAGTCCTGCTGTTTGGTCTAACACTTAACCTGGATTTTCTAGTAACTCATCAACTATGATGACAAAACATGAGGTTAAGAACTTGTTGCCAGCAGGACTGATGCTGGAGTTGTAATCTGATACCCTGATCTCGAGTGAAGTTGCCTCAAGACCACATCTATAATAATTACTGGTGCTTGTATGATCACTAGTGACAGTGAGGCTAGATTCTTAAAATGCATAGGGAAGAGACCCTTTGGATCATTCTTAGTTCTTCTGACTCTCATAAAAGACTAATTTCCTTAATTAAATGTAGCACTTCACGTTCTTCAGCACATGCATTCAATTTTCTTTATGTATTTTTAGAAACAGGTCTACAAGAGATAATCACACTGAAAGTTTATCTTTTTTTTAAGTGTGCTTAGTCCCTCCCCCTGCTTCCCAGTCACTGGAAAACTCCTAAGTACTTAACTGGTCTCCAGATTATCTACAGCAATGTGGAGAAGTTCCAGTCTGGGAGACACTGAGGACAGTTGGTTCATGTGTTTTTAGTGATGTAATGTCCAATCTTAGTTATTCTGTGCTGCTGTTTAGTGTGAATTCATGACTGCAGGAGTGATTAGAAGGCTTGAGAGCAGAATTATTTCACTGGTAGTCAGCATGACTCCAACTAAGAAGTAAGTCACAGGAATAATTAAAGATCCATTCATTTTGTGATAATCACTAGACTAGGTTTGTTAAGAGAGAGTCTTTTTCATGGATGGGATGAAATCAATTGATACAGGGCTGTATAGCAATGTTAGAATGACGCAGAAAACCTGTTTGCTGAGACATTCTATCTGGCCTAAACTGATCTCACGGGGCACATTCTCCACTCTTTGATATTTATTGTATTAAAAACTCATTCCTTTGACAGGGAAACTGACTTGTCAAAGGATCTTGAACATTTTTCCAGGAGCCCACATTAGCCCCTTGAAACTGGGGCAGTCCTTGCAGGGTTGAGAGAAACAGCAATAGTTGGGTCATTGCCATGTTCACATCCGTAATGGTGCGTTTTAATTAAACAAACGAGGGAGCACACTCGCTTCAGGAACACAGGAAGCATCAGAGTTTCTCATGTGGAAAACAGGTTTCACTTGAAAGCTTTCAGGAAATATTGCTGGTAATATGGGCCAGGCCAGACAATGCTGACAAACCTTCATATCAAAACCTCCTGGCCACGCATTGCAAACTCTCACGGCACCATCACAACTCACATTTCATCTGATGTTTCAGAGTCTCAATTTGGAGTCACATTATTAGGAGAAAATTTTGGAGTTTTTGGTCAAAGAAAAACGTTTGAAAAACACAATCCATTGTATCTCAAAAGTAAATGACCCCATTTTTAGGCATTTATTTAAATCCCATCATTTTTAAGGAAATCTTGTGACCTGTGGTACTGTGTAATACTTACATATTTCATTATAGAGGTCTATTGCTCAGTGTTGCTCAAAATTCTTGAAGGGCATCCTTTAAACTGTTGTTGTTATATTTCAGCTGATTTAATAAGACCAAAAAAAGGCAAATAATCTCTTAAACTTCCTTTCTTTTTCATAATAGTTTATTATTTTACATTAAAAGGGAGAAGCATGGTTTAACTTAAGCTAGGTTCTCATCCTGCAATAAGTGTATAGATTAGATAAAGGAAATGCTCCCTATCCACAGAACAATAGATTACTTGTTTAAATTACTTGTCTTAAAAAGATCCTGATTTGGCTTTGCTGAGCATAAAATATTAAATTTATTGTTTATTTTTAGTGGATTGCTGCCAATTTTCTTTTCCCTGTCTTTAGATTGTTTAAAACATAAAAAAAAATGTTCTCATCAAACGTATATCTACTTACAAGAAATCTCTGTTGGTCTTTCCACAGAGACATAAAATCTTGTTGTTAGGACTTGAACTTGTCTGTAATGGAAGTTTCTTTTCTTTCTTACCTTTATGTTTTTCCTGTCCTTTTTTTTTTCCTTTAAGCACACAAGTGTGGCAAATTATGTTGTGCTAATGTTGCTTATTAAATCTTCATAAAGGGAGAACATGGAATCAGGTGAGAAAGCTTTAATGTCTCCTCAGGTGTAGTAGGTAGTTTCATTCTGTTTAATTGACAGTAAAGTTTGAAAATTCTGACCTCATCCTTGCAAAAATTTTGTTACTTATATTTCCTGAAAAAAAGGTGATAGGCCTGATCAGCTCCATTGGTGGAAAGTATCCGTGTCATTGATATTACTTTAGACTTGCATCTTTGTAACTTGAACCAAATTTGGCTTTTAGGACTATTTATCAACAGAAAATACAAGGCTGATGTAGACTCTCTAGCTGCACGTGTATTTTCATAAATAAAAGATTAAGAACTCAGTCATATGTGACAGTTTCTTGGGGACCAGGTCAGTGTAGTGTGTCTGGTGACACATGGAATGTTTATTTTTCTTGTGTTGAAAGGGATATTCAGTGTTATTTTTGCAAATCCCCTCCATACAGCAGGGCACTCCCAAGCTGGATTGAGTGCTCAGCATGAAATGCTGTTTTTTCCTGCAGGAATCTTTGGTGACCCATGCAGGGCCTTTTCTCTCCTCTCAGGAGCCCCATCTCCACAGGGATGGGCAACTGACCCTGAGCAACTGCAGCAACAGAGCAGTGGGCTCTGAGTGTTCTTCAGCTGTCACAGGTCAAAAGTTGTTATGCAGTGCTAAAGAACAAACCAGCTTTTTATTGGAGGACATGTAAATGATATAACAAAGATTTGGACTGATATTTGACCCTAAGGTGGTTACTTAAAAACTGCATCACTGCCTTTTTACCTTAAAACACCTAAACTCTTTACACTTAAAACTCTTTCTCTAAGACTATCTAAGACCAGGGGCTGCACTGACCTGACCTGTGCAGCCTCCATAATTAGTTTTTCTTTTTTGTAATGAATTAATGAGTTAAGGGTGTTTTTTAATTATTATTATGATGATGATGATGAAAGAGTCCTTATTAATGAACAGTTCCCCAGGTTACTGGATGGAAAATAGAAAACAGGGTTTTAAAGGGATTCTGCAAAAACAGTATTTGCAGAAAAGGTCTGAGATTGCAATTGCCTGCAGAGCTGCAGTCAGGAGTAAAGAATGAAAAGTTCTCACTTTGAATGCATTTAGTCTCTAGCACAACACAGAACAAGCTAAAACATAAATGCACTATCTCTTAGCTGGCTTGTGACAGCTTATAATGAATGAATGGGCTGCAGATTGAAATGTCATACTGACTTGCTTCTGAATAAGAAATGAGTTTCATCAGCTTTATTCAATATATTTCTATCTGTGTCTGAAGTACTGAACAATCCATTTTGCTTGGGAATACATTTGGAAGTGGAAGAAGTTGAAATGTGTGCTCTCTATAGATATTAATAAAATACTTTTTTTATTTTTTTTCTCTTCATTCCCAGAAATAGTAAGTGGCAGAAAGGCTGGGTTCTGACTTTGAGCTTGGAAAGATCTAGGAAATAAAAGTGTAGGAAGTCAGCTGGCTATTTGAATGTAATATTTGGAAACTTTATATATAAATAAAAAAGAAAGGAGTTTGAGAAAATTGCTTCACTAATATTTATTGAATTTTTAGTCCATTTGTGAATTAAAAGTACTTTATCAACTGCTAGATCTTTGGGCAATGAAGCAATCCCTGATTACAGTTCCCTCTGCTGACATTTTTCTGTATATGAAATTCCCATTACTTATAGGACAAGACTGTGGGATCAAGCTTACTGAATAACATGTTTAATGAATTATTTTTCCTGACCTATCAGTCTGTTAATAGTGAAATTTGGTGATAACTTCAATGCTTCCATTGCTCAGCAACAGTTTATTTTATTGAGGATCATAGGTGAGATGATTTTGGCTGTGTTGCATACATGTCTATCTCAGAACAGGATTTTTATATTTTGCACTGTCTGTTACTGTTTCCCTTCTTGTCTAACTCTGTTTTTTTTACCTCTCTCTGTGTGAACCCTTCTAGATGTTCGACTGGATCAGCCACAACAAGGAGTTGTTCCTGCAGAGCCACACAGAGATCGGTGTGAGCTACCAACACGCCCTGGACCTGCAGACACAGCACAACCACTTTGCCATGAATTCCATGGTGAGTTGAGGGCACTGTGAGCAGCACAGGAGGGAGGAGAGGGCCAGCACAGGAGGGAGGAGGGGGCCAGCACAGGGGGCCACATCTCCAGGGAACGAGGGACCTGGGAGAGGCGATGTAAGGAAGGTCAGGCTGGATGGGGCAGCAGCAGTGTTGCTCTGTCCAGCCAGACACTGATGTATGGTAACTTCCTTGACTTAAGAGCAGCTCAGTCCTGTGGAGTTTGTTTACGTTTTGGAGAGCAAATACATTATTTTTGAAGTTTTCAACATTTCTTTGACTGGGAATTAATGAGAGCTGTAGGATGCACTTTAATAATTTATACTTCTCTCTCCACAGAGGGTGGAGGTATACACCTTAAATATAAGGTACTTTTCAAAACCTTGAAAAGGAGACACTAATCAAGCTGTCAGTTGTGGCCACAGTGGGATTTTGCCTTTTTCTGTTGTTAATTGGTCAGAACTTTTGAATCCAACTCAATTTACCTTTCTTTTTCAAAAAAGAAAACCATCATTATAATCATTATACCTTTTAAAGTGCTTTGGTCATTTTCTTATTCTTTCCAGACATAAGGTTATTTGTCCTGGAAACTGCCCTGCTTTCAGCACAGAAATGAGGACAGAATGTATTGATGTTTTGATCATTGCAGTGAGATGGCAAAATGCACGCATACCCCCCTGCTGCAACTGTGCAGTGCAGAGATGAGCCCTCTCTGAACACTGTCAGCTACAGCAAAGCTTGTTGAGTGAAGCACTCCAGAAGGTGAAACCTCCTCCTGCTGTGCAGGGTCAGGCTGCAGCTGCAAGGGGCTGGCACCTCAGAGGTGGTTGAAGTTGGTGGTGTAAGGCACTGGAGAGCCCCCGGGGAAGGCACTGGAGAGCAGCTGACTGAAATGGGAAAAAGAGATCCTGACTACCCCAGGAAGTTGAGGACCCCACATTGCTTTCATCAGGTTACAGGCATTAACCCTGGGGTTCTGGCCAAATTCCAGGTCAGGTAATTAACTTCTCTGACCTGAATTCCACAGGTCACTTCCACCTAGCTAGCTATTCCTCACTTCAAGCCCTGTGCCTTGCTAGGGCATTGCATAACAGTGGGAGATGAGAAATGTTTGTAATGCCTATTAATGTGTTTATTGTGATTATATCAGAACAGAGCACTCAAAACCAGGCTCTAGGCACCTGATAGTTAAACTTGCCCTCACAGTGCCATCTAGCAAAATCCAGGATAACACTGTTTCTATATAACAGTGCTGCTCTCAGAGTCCCAATAAGTAAATGTGTCCTGGAGGTGAGTGCATTAAAATTCATTTGACTTGTAAAATATGCAAATTCAGTCATAATTCTTCAGAAATACCATTAGAAGAGTCAGGCTTGAGGATCTCCCTTTATCCTTTTTTGTGCTAATAATACAACAAAATATGGTAATGTAAAATAATGGTGTCTAGTATTCTTTTCTTAAAATAACTGGGAGTTATGCTTGGTAAGAGATCATTGCTGTTAACAGAAAATTAATGATTTTGGTAGAAATTTGATGTATAATTTAGCTGGATCTTTTTACATGCAATACATCAGCAACTGTTGGATTCAGAATAGCTCAGCTGTTTATTACTCAGAAGTATGAGTAATAAAATAATGAAATCTTGAGGTGCTTTTTTTGGAATGTGGGGCTCGGGCTTTTTTATGGTATTGAATTTTGTTTTGTTTTGTTAATACATTAAAATCAGTATCTATTGGAGATCTGGAGGAGGACAAAGTAGCTAAAGATGGCTGCATGTTTAGCAGGGAAAAAGCCTACAAACTTCAGGAAAAGCTGGATCCGATTTTGGATCTCTAAGGTATTTTGTTTTGGTTGTGGTTTTTTTTTGTTTTTTTTTTCTTTTTGGGGTTTTTTTTCTTTACACTGTGCCTACTGTCCTTTAAGCCTGGCATACTAATAAAAATTAAAATACAGTCTTCAGTTCCTCTAGAAAATGCACATCCCTAATATTTACTGGGTCATGCCTTTTGTTGCATGATCTTCCTGTACACCTCCATAGGCATGCTGTGACCAAAGCTCCCTTTTGGAAAAACAATTTGCTTCTCTGTTTGTTACAATAATTCTTCCTTCTAAATGATCAATATGGGATGTGGAAAATCATATATTTGAGGTAATAAACTGTAGTGTGGTATTTTTCTTTCAAATAAGGAGCATAGATTTTTTTTTTCCCTGTGATTCGAGGCAGTGCTTGTTTTCACTTCAGTTTCAAAATAAATTGTTACTCTTTATCACAGCTGTATAATGTTTATACTGAAGCAATAATACTTTTCACAAAGATGAATATTTAACTCAGACCTTTTTCAAGCAATATCAATAATCTAATAAATTCACTAGAAAACAAATCCTCAGTGTTCCAGTATGGCACAAAGCATACTACATGTAGCTCTGCACTTGTATACCTGGTGTACAAGCCATTTGTTCTGACCAAAGTTATTTGTATGTCCCTTGCCTGGACTTTTTTATGCCTGGATCTGATAATTTCCTTAAATTATGAGTTCCTGCTTTCTGCACACAAAAATGAGAGTATTCAGTGCTGATACTGCTGCCTGTCCTGCTGGTGTCAGGGAATTATCTGACACCACACAGAGATCCATATTATCCCAAATCACAATATATTTCTAACACGTTACAATTATCATGTAAAGACTAATAATATCTGTTGAAAATTCCCAATATCTTACTTCGATGAATGGTATTTTTCTGTATGTAGGCTGAGTTAAATGCCATCCAATATTACATAGGCTACATGTAATTGGTCTTGTTATAGAAACTTAAAGGTCTTAAAGATGTCTCATGAGGGTTTTTTTGTCACTGAAATATTCTGCTTTGGATTTATGTGTTAGGCTCATTTCACATATAGTTTCTAAAGTCACAGTAGCACAGTATAAACTAGTTATTTTTTTATTTTATTTTAAAGAAAAGTCCTTCAGCAATCAAATTTGACTTTCAGCTAATCTGCAGAACCCTTGTCTTGTAGCCCACCTTTGCTGCTTGCCATCACAGTATCTCACCTAGTCCTCTAGGAAATGATGAGATGAACACTCCAAATTCCTTGCAGATTGAATGCTTTCCACTGCTCCTTTTTCTTTTTTGAGTGTCAGGCATTCTTTGTTGTCCCAGCCAGGCTTGTAGGGTTTCATTAGAGGGGAGGTCTCCCAGCTTGCCCATGAGGTGATCAGGGATGAATGGCTGTATTTCCCTGAGGGAGATCATTCCACAGTTGCAGCTCCATCTCTGTCAGTGCTCATTGCTGACACTGAGGGCTCTGATCGGGGAGGGACCTGGACGTGCACAGTGTTTGCTGTGCTGGTGGGACAGCTGTGTCACACCCTGGGGACCAGAATCAGGCTCTTGGCTGGGCCACAGAAATGGGCTGAGAGTTGGTGGACAAAGAGGGGAATGAGAGCTTACAAGGCACTGCTCAAGGCTTTTGTCAACTGTAAAAGAAACTCTTACCTATCATGATATCCGTGTACATGCGGGGAAATTTTTGTTTTGTTTTCCAGCCCAGTGATTTTTAGAAGGCAAAAATCCCCCTTTTTGGACTAAAGTTTCAAAGTTGAAATAAATGAGTTGTGTCAAAGTCATGGAACATTGCTGTGTTTGAAGAAAAAGTTCCCAAAGAAGTTTTGATTTCCTGTAGAAAATGTTTTTTTTTAATACTGATTTTGATGAAATATTGAAAATAAAAAAATAAGTCTAACCTGAGAAGTGCCTTTGAAAAGCATACAAGTACATGTGAAATAAACTTTGTTAAATGCTGAAAGGTATTTATTAGCTAAAATTTCAGTGCATCCTAGTGTCATGACTACAGAATGTTAACTGAAGTGCTTTTACTTCTAGGCATTAATATATTGTTTCCTCATTTTTTGATCTATTATGCTCCTATATAGCTATAGATGAGTGATCCCTGAGTGGTCTTCCTCAGGGACCCGTCTCAGGTTTGAAAGAAAGATGAGGTTACGTTTAAATTTAAAGTGAGACTTTCTATGCACTTACTATTGTGAATTTTCCAAGCCTAAAGGAAAAACAAAGTCACAGACATTAGTTGCTGTATTGAATTTATTTCCTGTTAAGATTGAAAGATCTATATAATAGTGACACAGAAGAAATCTCAATTCACTCAGTTTATAGAAGTGAACACACCAGAGGGAAAGGAAAATTTAACTTTGTGAAATGTCAACAGACGAATTTCGTCAGCATAGATTTTCCATTTTACTTCAGAACATTACACATTGGCAGATAAAGATGAAAGAAAAAAACCTGGCTTACAATGTTTGTTCAGAAATGTCTTGCATTTTGTGGATTGTGGTCAGTTAAATGTTGGGGTTTTTTCCTGAAAGTAAATTATGGATTGCCTTGAGGCCAAATTGCATTTTACTTCAATCTGCTACAGCAATACAGAAGAGCCCATCACAGGTGATACTGCACTTGGGTGCAGTTTTTGCTCAAAAATGAGCAGGAGAAGCTCAGGAGTCTCTGTTTTCTGAGCCTTTTCCACTTGGTGCGCAAAGAATGGAGGCATGAGCTGGTGATTCCCAAACTGCTTCTTGCTTCCTGCTGAAAAAGCTATGGAGTTAATGGGTTGGTACCCTTCCATGAAAAATTCCCATATAGGAAAGAGACATTTTGCTCCTTATCCCTGTCTAAAAATACAACAGACATAACAATATATAAATCTATCTGACTTAGAAACTAGACTCTCAGAACATCTGCTGCAGTTTAGCTAAACTTTCCCTTACCATCCTGCTGGTTAACACAGCTGTGCACTGGAGCCATTGGGAACCACAGAATTCACAGTTGTTCCCTCCATGCCCATTGCATCGCAGTGGCTGAGATAAAAATAAAAATAAATAAACAAAATCAGGATGAAAACAACCATTTTCTACAGGAAATTGAAACTTCTTTGGGAACTTTTTCTTCAAACACAGCAATGCTCCATGACTTTGGCACAACTCATCTAAGTTTTAGCACCTGTAGTGATGCTGAACTACTTTCCACCAAAAGGATTGACCTGCAATGTTGCAAAATTGTCTTGGCTGAGGTTTTACTCATGAAGGATTTCTGGGAAAAAGGCTTAAACATTTAGTAGGATTTCCAGTTTGTAACCTAGAGGGACACAAAGAAATGTTGGACAGTGGCTGGTGGTCAAAATTTCAAATCATAGTATCTTTTTTTAGTATACTTTAAGCTCCAGAACAGTTTTGATTGGTTTCTCTAGTTGTAGTGAAAAAAGATGGCTATTTCTTAAAAAATAATCTAACAATTTTGAGCCAAATCCAATTTTTAAGAAAAGGCTTTGTGATAAGAGGATAAACAAGACTGAAGGCTGGGTATTGCTTCAGATCTATGTTATTTATATGACAGTTGTCACAATCATGGTTCTACCAGGGAGAATTGAGTGGCTCAGAGGGCTGGGGCCCAATCTTTTTCCCCTTTAGCACCTAGAGTTATGATGAATGTACTTCATAGTTATCCCACACACTTTGCAGACATACTTTGCCCTGCTTTACAACTTAGTTTGGACCTGTGCCTACCTTGGCAGTGCTCTGTTGCATTTCATGTTTGGATTGGCAGATACCTTTCCACGTTTTGCTCCCACTCACTCTGATGAGATCCTGCTCCAACAAACACTTCCATCTCTGATTTATTATTTGCCCATGAGTAATGCTGCTAAAATCATCAGGGCTCTGTCTGTCCTTGTGCCTGAGGGTCTTACAGATTCTACTCCCAGAAATTTCTAAGGCCCTTTGGAAATATTTTAGAGAGACAAGAAAGCAGCAGTAAGTCATCATTAGCAAAACATCTCAAATTGTGAGATGTTCCTTTCCTCTGGTGAGGAGGAAAGAGAAAGGAAAAGTGCTTACACCAAGTGACTTTCCAGGAATCTGCAGGACAGCTGTCATTTGTCTTGTGATGGTGCATCAGTGTGGGACACTTTCATGATGGCTATTTATTTTCAGCTTACATTCCTATGCAGAATGGGGGTATTGTAATGCAATTATATTGCTGTCTGAGGTTCAGTTTGAGAAAAAAACCATTCTTCCACTTCTTCAAGGCTGAATAAAAACAATAATGGAAAATTCTTATGAAAGAACAGAAAATATTACCCTTTTAGAGGCTTTTGAATCCTTCTAAATGCAGAATAGCGTTGAATAATATCTCTGCTGGAGAACAGCTTAAAATAGCCTGCAGAAAAGATAACATTTTAACTCTCCACCATAATGTAATAGACATTTCTATGGAAACACTTATATTTCTATAGGATAGCCTTATGAGCTCTTTAAAATTCTGTAAGACTTTTCCATTTGTTGACTCTACATGTCTATAAAGGATTATCAGACAGTTCTCAAAGGGCATAAAGCAAACCTTTTACCTATGAATATGTGGACATAGCATCCAGAAATATGAATTAATGCAACAAAAAAATCAGGAATATTGTAGAAGCAATGAGTACACCCTAACAGGTGAGTAAGTAGCTGAAGTATGGCAAATTAGTTTTACATAAATAAATTCAAGGAGAGAGGGGGAGATAACAGTGTTAGATAATGGCATAGATGTACAGAAAGAATCCAGAGGGATGGGTTTTTAGAGTGGAAGGTATTCTGCCTGCTATTCACGCATATTGAAGCAGGTGGCTGATTGCTCTCACTGAACTGCTTGGCTTTACTCCAACTGATGGTGCTTGGAATGTGTAATGAATGCAGAGGGTGGTCACAGTTCTTCCCTCTCTTTATTTACGTGTGCTTTTTAATTTTCAGAATGCCTATGTCAACATCAATCGAATCATGTCTGTGGCGTCGAGGCTCTCCGAGGCAGGCCACTATGCTTCCCAGCAAATCAAACAAATATCCAGCCAGCTGGATCAGGAGTGGAAGAGTTTTGCTGCAGCTCTGGATGAGCGCAGCACCATCTTAGCCATGTCTGCTGTCTTCCACCAGAAAGCTGAACAGGTGAGTGGCTCTGGGGAGAGGCAGAATGGTTCCCTGCTTCCTCAGTAAAGATGATGCTGCAGTTATGGCTTGGTGGGTTTTGGGTTATGTGCACTGAGGCCAAGAACTTTGCTCTTGGGGGCTCAGTGTCCCAAAAACAAACAGTAATATTTCCATCCTAAAAACAGCCCATGTCCCCTGGTGAGTAAGACATCTTTTCACTTTAGTAATGAGAAAGAATCTGATCATAATCGAAGTACACTGGTGCATTAACAAGCTGTTTTATTTCTAAAATTTCATTAGTGCTGTGAATAAGCTCAGGATTATTATGGTCAGGAAAACAGTATGTGCACTCATGTATATGTGCTATGTGCAGAGGAATATAACACACATGACAAAGGTGTAGACCAGCAGGCAATTTCTAGGAGCCAAAGAGTATTACTGTTAATGAATATTATGGAATTCATTCCAACACTTACAGTGCTCTCCATAGCCCCAGACATTGTTAGAGCTCACTGAGCAGAGATTTCAGAGACAGCTGTGAACATCAAAGAAAATTTTCCATACCCCTGAACTCTATTTTGTGTCTTTAACAAGTACTAGAACAGTTCCATAGTTCATAGCTAGAATAAAGATTTAAAATGTCACTGAATAAACCTTGTGGGTTTTTTTTTTTTGCATCTAAGCCAGGTTCACCTAATGATGATGCTTCAACATCGATGATATGTTGATTACATTCATTTTCCAGTGACAAACACTGCTTTGGGGCTTTCTTCAGTGTTGTTGTGTGCTTGTTTTTCCAAGTAGTTAATACCAAAGTTACTAAGTGGGTGTGCTTGGTATTTATAAAATAACCCATAGCTGAAGCATCTGAAGAAGAAATTGTAAGAGCTAAGAAGGAAACTGTGTCTGTTAAGCCAGAATATATGTGTAGAAAAGGTTATCTTAAAGAGTAAAGATTTTACCCATTGTTTGTTTCTGACTGTGAAATTACAATGGATTTTTCTTTACTCCGTGGCTCTTATTGACAACAGGCAATAGCATAGAGCAATTACTCACCCTACTGGGCATTTACTCATGTAAGCACACTCAGTGCATTTGATGGGACTAATAATGTATGAAGATGCCCAGTACAAAACCTTTCATCTCCTTACAATGGGTACTGTAGTGATTAGGTGTAGTCCCGGTCAATCATCATATATTCATAAAGGAAAATCAAAGGATATATAGGCAGGCTGTGGTCACAATTAAAATGTTAGTCACAATTAAAATGTTAGCGTTTATTAATGAATTAGATAGTTCTTGTTTGCTTGGTTATGTTTAGGGTAGTTTTTACGACTTCATAGTTTTTTGGTTTTTTTGTTGTTGTTTTTTTTTTTTTCATGAGTGACCCTCTATTTTTCTGAAGTGTCAGTGTTGTTTGCTATTTCTGAGGAGCTGCTGAGGTATTGTGCAGCATGAAAGGTAATAAACCAGAAAAGTATACTGACCTGCCTGGCACCTCCTCCCAACATATTGAAATTCGTGCTGTCTGACAGGAGCCAATTTCTCATTATTAACAGACAGGAAAATTTGCTAATTGTGCCAGCAGTTGGTCCTCGCTTGCAGTAAGAGAAAACTCAATGGAAGAGAAATGCTGAAGTGAAACCTGTGAGCTCAGCTACAAAAAACAAATGTGAATGTCACTGTGTCCATGAGCCAGGACTAAAATTTCTTCCCTGCCTTAGTAACTCTGGCATAAACCAATGCCTTGAGCTAATAATTTGGTCATTTAACCTCTGTATAGTTAAATAGTGAAGTGTTTGAGATTTGGTCTGTAACTAAGTCTGTTGTCTATCAAATATTCATTCCAAATGTGACTCTTTATTAGTTGGCATCCGCCAGGGCTTTTTTTTTAAACTCAAATCAGGGCTTCATTATTTTACAATAAATAGGGCTTACTGTCAAATAGAGCTGTATTGTAAAGCAAAGATACAGATAAACCCACTATTTCCTCTGTTGCAGATCAAATCTATTTTTGCTCCCTTTGTTCTCTCAGTAAGGGTAATCTTGTTGCAGATGCAGCCATTTCTCCCAGAGTGTATCCCTGCTTCCCTCTCATGGATCTCTGGTGCAGATTGTCATTCCTTCTCTGGTGCAATAAGTTGCTGCAGTCTCTTTGTTCATCCCTTCCTGCTGATTGAAGGTCTCTGTGATGCCAACAGGAAGCCAGTCTTCTAGGACCATCATCTTTGAGCCTCTGGCACACCCCAGCCTGCAAGGGAGTTGTTGGCTGGGGACGAAGATTTATGAAATATCTATAATATGCAACATGAGCAGGAAGAAACTTGTTTTTTCAAGGTCTCTTCCTAAAGACCCCACACAGAAAACTGCACAGAATGCGATTTGTCTGGTTTGGAAGGATGAAAGGCTAAGTCAGCCCTGCTGGGAATTGAACCTCACATCTGTCTTCATGTGCCTCAGAATCACGGTGCTTTCCTGGCTTTTATTGCAGATACATGTGGCATGTATGAATGGGACTCAGCTACTCAGCTGAATTCATTCCTGGATGCTTTATTTATTTATTTTCCTTTTTTTTTTTAGTGTGTGTGCACATACTTGTCCTTCTTAAATTTTTAAGCACAGCTAGCACGTACTAAACCATCATCAAGAAAACAGCAAAGAAAAGGAAAAAATAGAAGAAAAGAAAGAAAACAAGACAAACCTTGCCAACTACATCGCCTCCAGCTAGGCAGTCTTCAACACAAGTGTCTGATCAAAAGCCAGTAGACTTCACTCAAAACAACCATTTTGTCTAGGTCAAGGTACCACTCAACAGATTCACTGGAGGTGTTTCCCAAATGTCCTCTGATTCCACCTGCTAAAAATCTCTCAATTCTGTGGTGTTTTTTTCCTTCTTTCTTTTTTCTTTAATTTCCCCTCCTTTTCTCATGCTAACATGGAGATATTCTAGAGCAAAAGAGAATCTAGTTCTCTGGGTTTATATATGTCTGAAGCTCTTCAAAGTGTCAGGAGGATGTAAGACAACATGTCTTATCTCACTGAAATTTCAAGAGAACTTGCTGATTTACTCCAGATGAGATTCCAGCTTGCCAACCACCAGATGGAGGAAGCACCCACACAGGTGTCCTCCCCATTTTGGATGTAATCTCTGAATGGGCTAAAGTGTTCATAAGATGTTCACTCTACAGGTCCTGTCAGAATGAGCAAATCAATGCTTGGAATTAGCCAGGAAATCTCAACCAATTAATTCTGGCTCAGAGTCTACCCTCTGAAGTGCATGAGCAGAATTACTGTTTAAGGTAGTAGGTGTTAAGTGCACACACTAGATATTTATGCTGATTCTCAGAAAAGTGACCCCTGACCATTTGTTTCATATTACTTTACTCCCCAACCAGGAAGATTACTGTTATCATCTCTCAGCCCTGCCTGGATCTCTCTAAGCACATCCTCAACTCCCTTGTATGAACCAAGGAAATGAAAAAGAAGAAAAGAAAAGAAAAGAAAAGAAAAGAAAAGAAAAGAAAAGAAAAGAAAAGAAAAGAAAAGAAAAGAAAAGAAAAGAAAAGAAAAGAAAAGAAAAGAAAAGAAAAGAAAAGAAAAGAAAAGAAAAGAAAAGAAGAAAAACAGTTAATATTGATAAGATGCAAGGGAAATTCCAGAAACAGCATCAGGAAAAATACAAGTAGCTTCATACAAAAAATTGAAAAATTCAGGGTAGCAAGAGGTATTAAGAGTCACTGAGGAAAGATGTCTTCCCATCTTTCCCCATAGCCATTCTGGCCTGAAAGCACACTAGAATTTTGTTTTAGATTTTCTGGGTCCTGGTGAACCACCCTGGTTATCCTGCAGCTTCCACACAGAGGCAAACAGTGAGGAAGGACTGGGCAAAAAATCTAGAGAAATGCAGAGTACAAAATGTCTGAGCTGTGTTTTGGAGCAACCACTTGGTACAGCAGAGCAGTCCCTGAGGAAAATTAGTAAGAAGTCTGAAAATCCTTTATTACCTGTTAGAATTTGCACACAGAATTTGCAACTCAGGTTGAGAATTAGGAGAAAGTGTAGATCATCATTTTAAAGATGCTTTTGGATTGGATCAGAGACTCAAAGGTACTGTAGGGACTTCTTTCATTTGTGAGAGACGTTCTTCCTGATCTTTCCTAAATCCTTGTAAAGCATGGACAATTATTTTAGTCTGTCATTTCAAATCATATTTAAGGGGTTTTTTAAGTTCCCAATAGGGGATATTCTAGTCAATAAACTAATTACAAATGTAAGCATTTCATTTAAATGGTATTGAGTTCTAGCAGACAGTAATGACTTCTGTTCCAAACTAACAGTTAGTAATTTACAATTTTAAATTCAAGTTTTTGCAACTCGCTCAAATGGTGATTTTGTATTGTGATAAGAATTTGCTTCTAGCATGAAGGGTTACATTTAAATAATTTTTTGTCTGCCACAGTGTGTGACAAATAATAAAAATTAACAAAGTTGCTCTTTTGAAAATATCCAAATCAGTAGTACAATGTCCTGAACACTTTGAAACAATACCTAAAAAAACCCTATTTGCTCTTCCTGCATGACTCTGCACACACAGCACAGACCACTCTGTACTCTTTCAGAATATCAAACCCTGACAAGCTGCATCTCTTTAAACTTTTTAAAGCAGATGATGTCAACTGCTCTTGCAATTGGCAGAAGCAAAATTAACAAAGTAATTGTGACACTGTCTATATACAAAAGATAGATGCAAACCAGCAAGGTGGACATTGTGCAGTGGATCGTCCTGAGACTTCTCCCATGAAGTGTGCAAATCACAGTCTGGAGATGTGACAATAGATGAGTAACATGACTGTAAGAGCTATTACTGAAATGGGTAGAATTCAGCATTTTTGATAAGAAGCATAACAGTGTGATTCCAGCTGCAGGAGCACTCATCTGTGAGGTGTAAAGGTCTTTTGTTCACTGTTTTGACCAAGAGGTTCATGGAACAGCCCAAAAGGGATTGATCCCAGCTCTGTGCTCTTAAACTGCATCGGAAATCATGTGAATTCCATTACTTTGGCACAAAATGTGATGACTTCAGCTTTATGCAGGGATGTTTGGGGATTTCATCTGAACAGATTCAACAGATCATAAGTCAAACCAGAGCAGGAGAGCCTGCCATCCTTGCCTCTGGCTTTCTAGAAAGCACAGTCCTCACTGATAGATTTGTACTCTGTAGACATGAACTCTTAGGAATTCATCTTTTGTCACAAATCTTTGTGCACAGAAGTGTTTACAGTGCAAACACTTTAGAGCCTTGATTACACAGCAGCATGGTGAATAGCTTTACACTACCAATAAAAAAGGGTGCTGATGCCAGAGACAGAGTTGAATTGGAATTCTTTGCTTTGAAACTCACAGCCCTTCACGCTGTGAGTGAGTGCTTAACTAACAAGCCACAGGTGAACACTTCAGGTGTGGTGATAAAGTTGTGATCCTGGGGTGCTTTTGTGGCATTATACATTCGTCCTACAGGGCACTACATCTGTTATATAATTAGCTGTTCTTTTTTATAAATAGCCCAAGGTGTGGCAGGCTGGTTTAACAGAAAGATGGGGGAAGAGAAGGCATTAATGAGAAATAATGAGGTGGCATTAGGCAGCTCATATGGACAAAATATGAACATGTGAGCTGTGTCATTGAACCAAGCTCTGCTTAAAAGAAAAACAGGGTGGGAATCTTAGAGACTAAATTCCTCTTTTCTGTTACAGAGCAGGCAGCACCCAGGAGAGCTTCCTCAGTTTGTTCTGCCAAAGTGCATCAGCACTGCTCAGGAGGCCTTTAGAGTAGAAAAATACCTTTTTCCACCCCTTTGCACCCCAAAGTGTTCAGTTTCTGGCTGGCTGTTAAGGGTTCCAACCAAGGTGCTAAACCATATCAATTGCAATGGCAATGCTTTTTTTTCCCCTCCCTCTTCATGGACATCTGCCCACCAGGAACTGGACTGAGACCAGCAGCTCATTTTGTGCTGGCTGCCTAGCAGCTGTCAGATGGTAATGGCATCTGATCACTGCTGACCTGGGCCAGAAGCACATGTGACATGGGGGCCTAAAGCCTTGGCATCCTAATAGCAACCCCACCAAGCTGGACCTGGGATGGAGCTCCTTGGATGCAGACTGTTTGCCTTTCACTGAAATGAATCTCAGCAGTGATTTTAAATGGGAGTTTTCTCATGTGAGTAGTTTTAAGGACAGGTAAATGAGGGCAGACAGACAGATGAGACAATGCTAAATGCAGCTGGAGCTGTCACTGTTCCCTGTGCTTCACACTGGTGTTTTTTCTCTAAACATGTTGTAGCCTCCCTTTTGCAGTGTTGTAGCCTCCCTGATGGTGTGCAAGGGCTTTTAGAAGGGGTGTTTGCTGAACCTGCTTAAATAAGCATTTATTTTTAATCCAGAAGAAACAGAAAACATTCCTTTGGATCTAGGCATCCTTCAGAGTACTGAGGAGGTGACAGGAATGTGCCTTTCCAAGGTGCCCAGAAGGACTCCTTTGTAACTTCTGTGTTCTCCTCAGTCATTGCTGCAGTCATGTGTGGCACTCTGCAAAGTTGATGTTGATGAGGTGTTTTGTGTCACTGTTGCTCATTGTTTCTGGAATTGTTTCAGTTCCTTTCAGGTGTGGATGCCTGGTGCAAAATGTGCAGTGATGGAGGCCTCCCCTCAGAAATGCAAGACCTGGAACTGGCCATCCACCATCACCAGACCCTCTACGAGCAAGTGACCCAGGCCTACACAGAGGTATGTGCTTCCCAGAGCAAATGTGAGGATCTGCTGAGTGATAACAGACACGAGGCTGCATTTAGGAGGATTTCCTTTCCATTCCTGCAACTCTTTCAAAGATAGAGTCAGACCCAATCCCAGGCTGTACTACATGACTTCCCAGCATGTACTTCTTGCTTGTAAGGCAAGAACCAAAGGTCAAATCTGAAATCATACAGAAATGAAATCTAGAACCAGTGTTGGCACCCCAAAGAAGAGGCATTTCTCTGTCTCTGCTGAACTGGGAACCCCTTTTTGCCACTAGCACTTTTACTCCTTTTGCTTTCCTTCTGTGGATGAGTCCTGGCTCTAGCACAGGTATGCTAATGGCTCAGAAGATGCCAAAGGCTTTTTCCTTCGATGTACAAAGAGATGTAAAGTCCTAATTGCAACAAAATGCTCAAAAGACTGCTTTAGACAGAATCTAGAATCATTGAGGCTGGAAAAGACCCTTAAAATCCTGAGTCCAACTGCTGAGCTAAAACTATCATCTACCAATAAATCCTGTCCCTAAGCACCATCTCAGATGTATTTGTACGACTGTCGTAAAATATCTCCAACCTAAATAGGGTATGTGCTTTTTTCCTTTAAAAGAGGATGCCAAGAATGCTGAGACAAATTCTCTGGAATTTTGTCAAAAAAACCCACATGAAGTTCTTGCTTTTTTCTCCATTCAGGCTATGGCATAAAGTAAAAGCTACTGACAAAAAGAGTTTCCTGTGCTGTGCTGGAGTGTCTCTCTGGCTGTGAAGGGATTTGCTCCTTGCAGGGTTTTCCAAGCTGGACTGGAGGACTGTGGTAGTGTTTACTATACTTAGTAAGTCACCAAGTGAAGACTCCAGGACAGTATATATATATACATACATACATATTTTTATATATATATATGTATCTCCCACTTGCTCATGCCTTGCTCTGGTCATCATAGAGGAATGATGTATTTTCTCTAAACCCCATTTTTTTTCCCTAGTGCAAACTGTACATGTTTCACAGATGGCACCATTAGTCTTGTCACTTCCAAGGCTCTGAAGGTCTTCCTGAGGATATCCTCAGGATATAAAGGATATCTGCAGATTTTCACTTATTCCCTATCTTTGCATAGAGCAGCCATGGGATGATTGCACTAGCACAACAAAATCTATCCTTTGGTTCACCCAAGGTTACATAACTTCTTTCAGAAGCATTTGCATTCTGCCCATCCTTTCCCTACCACAAAGCCAGGAATATCAACAGGTGATAGGAGTGTGTGTGTGTTTTGTGCCAGGTGGTGAGCTAAACTTTCCCAGAGTCGAGCAGCAGTTTGCTTTGACAAATGCAACACTGGATCTTACACCTTACTGGGATTGCAAGTCATGGGGTGTGGGTCTATTCAGCTGAAGACTTTTGCAATACTTAAAAATATGTTGCAAATAAGATGATGTGACTAACCTGTGTTGTTTTGCTTGTCTCCTTGCAAAATCTTTGAAAAATTCAAAAAGATTCACATGGAAAGAGTTTTGTTGATTTATTTTTGCAGTTATGAGGAGAACATGGAAATGAATGAAAGAGCACAGTAGGTGGCTTCTCCAATTTTGAGGCTGTTCCTTTCAGAAATCTGCTCATTGGGGAACTCTGAGAACACAGAACTTCTGAGCTATTGATTGGGAATGCAATAATAGTCACAGTTTTGGAAAACAAACTTTTTAAGCTGAAGAATTTCAGAGCTGCAGATGATATGAAACCCTGGAATATCTGTTATCCTTGAGAATACTGAGTACCACTGGTTACCTGATGGTCACCATGCTCCTTTTCATTTATTTAGTCCAGTGTAATTGGGATAGGGGTATAAATTGGAGAGCAGAAGAACACTTCTAATAGACTCTCATTTGTATTGATGATAATTAACAGGACAACACAATGACTTCAAATCTGGTGTTTTATCTCTGTCTATCCAGAGAATTACCAGGAGGTAATCCCCATTAGGGAAAAATCATAACTTGTAATCTCTGAGGTTTTTAGACAGACAACAGAAGCAAATTGCCATGCAACAGATAAAAACCTACATCCCATAGAAGAGAAAGGAGTAAGAGACAATGCAGAAGTGTAGCTATTAATAGGTCTGTATTACAGCACAAACTTTGTAACAAAGTTTTTCTGAGTAAAACATGTGTGTTATATTTTCTGTGCAATCACATCTCTTACTGCTAAACTTTTGAACCTTTATTTTTAATCCCAGTTCTGCTGTGATTGTAGCAGTGTAAAGCAGCAGGGACTCTATTAAAACCATTGGAACACCACCCAGGGAGTGATTCAAACCACCTCTAAGCCTAAATCCCAGTAACAGAAGCACAGTGAATTACAGAGTGGATTTAGCCAGTGCAAGGAGTTTCTGGTCTAATAATCTGCACCCACATGTGTCCATGGCCTTAGCTTCCTGTTCCCAGCAATTAAGGAGTTGCTGCTTGTCTTCCCACAGATAAAATAGGATGTAGTGTGCCTTATCTTCTTCCTCTGGAAGCTGCTTCTTCCTGACTAGCAGCTAATGCCATCTCCATAATCTTGCCAAGGTAACACCTCTGCCCCAATGTTTCCTCCTAAAATCCTCCATCATATCACCACTATCCACTGCTGTTGTTCCTCTGTGACCCTAAAGGGCTCCAGCATGTGCAAATTATTCCAGCTGATCTTCAGCAGCAACTGAAATCGAGTATGGGAAGCCACTCCCTTTGTACTCTCCAGTTATTTCCTCATCTAGTTTCAAATTACCTTGAATACTTAAAAAAACCCCAAGAATTTTCCTAAGGCCACCAAATAGTCATAAATATAATGAGATTTGACTCCAGTTTTTGGTTTCTCTGGAAATGCACCAGACACCCAGTGCTATCAGAGACCAGGATGTGGCATGGCTTACCAAAGTTAGGGCATTAAAAGGATATTTGCTACATTTGAATAAGCAACTTATAATACAGGAATAAATAAACATGGAAATTCTGGAGATGTTTTTTAGCTTTGACTGATAATATTCCAAATTTGAACTGGATGAAAAACATTCATTACCCTACTTTCTGTCAGGATTGGTGATTGTGATTGCATACAAATAACACTTTTCAGGAAAACTTGTCATTTTCACTGCAGTTTGTTTCAGAGGGAAAAGCAAGAAGAAGGCTGGCAAAAGAGAGGGATTCCAGTAATGTCCTCATTTACCATTTCTGTTGAACAAAATATTTTAATTTTGTAATCTGGAATGGAAAAGTTATTTCAAAAAGCCATTTTTTGAGAATCAGTGCATGAACACATTTTTTAGCAGAAATCTGGTTTTTATAGTTAAATTTGTCATTTTGCCCCTACAACATGAAAGTGGTCCAGGAATGTTCCAGAAAAAAATCTGACATTAAAAAACCAGGCATCCTGATTTCTTTTAATGCCCAAATGCCTTTGCATCTGTAAATATATTTTAATATGCTTGAAAAAGGTTACATGTATGCAGAGGGCTTTGTATTTCCCAGCAAACTTCATAGTCTATTGAAAACTGAGACCCATAGGTCCCTCTGAGCTCTTCCTGGGGAAGAAAAGAATCAGTCTAATTTATTTTTCACTGCCACTGAATGAAATACAGAATGGAATGTCACACTTCTCAATGTATAGACATACTTACTAATCCTACAAAGAAGGACTCTCCCTTATTATACAGAATATGAATGACTCTGCCATCTGTGGTTTTCTTAAAATGCCACCTCCTCACAAAGATAGGCCCGCTCTTGCAAATGCCACCTGTCACCAAGCAGTGTGTGTCAGGAATTTTCAGTGCCCAAGTGTCACCATGGAATAAAGCCCTGGGATCTCTGTGTGCAGCCCCAGCAGTGCTGTACCTGAGCTCCTGCTGAGTGACACAGCAGGGCCACTAGGAAGCAAAGGCAAGTGCTGCATGTGTAAGTACAAGTCAAAAAGAGATGTTATGAGCTCTTTCTTCCTTTTTGACTGAAATAAGGAAAACACACTGCAGAAAAAGAATGAGCTAGGCTGTTCTCTGTCAGCTGGCAGATATTTAAGTACCAGTGCAGTGAAGCAGTTCTATTTCTTCATTCAGGTGAGCCAGGATGGAAAAGCCTTGCTGGATGTCCTACAGCGTCCCCTGAGTCCTGGGAATTCTGAATCTCTCACTGCTACTGCAAACTACTCCAAGGCTGTTCACCAGGTGCTGGATGTGGTGCATGAGGTCCTGCATCACCAGCGGCGCCTAGAAAGCATCTGGCAACACAGAAAGGTCCGGCTACATCAAAGGCTGCAGCTCTGTGTTTTCCAGCAGGATGTTCAACAGGTAATAGCCCTACTAAAGAGATAAAAAAATGACCCTTTATTTGCAGCCATAAAGGTTAGTGACTCATGCAGAGGCTGGTGCCATAAGCAAGATTTCACACACAGCTCTAGAAATCTGCTAAAATCCTAATGCATCTTTTGGTATCTCTTGGTTTCATGTTGGAAATCATCAATCAGTCCAGTGAATATTGATCAGTCCATTCCCTGTAAGAATGTGACACTGTGTTCAGTGCTTAATTTGTCACGAGTGAGCAATTAGCTATAGGTACTCTACTGTTCCTGAGAAAGTTATGTTTAATAGAAAAAAGAATTTCAAGTGTAAAAATCAATTGAACTGTGGTGTATTTCACCTTTCAGTGTGGAAACAACATAAACTGACAGTTTAGTGGTGCTGTTTACATGATCTTTGCTCTATTACCACTTATGGAATCCACATACCCATGCTATGAGTTTGCTGGCTCCAGTGAAGTGCACACCCCAATGCTCAGAGCCCTCCTCACATAAATACAGTTTATACAGCACAGGTTTGTCTCAGAAAACCTCAGCTCCAGGTGGATAACTTTTCTGTCCCAGAGGAGTCCATGTGAGTGCCAGCACAAGAGGGTGAGTGACAATAAGTATGAGATGCCATGTTTGTAGCTGCCAACTATACAGGCACAATCCACAGATGTTCCAGGGCTCTGCTCATTCAGGGTGGTGTGGTTTGCTTAAGGGCCCCATTATAGCCCAAAGCAGATGTTGGGAGCAATTTGGTACTTGCTTTAAATGAAGAGGTTGAATGCTCTAATCATGTTTATGGAGCATTCTAGTGTCCCTGGCGTTCTGTATGCCACTGCCTTCCTCCAAGTGAAAAATGAGGCAGAGATGGAGCAACAAAGCTGTCACATGCAAAACAGACATGAACCAACAAGGACAGGAGACAGGCAACTGTTATTCAATGTGCAGATCTGTGGTGCTATTAGTGCCATAACTGGAGTTCACCAGCACAGACAGAACTGTAGCTGTAGATGTTCTTTGCAAATATTTCTGACCATTTCTTTGGCAGTTTTCAAAAATTTGCCAGTGTTTTTACCTACTCAGGTTTTCCTCTAAAACCACAAAAATATTCATGAGATATATATAATTAAAACTAGGACTGAATGTAACAGATGCTTAATTTAAGCAACTTTTCTTTCATTATGTTTCAGCAAACATACTGCATGGTAATGAAATTCATAAGCTATATATTAAACAGAGCATGTATTTGGTATTCAGTTAGAATATTTTCAGCAAATGATATGAAGTTAATGCAGTTTTAGGGCCAAAATCTGAAAAATCAAGTGTTTTTTAAATTCTGATGGTTTTATACTTTTTCTAATTGTGGTATTTAACATCAATAAGAATCTTAGGTATTCTTCATTCCCTAGGGTGATTTACACTTTTGTTCAATCTTTCCAAACTGAAACTTTCTTTCTTACATCTCCTGAATTCAGTAGAGGTGTTTATGAGGTTCATTCATGAAACACATTCAGACTTTTACTTCCCACACATGCAAGGCAATAAGCTGTGTCACTGGTTTTCAAAAGGAGCAGGTCTTTGTCTGTACTGTGGCTTTTGGTGAGAGAAAAAGAAACAGGCAGTAAGAGTCTCTGGAGCACAATCACTTGAGAGAGCATTACTCTGTGTGAGTTCTGTTGGCAGCAATCTTTCCAAATTTTTCTCTTAATGGGTAGTTATTATCTGGGAAGCAACAACTTAATGACAGACATGCTTCCATCCTAGCACACACTGGAGGCATCTCTTTGTCCTACTTAGAAAGTAGAGAGGAAGAGATGAATCATTCTGTTCACTAAACATCTGTACTATTCAAGATAAATGCTTTGTAACTCATAAATGAAATTATCAGCTAAATAGAAATATGAATTGTAGATTCCATGAGGAGGAGGAAGATATCTGAGTATGTTGATGAGGGCTTTTTTTTGAAACTAATCACCTCCTGTATATCTGTCATGCAATTCCTATTATGCTTATTTTGTTAAAAGCCCATCAGTTGGTAGATGAAGCTGTCTACCTGGATATTGTCACTGATCATAAGCAAGACTTATCTCTAATAATTTCTTGCCTTGTCAAAATTTAACAACCTTCAACTGAGCTCCTCCTAGTTCAAGTCTAAAATGAAAAGATGTGGGAGAAGAAATCCTGACAAGAGAGCCCTGAGTTTATTATACTTCTCTGTCTTCTAAACACGTAATGATACAGCATAGTTTCTCTGAGGAAGATACTCCTCTCACACAGCTCAGAATTAAACAGTTTCCCACAGGTGCAGTTTTCCTGTCAGGATATGCTGTGGCTCACCCTCTCCAGCTGTTGCCCAGTGCAGTAAAAGTTCTGGTGGAAGATGACCTCAGTGGCAGAGCTTGCACTCCTTCCCTTGTTCATCCATGCCTTTCTTGTTGTGTCACCTGTTGTGCATCAATCTTGTCTCACACATGGATGTTATAGGGACAGGTTTTGTTGTGTTGGATGTCTTAATAAAGACTGCAAGATTATTTTGCATCCTCTCAGTCTGCTACTAACAACATTAATAGATTTTGGTAAAGACATCTCCAAGAAGAGACTCTTATGGACCCTGAGAGATCAGTAATTGCTTATCTAACTATTCTGGTTAGTCTTGTCAGAGGGATTGAGTATTTGGGCATGGAATATCAAGAGATAATAGAGAAGTCTTGCAGAACTGATTAGCTGGATGAAGGCTTTGTGTAGGCCAAGTGTGTGCCATTTGAACTGGATTTGAGAGTTAAACTGAGTTCAGCAGGGCTTGTTCATATAATTTCTAGTTATCTAAAAATTCATTTGGAAGGCAAGACTGCCTGCTGTATGTACTAATGGCATGTCAGGGCTGTGTTCTCAGAGGTTCATACTGTCAAGGAAATACTTCTGATTCTAGCTGAGTTTCAGCATGAACTGCACAAAATCCCTACAGTTACAGCATAACTGAAATACATTGTGCTGTATAAAAATACAGTGTAAACGCTGCGGATTTTCAAGTTACAATATTAATGTAAGAAATGTTAGGCTATAAAATATCAGTAGAAATAATCACTACCTCACACCATCAGACATTTTACAAGACTATTTGCTAATACATCTATGTATTAATACAATTACATCCATTTGCACATGTGAACCAAGATAAATAATGGTGTGCTGAGGATGCTGAGTTATGAATATATAGTGTTTTAAAGAAGGAAAGAAAATAAATGGTGTGAAACTGCATTTGCAGCCTTCCCAGGAAATAGAGCACCATTCACACAAAAGCAGCAGCAGTTAAGAAAATTTGTGAGCTGCCATGATGTTCGACACAGGCAGGAACTGACAAGAAACTTTTTTAACACCAAAAGTATTTAGGATCATTATAAAAATGTTGGGTTGCTGAGTGTGTAAAATACTTCATTGCTTCAGTTGTTTTTTAGAAGTTCTCTGGTTTCAGATAGGGAAGAACTGCACTGTTTGATCCTTTTAGAACACAGCTGTGGGAGGAGGTGCTGAGATTCTGTCCCGCAAGGGAGAAGAAAAATCCCTTTGACTTTCATGCCATTATTTTGTAGTGGCTGCAGATGCATTGGTCCATTTTTATACCTTTTCCCTTTTGCTCCTCTCTGCTCTGGGTCTTCCCCTTCTGCAGACAGTTTACCATCCAATTAGCACCATTTCCATTTCTGTTGAGGTTTCAAACTGTTCTCATATTTTCTCACATTCCCACTGCTTTGCACTGTTAGGTCCCGATTTATCCTCCCAGCCTCTTTGTGCATCTCTGCACTTTAACATGTTCCCTTTGCCCCATGAGCAGTAACACCATGAAACAGCAAGGGCAGCAAAAAGCTTATAGCATGAAATGTTATCAAACAGCCTTAGAAATAGCTGAAGTAAGTTTATAAGGCTGTTCTTCACCCCATTGCCTCCCCATCCCCTTTGTTTCACACAGGCATTCACAATTCTCCACTCTAAACTCATTCATGTGGAGCACACCTGTTAAAGTAGGAGAAAGGAGACGCATTTGATGCTTTATTGAAATGGCCTGGGCAAACCTTGAACTTGGTACTTTAGCACACTTTCATGTCAGAACAGTCACACTGATACTCTCATTCTGCAGCCTTCATTGCTTCTCACAGAAATTCTCAGTCTTTCCATCATTTCCATACCTACATGCCAACACAGCCTGGCACAGGCAGCCTGTTTCTCCACAGACTCATGATTCTCTGAAGAACTCTGCTGGTGCCACTTTCTTCTCGCTTCACTTTGGTTGGGATGTCTGCCTGTAAATAAAGAGTGGAAGAATGGGTGGATATTGAGGTACGGTGTGCTGGTGCTTTCTTGGCTCTGAACAGTGTTGAGTTAGCTGTGGTAGCTCTTGCATGTCAAAATGGAGAAGATGAAGACCTTGTGGCAGATGAAGACCAGTGGTGAACAGCAAGATGACACTGACAAACATTTACTGGAGAGAGGGTAGGCAGTGCTAAGAAAGCTGGAGCTGTTGCCTTTCCAGCTGCAGTGATGTCTCAAATCCTCTTTGTTACTGAGAAGGTCAAGCTAGACTAGTGTCAGGTTCATCTAATTTCTCTAAATTTGGGATTTGCCTTCTGTTGGCTTCATGCCCAGATACATTAAGGGACATAGTTTTGGTTTCCTTACGTGGTTATCTGCCTTCTGGTGATGGATAAAAAGGCCATGTGGCCATTCTGATATCATTACATTTACCAGCTGCCATTGCTGTGGGAGACTGCAGAGTATTGAAGAGAAAAGGCTGTCTCTCTTCATAACCAAGCAGTTTAACTTGTAATGTGTCTGGCTTTTACTGGCAGAGAAAACAGATCAGGGCATGATCCTGACATCATTCGTATGGAAAAATGTCCTGCCAACATCTGTCTGTCTCCATACACTATCTGAGAATGCTGAGCACTCCATGTGATACATGTGATCTGTGTAGTCCATTTGCAGAAGAATGCTTGGATGTTTGAGGCAGTTTATGTTTCATTTAGCTCTCACACAAGATTTTAGAGGATTAGGTCTGTGTATTACTCCCCCATTTGCCTGTGTACACTTGGTTGGTTTGGTCCCTTCAAGGCAGTGAGGAGTTCTCCAGCATTCTGTACTTTTCCAACTTGTCATAGTTTGTTACAAAGACAAAGGAAATAAAAGAATAAATCTGCCTTTATGCTTTGTTTACAATAATACCTTCACTTGGTCTTGTAAAACTAGAGATTTATTAATAAACAATTGCTAAGGAAGCGAAAAGAACATTATAATTAAGTCAAGATTATATTTACTACCAGATGACTTCAGCCACATCACCCTGCAAGAATACATCACATGCTCTGTGTGCCATCTGAACAGATTTAGCCTGTAAATAGCTCCCACTGTCAGTCATTAATTAAAACATTACAATGCAAAGCATCCTAGAGAATTTTCACAGCTCCTTTGGTAAATTGATGTGGTCATGAGATGCATTTAATGTTTGCCACTTAAATGTTTACATTTTCAGAGTATTATTGCTGTGCTTTCTCTGACCTTAGAAGGTGTGTGTGGCCTTATTGGCCATAAGTGATAGTGAGTAGAGGTTCTAATTATGGTTTTATTGCCCCCCAAAAATAATGAAAAGGGAATTAGTACTGGTAAAACTTCTTGGCAACCTTCTCCCAATGGGATACAACAGGAGAGAAAACAACCTTTTGTTGTCCATGGCTAAGAGATAAATACCTTTGTTCTCACTAACCCTGTCCTTCCAGCAGCTGGGGATGCCTTTGGTTTATTATCTGATATGAATGTCTCAGCAGACAATTCTGATAGAACACCATACAACTTTTACCTACACAGCTGTAAAGGACCAACTTAATACTGTGTGCACATGTCTCCAAACTCACGTACATCCCTAACACCCCTGATGTAGCACTTCTCTGCTTTATTATTTATGCAGTAAAGGATGTACAATTGTAATAAAAGGGTTTTCTGTTTGCTTCCATCCACATCACAGACCGTGCAATTAAACATTTTGTCAATTGCTTTTTCACAGCAATTTTCATTCCATTCCTGTTGTTCCTGCCAAAGGAATGGGAACGTTTTCAGGCAATGTGAGTATGACCCCAGGCATTGAAGGGATCTGTGGCCCCACTCATCTTCTGAAGAGGTCTTATAAGTAGCCAGTGCTGGAAGTAAAGTGGTGGTTTATTTGTGCTGATTAGTATCCCGCAAATATAGTGAAAATGGCCACTAAAAGAACAAGCATTGCTGAGTGATTTAGTTGCTTGTTTTGACCTGTTAAAAAAGGACTATAATTCCTTAATTTGAACCCACAGTGGCATGGAATTATGCAGGAGTTTCATCCATGACTATGGATGTTTCACTAAGCTCTAGTGGTGACAGAGTACAGAGTAAGAGCACCCTGCACAGCTACAGAGCCCCTGGTACTCCTTGACCAGATTGTGTTGGATTTGCTGCACAAGGAACCACACCAGGAAAGAGAATATTGCCCATGTATTTCTTCAGTTTCTGGTGATTTCATAGGGATGTTTCTCTAGCTCCTATAGCTTGCAAAGACATGGAGCATTTATTGGCAGTTGTGGTCAGGGTTGGGCAACACAAACAGGACAGGGTTCATGGAAAAAGAGCACAACTTAAAGAAGTAACGTGCATTTTTCCTCTTTATCAGTGACTCTGTCTTAGAAATCCTCCCTTTGAAGGGCCACAGCAGAGTTTCCTGAGGGAGGGTGCAATCATGTGGCATGTTGCTGTTTGGGCACGTTCACAGAGTGGCTGTTGGTATAGAGGCAGGCTCTGTGTTTCTGTCCAGGCAGAACCTGGGACATTTGAACCCTCTAACCTCTCATCACTTATGGTATAAGAACCACTTCAGATGTCTGCAGCTATCAGCCTAAAAAGTAAATTGCTTTAAATACTTTACATAAGAGAAAGAGAGCTCTGTTCTTAATGTCTGACAATGCTCTTAAGCTTAGACCAGTATTATCTTGCATTATTTTTGTGCCAAAATTCTTCACAAAGAACTATAGGTTTAAATTTTTATTTAAAGATATTTATTCTGGAAATCCTTTAGAGGTTGCTGATTAACAGTACACTATCCTCTTCATAATTTGACTTAAAGTGTAACTTGAAATTATCTGGAAACAACCATTGTCTCATTCTTCCTTTACACAGTTATTAAGACAAGCAGACCATTGTTCTTTGTGCTCCTAAAGAGTCACTGATGAAAAAATAATAATGATCACTTTTTAATTTATACACAGAGCAGTAGTGCAAGGGATATCCAACTCCAGGGGCCAGATTCAGTTACCAACTGAAGTTTTCTTAACACTGATGTATGAGCAGTGCAAGAACACTTTGATGAGCTTCACAGCTGTCTTGGGAGATAAGATCTGAAGAAATCTGAACGAGCCAGCTTGATCTCTGAACCTATTGAAGCGAGAAGAGGAACAGAAAAAAAATTCCTTTGTCTGTTGAAAAATGTTTTTCTTGTTTAGAGCACTGTCTGTCCTTCAAGACCTAGCTCCTCTCAGGTGGTCTGTTTTGCTCCTTCTTGAATGGCAAATGTTTGGGTTATTAGGCTAAGAAGCTCTTGTGGAAACCCTCTGAAATCGTACTTACTCATTGATGATGTGGGTCTGTCTTTCAGTGGACTAAGAGGAAACAAGTCATAGCATGGAGAAATGGAGAAGGCAATATAAAGATGCAGTTCCTTCTCTGTAGGCAGGTGTAATGATCCATGGTCTGTATTTATCCTGCCTGTCTTTAGGAGCATAACTGAATCATCCAAGTCAGGAGCCTAATGCAGAGTTTCCTTTTATAGCAATGGAGAGACACTGGCATCACCTGAGAATGACTCTCATTGTACCCTGGATACCTCCCTCTCTTATTCCAGGCTGTCAGGGCAATAATGATAATGTAGGCTCTTCAGACAAGACCTTCATTTCACTACTTAATGTTGGGTGGGATTTATTAGGATGCAGGAGCCCAAATCCTGTGCGATGCCATTCTGCTGGGCATTCAGTGTCCTCCCGATCCCAGATTTGCCTTGCAGCATTCTGCAGAGAAGTCAGTCCTCAGCAAACTGCTAAAATTTGATGTTACATTTAAACAGAATTTTTAGTCATTATGTATCCTGTCCTCATTATCTATTTCTGTCCCAGGATTGTTTACATGTCAGGGTTCCTGAAAATATCATGTGTAGTTTATTGTTTCTGAAAGGCATTGTTGGCTCTTAGTGTCATGGCAAAGGAGGAGAGAGAATTAGGCTTGTCTGTTACTGATTAGCCCTACAAAAATAGAAGGGTTGCAGTGGTGAAGAAAGAGAAATAAAATAGAGTCTTCTCCAGCTATATGTATATTTTCTGAAAGCAATTGCTAGAATGAGTAATTGTCATAAGAACATGGAGAAAAATAAGGTCTTTGAATAGATGTAGACTGGAATGCCAGAAAACTTTCTGCCCTGTAACTTTAAGAAGTAATAATAATAGCAGTATTTCTTGCTTATTAAGGTTTATTTAATTTCAGGATTATGAATTTTCTAAAAGGCTGATGTTGAGCAACCTGCCAAAGGTCACTTCAAGCTTCATGACTAGAACTTTTCATGTCAGGATGTCTGATCCCTGCTCTAAACCAACAAAGTCATTGCTACTGCAGTTTTACCCCTTATGGAAAGATCTTATAGGATTTATTGGGACTAGCTAAAAATTAAATAAAGGTGTGTTATGCTAAGAAATAAATATGCTATTTTAGGCACTGATTTAGGAGTCCAAAATAGTCATTCTTTTCTACTCCATTTGTTTCCCATGATCTTTTCTTTCAATTATCTCCTCATATGGCCTCCCAGCTTTTTCATGGTCCTGTCACTCTGAGTGATGAATCCTCTTTCATATTGCTTCTGACTGATGGCCAACAAAAGGTATTTTCATTGATGTGAGAAAAAACCTTGCCAGACAACAAAGAGCATAATGAAAGCTAGTTGCTAATGTATAACTCTAACACTTTTCCCTGTGTTTTCCTCCATGGAGCAGCTGCTCATCCAGCTGGTTACTTCCCCACTGTAATGAATTACACTCATGGTTTGAGATTATTTGTCTTGCTGGGTAGCAAGAGCCAACTTAGGCTGAGCTGCTCTGGCACCATGACCTGTCTCTGCCCAGTGCTCCTCTCCATTCCAGTCATTCCTGTTATTGCTGCTCCTCCTCACAGCTCTGCCCTGCTCCATGCCACAAACTTCCTTCTCTGGCAGCTGTGCTGGGCAGCATCTCCTGTGCCTGGTTCTGCTAGCTGCCTTACCAAACCAGCTTGACTGAAGAGTTCTGGTGTTTCTTTCCGTGGAAGAGAGGTTGTGCACTATGTTGAAGTAAATGCAGAGTTTTATCTCCCAGGAGACTTTTAGGCAACTTCTTTTGTTTCATATTCCTCACAGGGAACTCTTAGACAAAGCTTCTTGCTTGTTTTTAGAAGCTATAACCTGGATTGTAGTTCTGGAAGCTATTGCCTAGGCTGGGGTAACCCTTCAGGCACATTTAGACAGAGCTGCTTGGCTCCAACTCCTGTATACTTTTACAGCTATAAACTTCTTTTATGTTACACTGTGGTTCCCTTTAACAAAAATGTCTTTCAAATGTGAAAATATGCAAACCAAACACATTTCAGGTCTATCCATTGGTCTTTCACCTTTCCACTCCCTTTGTTTTGAAGGCTCTTGACTTGGTTTTTTCCCCTGCCTTTTGTATTTTTTTAGATGGAACGTGTATTGAAGGATGGAGAAAATTACTTTTATTTTTGGCTTCAGCAACATATAAAACATTCTGACCTTCAGATGGTTCCCTTCCCAAATAAGGAGGAAAAGTTGTGGGGAGGAGGGAAACCACAAAATTAAACTCTTTTTATTATTATTATTTTCCCTGTTCCTCCAACAAAAAGTAACTTTAAACAGTCAAAATTTTGGATATTTTGGATATGGTTCCTGCTTGCTTACCTCCTCAGGTTTTCAATGTCCACAAGGTGTTAGGAAAGAAGAAGAGAAGGAAGTTCAGGATGAGGGGATGATGTAGCAATCAAACTAGAAGAAAAATAAGAAAGGAGGTTTTCCACAGAAAATTTCGGTTTGGGGAAAATTGAGCTTGTCTTTGAAAAGGTGCTCAAAGAAAGTCCCCAAACACTTCTGCTCTTCATTCTTCTCATGAGTATCACTCCTGGAATAATTAAATGTCTCCTCTTTTCTCTGAATAGCTCAAGGTTGTTTCTTGCTGAAAAGGGTTTTCATAAGTCTGAATAATAATAATTATTTGAGGAATTAATAAAACTTCAAGTGCACGTGGTCATAGCAGAGTCTGAGCATTGTTAAAGATGTTTCTAATAATTAGGATATTGTTTTATCTGTTGGTTCTGAAGGGCTGTAGAAATCCCCTACGTAAGTGCACATGAGGAAGAAACTGGGCCAGATATTGAGCTCAGGTGTTTCTCTTCCTGGGAACTTCAAAGCTTAAGCTAAAGTGGTGGAAACAGAGAAAAATTAAATGGAGATTTGCTTGAGCAAAAAAACAAGAGATTTTCAGGTTGCCTTTGCTTCAATGCTAACTCTGCCTGGACAATGTTCTTCCTATCCTCTTGAGCTGTGAGAGACCTGTGACATTCTTTCAGAAAGCTCTAATTATGTCCACGCAAACTGCCCAGATGGGGGGAGCCAGACCTAGACTAGAGCTGGCCACAGCCATGTCTGACCCAGCAGCTGCTTCTGGAAAAATGATGTGAAAGGAAAAATATGGGAGAAGAAAGGGAGACCTGGGAAAAAATGTCTTGGTCTCAGAAGGAGCAAAATCACCATTCTAACTAGTGCTATGGACAGCAACAAATGAAAGTGTCTATATGCCCTAAGTAAGAAAATATTTCTGAATTTCTGAACATTACTGTTGGTCGTCATCTGACAGACTTGATTAATTGTATTGCCAATTCATTACCCTGCAGCCAAGTGCCAGGTATGATTCCTGAGAGCTGCAGAAAAGACTCACAAATAGGAACCCAGCAGCATAACTGCAAAAGAAATAATTTACCTGTCAGCCTGAAGAAGCTTCATGCAGAGCACAGCAGCATCTTTCTATGCTGATGCAGAGCACATTTTCTGTGTCTTGTACAGAAGGAACATGCACAAATGTGGTTATTTATAGCTTCTCCACCTACACTCAGCTTTGAAATTTTGTCTAAAAGAAGTTCAGCATTTAAAGAATACAACAAGGTTTTTAACTTGGAGATATGTTTTTCCTTTTCTTGACTTCCTTAAAAAACAATAATCTGGGAACATTAGTAACAATCCAGGCATTAAGGAAGAAACATTAGTTCTTCATTTGTCTGTCTATTGTTCTCTTACTTGGAATGTTTTTAGAGAGGCGGTTGCCAAATTTTATGAAGTAAAATATTTAATCGAGAAAATGAAAGATAAGTGGGTACATTTGATGAATGTGAACTTTACCAAAGGAAAGCAGTGTTAAGTTGAAAGAAGTTCCTTCTCAGGGTAAGAGAGGCATGTGGTGTATATTCCCACTCCCTTTTGGGGAGCTCACATCCCAGATGATGGCATTTAGTGAAGGAGCAGGCTGGGGCTGCGTGCCCTCAGGCCATGCCCAGAGGAATGGGACAAGTCTTGCTCTCAAAATGCCCAGCCTACACCCAGCCAGCTCTGCCAGAGCCTAGAACTGAACGTGCTGTTTCCAAGAGAGACACAGCTAAATGCTACATTTTGCTAATTACTGGAGCTGGGACCAATTGTTTTCTTTACAAGAAGGTGGACGGGACCAGAACACATTGTATTCTCACTCTTCTCCAAGCTCCTACCAGCTTCAAACCATCATGATACTTTTATAGATGTGAAGAACTGTACAAGTACATAGGAGCCATCTGCAGAAAGCAGACACAAGGTTATTTTTGCCATATAAGCCTATGGAAAGGTAAGGAGTTCAGCTGGAGCAGCTCTGTGGGAGCAGTGTATCCCTCATCATTGCATGAGGGGAGCAGCCATGCTGCCCATGGAGGGTGGCCTATCTGAGACAATCAGATTGTAATTCTCAGATGAGTAGTTGTGACTATTGCCCAGGTCTGTAGGTCTACAGTAATGTGAAAGTTCTTGGAGATGGGTGGGGAATGAGAGAAATGCTGCAGCAAGTCCCCATGAACTTCTGAGCCTCTGCTAAAGAAGCTGTGAACGGTCTCACTGATGTGCAGTCCATTGCTATGGGAGATATTTAGGATGTCTTCACTTAGTCATCCTGTTAAGTCTGCAGCCCTTTCATAACCAGTTTGCATATTTTTGCAACAGAAACTTCTAAGAAGGGGGTTGCTGGGGGAGTTGTTATTCTGTAGTGTTTTCCACTGCAGAAGCTGTTGATGAGCAAGGATCCTGCTGCAGAGACTGTCTTCTCTGGATAAACTCCTACAGTTCTGTTTCCAGATGGGCTTGTAGGATATCTGTGGGTGCTAGAAGCAGTGAGAAGTGTGAATAAGACTATATGCATGTATTTTTGCATATCTAGGACTCCTCTGGACTCACATGTCTCAGTAGCTGTATGGTTTTCTCAGATGTGTCCAGCAGTGTCAGCTGTGCTTTGTGAGGCTGCTCCCACTGCAAAGAACAGAACATGGATGTTCTGTTTTGACAAACTAGTGGGGCTTTAAACTACAAAGGTTAGATTTTTGCTGTTCAAATGAAAAATTGTGCAGAGGTGAAGCTTTCACATAATGTCCAGGAAGCTCATAAAAACACCTTCAATCTGACTTCATAGGGACTTCTTTTTTTAGTTGAATTTAGACAAGGGAATAAAGGAAATTTTTTTTTTAATGTTTTAATTGGCTCTGCATTTAATTCCCCTCATTAATTTAGTTGCAATATACAGCAAAATACTGATAGGTCTGTAAGGTTGTTTTTCCCTCCAAGGGTAAATGGGACTGTATGTTTTTTCTTTTCAAAAGACCTCTTTAATTATGTCGTGGTATTTGGAATAGCTACAATTAGAGAGCAAAAGCAGGGAATGATTAAAAACTCCTACTTAATAGCAGCTGTATTAGTTCTCTGGCTTTTCAAAGAGACCCAGGCACAGTTGAGTCCACACATACAACACGGAGAAGTTGTACTGAAAAGGAAAGGCAAAATGGTGGTCAAAAATTTTTAACTGACTTTAGGGAACATTGTCTGTTGTAGTGTTTTAAGAGAGCTCTTTCTTGAGAAAGGATTATAGAAGTATCAAAGTTCATCCTTCTTGTGCAGTCTTCAGACTACGGTAATGAGTGTAGCTCTGTTCACTTAATTCCACCTTAAAACAAACAAAAAACCCAAAAAACCCCTCTGAAACCTCAGATTGCTTGTCTGGTGATAGTGGACAACACCATGTCTTAAGACAGTTTGAAATTAGTGACCCTTTTTACTTAGAGTCTGTGCTGAATTAAATACAGAAGCACTTGGTAGGCTGGCTATATTATTTTCTGAAGATGAATTAGTCATTGCTGCATGGGCAGATCAAGCTATGGTATTTAAGGATTTATAGGTATACATTCAGCACTTAGGCATTTGTACCTGAGTGGTTTTGGAGCAGCTTGCACCTGATTTTAAAGCCTTGCCTTTCAATGGATTGCCTGTTCCCTTTTGTACAGCTGCCACCACATTGCTTATTATTTATAATATTTCAGTATGCTCATTTAGTGGAAAAGGTTCCTAGAATCCCCAACCAAATTTGGAACCACACAGAGGCTGCAAAAACTTAAAGTGGAAGGCAGCTTTCCACTTTCTCTGTCAGTCTTGCTTCTTTCAATTGCAAATGTAATTAATGTCATTTTAGAAAAGTGAATGGAGGCAGGGACATTGATTCACTTGCTCAACTGCCATGCTGGGCATTGAACCAAATCACTCCAATTCCAGTCTACTTTCGATATGAAATCCTTGTTGTTTTCTACTTTTTTCTTGAAACTCTTCCATGATTTGACATATTTGACCAAAGGCAGTGAGCAGAGAAAGGCCCTGTTCCCTCCCAGAGCTGCACCAGCAGGGCTGTACCTGGCCATGGGGACTGCTTCAACCTGTGCACTGCAACCTATGAACTACACATGTTCACACATTGCTATATGGAAAATAGAACATGGTTGACATGTGTGTCCAGAGGCTCAGATCCTACTGGATGCACCATTAGTTCCTGCCTCTTAACTTGACACATGTGAGGTCTTTGATCCATGTTTGCTGAAGGCAGTTGAAATTTCACTGTGGCTTTTGGTGGGAACAAGATCTGAGTTGTAGAGTCAGATATAGATGCCTCTGGAAATAAAAATCATTTTGTGGAAGCCAAAGTTGATGTTTCTGGTTTAAACATGAGGTGTGATCCCCATCTTTAAAAGGTTTTGCAACAATATTTTATTGTGCCACCAACATAAATTTATAATGAAGAAGTGAAAAAGGAAGTTTTTATTAGGAAACAGAAACCACAGATGAGAATGGCTGAGTTCTGAGTTTTGTTTTGGGTTCTATTATAAACTAGTAATAATAGCAGGAAAAGCCAGAGGATAAGTTCCTTTGTATTTCAGTGTATTTTCTCAGCTAGACCTTTACTTGACATTACCCTGCTGTGACAGGGCTAGGGATAATAGGGAAAAGGAATCTATTTTCAGCAATGATTTGGAACACAAAAAGAAACTGATTTAAATCAGACTCTGTCTGCGTTTCATTCATTACAGAGGATTAGTATTTCTTAAGTCTCCTTGAGTTGTTGTGAGTTAGGGGGGATTTTTCATTTTGTTTTTCTTCTGATTCTCAGTGCTTGTTCTGCCTTCCCTGGTGCTGTTGCTGACACCAAGTTCTCTTGGAGAGCCTGGTAGCAGGCCAGGGGTTGGGCTGGCCATGCCATCATGCACAGAACAGCATTATCCACCAGACGGAATTCCAGTGGATAGAAGTTGGCAATCCCACACTGGCTGCTGCCTCTCCTCACAGTCAGGGGTCTCCCTGGCAAATGTGCCAAGTATCTCTTACAGGCACTTTTTCCTTCCAATAAAGGAGTGGTTTGTGGGTGACCTGAGAGCACATCTTTTTTGAGCTGTGTTGCTCATAAATGCATATATGCTGTGTAGCTTCTAGTTCTGCTAGAAGAAAATGAAGTATCAAGAGATTCTGTCTTGTATTTGCAAAATCTGGTACATTCAGTACTACTAACTAGGCTTGTACAATTTTGAAGGGCTTTGACAGAAAAGATTGGATTTTGTTGCTGCGCAGTGGAACAAAACATTTGTAATAAGCTTTGGATGTAAAGTATGATCTGAAACATGAACCTTTGAAATGCATTTCTTGGTTACAAAAGGCAGGCTTGGCAAAGGCAGAGCTTCTGGAATAGGAGTTTCAGACAGGCAGGGCCTTCGATCTACTGAGTATTCATAACAGCAGCTACAGGAAAGTAAAGATAAGGTTTCATTCTTGTGAATTTTGAAGTACCTTATGAATTCCTAGTATCTCACCAGAATTAAGTTAGCCCATAGTGCCTCAAGAGCAAGCAAGAAAGCACTCATAGTGGCAGCTTGATACTGCCTGGCTTTCTTTCACCAGACAATCTTAGAGGCTTTGTCCATGTGTTTAAAGTTAGGCAATGCTTATGCACCTATGTGAAATGGGGCCTCATTTAAAGCTGAATAAATTAGGTGGAATTGCTCTGGAATTTATTAACAAAGAGTTAAACTAACCCCTTTGAGTTATACCAGGTTTGTGCTGTTTTGAGATCAAGATCTGACTCTCAACTGCTTGAAGTGTAAAATGGTATAATTTATTTTCAGTTTTCAGAATAACCCCTATGGCAACAACAGTGGGTCTCAGGGTAACAAAGATTAATGATTCCCTCGGCCAAGGCACTTCAGTAGTGGAGCTGTTGGACATGGCCTGGGCCAGTTGCAGAAGCCAGGGTGCTCTGTCACCGCTGGTACCACACGCTCTGTCCAAGCTCACCCTTCTCATCTCTTCCTGTTGCACAGGACAGGGGTCAGTGACTGCGGAGTTTGGGCATCCCTCAGTGTTCAGGCTGCCTGGGAAAGTGTGGAGTCACCATCCCTGGAGGTATTCAAAAGACATGCAGAATCTAAGGGACCTGGTTTAGTGGTGGGCTTGGCAGTGCTGGGTTGGAGTCAAGGATCTTCAAATTCTTTTCCACTTTAATGATACTTTGATTATTACCAAAGTCATCCTTATTTCATCTTCATTCATTTCTGCTAAAAGAAATACAGTGAAAATCCAGAAGTTTTTCAAATAACTTCAAGGGCAGATATAGTTCCTTAAAGTAATGGATTTACTATTCCTTTGACATTTTGTGTTCATGTAAAATGGGTGCAGATCAAGAGGATTTGCTGGGAAAGAATTGGTTCCCAAGGAGATTTTGATTTAAATTGGATAAAGTTATGAGATGTTTCTTAATTTTCACATTTTCTGATTAGGAAAGATACCTACAGAAAGAGATTTCATTTTCAAAGTGCTGCCTCAAAATGTCTGATTTCCCTTTTAAAATAGAGCCCTGTTGATTTTATTACTTAAAAATTAAATTAACTTTTTAAAAGTTTTTAAAAGGCTTGACCTTAACTTCACTTATGTAATCATCTTGCCATATTCCCATCATACAAATTAGCCTAGAGGAAGAGCAATTATCATCCCAGAACTTTGCTAAATTATTGCCTGATTGCTTCTCCAACCTCTTCCCTCTCAAACCATTCTTCCATCTCATTCTTCCCATGTTTTCCTAGGGTATCCCATACAAACTATCAGCATTCCCTGCCAGTGGACTCTCAAGTGTGTTTTTCCTGGCCCCACCTGGGCAGGATTTGCTTTGCCAGTTTAATTGTGCTGTAGGTAGAGTTTGATCCTCAGCAAAAAGGAGTGTGGAAAGGGCTCTGGAAGTGGCTCTCTTCAGATACCTCCTTCCCAATGCTCTGCTCAGATGAAACCCGTCTGAATTGCCTCTATCATTATTTTAAGTTACACAGATCATTCTACAGGGACAGTTAGGGCTATTCTTCCTCCAGGTAGCATTTTGAATCTTGTGGTTATCCAGCCATATAATGACTGTAATAGCTGGCACAGTCAGCCTGCTGTAGCTGTACTGAGTTTTATTTCATTTTCTCCATGACCTGGGTTTGCTGCTTATTTTGTTGGGTGTGTAATTGTGCCCTTGAGGAGATAAGGAGACAGGATATGCACATCGGTATAGAAAATAATGTTTCCATCAATGTTGATCTTAAACTAGTGAAATAAAAATAATTTTTAAAAAGGAGATATTAACATATTATAGCTACCCCAGTGAACAGAAACAGCTTTTAACAGAACAGAACAGTTCTTTTCATTCCAAAGGACTCAGCAGTTACAGTCCTCTCCTAGCTAGAATAAAATACAGCTTGTCAATAAAGCACAATTAGGAAATCTGAAGATTTAATTTAGAAAACACTCCTAACTGCAGTTTTAATGGCATCTTCAAGCTTCTTAAGTTTTTAAGCGATAATTAAATAATTTCAACTAAGTCACTGTAACTTTAATGTCTACTTGTATCTCAGGATGTTAATTTTTGGCAGTAGAGTAAATTACACAGTCCGTGCTCTCAATTAAAATGTTAAATGTTTATCTTGAATTATTACACAGTTATTCTAGTTCTAAAGACTTTTCCTTTCTTCAGGGTAAGGGAGAGTTTCTCCAAATATGCTGACACATACATGTTTACAGTTCTGGTGATTTCAGCTTTGACTGGGACCTTTCAGAATTCTTCCTGCATTTGCCACAGACTGACTGCTTAATATTTCTCATTGTTTGCAGGGCAGATTGAGTGCTTTGTGTCCACACAGATTTATATTTATGCTGTTACTTTATTCACTCTGTTATTCCATATCTCAGCTTTTTAAAGTGCCAGCTTTCTTGTCTTTTATGATGGAAACAAAAATGTGGTATTTCTCTATGCTTGCAGATTATTGTGAGCTTATTAGATTCAAGTGCATTATATACAAAAAATGTATTATCTTTATTAGCATCTTAGTAAATGCTGAGGATTCTTTTGTTAATTAGGCCTATCAGGTTATCAGAGCCTCATAACAACACCTGGTCTTTTGCCAGTTTCCTGGGACAACTCAGGAATGAGTTTCACACTGAGATGTGAAATCAGCTGTTACTGTGTTGCAGTTTACACAAGCTCATCAGAGGAGGGTACTTCTTGTAAAAGATTCCAGATTTCTGATTCCCTTTCCCAAAAAGTCATCTATGTGAAAGTAAATATTTAATATCTGCCAGGCTCCAATAACTAAGCTAGACTTCAAAATAAATTGAAGAACAAAAATTCAATAATCCTAATTTAGCAGTAGCATCCACGAGCATTTATCTTCTCTCCAGTTAGAATGGATTTTGACAGAGCTGCTTGTGTTCACCCATAGCAAGCACAAGGCATTCCTCTGCAGCTGTTCCATCCCCACCCTCACAGGGTTTCTCTGTGCTGCTGAGGCAGGAGAGGTAACTGGATGTTCTTCTTTTCTGGCAGGTCCTGGACTGGATTGAAAATCACGGGGAAGCCTTTCTGAGCAAACACACGGGAGTGGGGAAGTCTCTACACAGAGCACGAGCACTGCAGAAAAGACATGATGATTTTGAAGAGGTAGCACAGGTAAGAGTCTGAACCAGACACTTCTGTTGCCTTGATTTTTGTTGCTCCTTTTGCATATTCAGAAAAAGTTATCACTGTTTTGGTGATACACACTTCTGCTGCTCTCTTCAATGGTTTGGAGCTGCTCAGGGTCCTGTCTCCAAGGTCTGGAAGTCAGCATGCACACTGCAGGACTTACAGTCAGAAAATCATCACACTGGGTCAATGAAAGGTCTCAAAGGCCATGAGAAATCACAAACAGCTTACAGGAAAGTAGCACTTTCTCTTGGGACATAGAGGAGAATGGTTATGAATGAGAGTGGTGGAAAAATCAATCCTAACTCCTAGGTGGAGGCTGAGGGCCTTGAGCATAAGGTGGGGAGCTGCTGTCAGGAAGCAGGGGAAACACCAGAGTTTGTATTGAGGACAAGTACCCTTCCCATCCTTCAGTGCATTATGTGGCAGGGATTTTTTGGTTTGGACTGAGGCAATCATTACAGGTAGAAATTATTTTTGTAATTTAACTCATAGAACACTGTAAGCAAGATTTTTTGAGGAATTTGTTATGAAGCTAAAGTCTTACAACTATTCCTCACAGTGAAATCATAGTAGATGATTAAACATGCATCCTGTCCTTATTTATATAATTTAAAAGAAAGAGGACCTTTTTTAAGTTCTTCCATGGATCCAGTAGATTTTTTTTCCCCTGTAAGTATCCATGGTCAGAAATTACCCAGTCTCAGCTCTGACTGTCAGATCATGTCACACCATTTTGGGGTAGATTTGAAACATCTGCTATCTGTAACTGATAATCTGTAAAGGTACTTCTCCTTTGGGTATTTTGGATAAATTCCTGACTGATCCATGTAAAGCAGAATGTATCAGATGCTTTGTCCCCCTGATACACACAGGGCAGGTTATTGCTCAAATGCTTCAATGTGGCATAAGATAAAAATTTACTAGACTTTAGTTTTGGTTTGCTGCAAAACATTTTCCATGTACTGGCCTAGTTTAGTTTAAGATATTTCCAGTAACAGGGACATACCTCTTTCACTGTTTCGTCAGGGAAAATATTTCGCTGCCTGATGGCAGCTACTGACAAGATTTTTTTTTCTCTTCTCCCTCATATTGCATTGATATTTCTCTCAATTTCTTTCTTTATTATTATTATTCCCTTGTTTATATCCCTGTAGTCTTATTCATCTCCCTTAAGGGGATAAATCCCAGGAACTGGGATGATTTAACAATCCTGAAATATCTGTAGAATGTTGTCATGTTTTCTCCTATGTGCCTCTTAACCATGTTCAACATATTTAATTCTACTATAATTATTCTTATTCACCGATCCCTTGAAAACCTTTTCCTATCTATGTTGTTGTAAATTTAAATTACCAACATCCTTCTTTTCATTAGATGTTCAGCTCTTATGGAGTATCCCATTGCTTGGCTTGCTAATGAATTTCAGTGTTACCATTCAGCTGTGATGGGAAATCCTTACATACCTTTCACAAATCTCACAGCCTGAAAGCAGCAGTTCTGCATTGGTGGGTTTCTAAAATTTCATGAAACCACCTGTGGAATTAGGATTTCTGGTAATAGGCTTGAATTTCTAAAAACTTAAATTTCTGCAAATTTATTAAAATGGATTTTAGGCTGGAGGTTGCAAAGCATGGTTCTGCAAGACCTCATCCAAAAACACAAATTAGTGTTAGTTTTCATCCTAAAATCAGTATTAGGGTTCTTCCCAGAGTGAGTGCTCAAGTCTGCTGTTTTTGGATGCTATACTGGGCTAGCAAATGAAAATTAGGATCATATAATATACAGGAGCTGAAACGAGGTTATTTCATGTCTTTTGTGTCATTACCACTTTCTAAATCCCCCTCCTCTGATACATTATCTTCATGATTCCCATTTCATCTCACATTTTTGGGATCATAGTATGCTTTTCTACCTCCTCTCTGAGTACTTCTTAACTAGAGATGTAGGAAACAAATTAAGAACAGGTGAGAAGAGACAGAAAAATAACAGAGTCCTGACAATAGAGGTGAGAGCAAGCCATGTAACTGTCTGCACATGGAAACAGCAGCAGCTCATTCAGGCTTGCTCCATGGGCTGATGGAATTGGGAGATCAATCCCCTCATCAGGACTGAGGAACCTTACAGTGTGCAGCTGGCACCTGTAGGTGCTAGGGTAAGTCAGAATATAATTACTTTGCTGAAGAGTTTTCTAACCTCCCTATTAGGCCTCCTTCTCTACCCTTCAGCACATCTCTCTGAGCATAATTTCAGACACATTTCCTTTCACTTCCCAAGGCCAAATTCAGAGCAAATGAATCTTGTTCACTGGGTGACCACATACGTTCAAGTGAAGGTGGGTGTTTCAAAGGGGGATGCAGAGGAAAGAAAAAAGTGTCATTTCTGAGGTTATAGAACCTCTTGGGTTCCTCTGAATCAGACTCATTTACAGCTGATGGGTAGAATCACTGAGCAGCTCATTGCTCTGCCTGGACTGTTGTGAACATGAAATTTATGATGCATCCTAATTACAAATAATTGACACAAGTTGAACCTGGTCCCTTCCCAACAGCTTTGACAGGAACACTTTGCTCTGGTGCATTCACATGAGAATATCATTGTAATTTATGAGGCCTGTCTGCAGTGTGACACAGGAATGTGGTGCTGGCAAATGGACTTGGGGACACACAGTGAGGGGAAGTGAAAGGAATCTCAGGCTTTATCTGAGCTCAAGGACTTGAGAATACAACACTCTGCTTTGGACAGAGTAATAGTGAGGGTAAGAGGAGAGTCCATAAATTTATCACACCTGGAATTCTCTTGCAGAAGCTTTCAGTGGGGTTGATTTTACAGCTGGGAATAAATCTCCCCTCTACTTGGATTATGATCAATTTTTATTCTTCCTAACTCCCTTCTTGATGCTTAACACTTTACAGTTGGTTGGAAATTAATTCTAAGTTTAAATATTTGTTATTTTTCTCCAGCTAGCAAACATCTTTTCCATAGCTAGGGTGAATAATTGGCAGGATTTTTTCCCAGTATAACCATGTAATAAAGCAGATATGCCACCACCCTAAAAAAGCTGTTGAGTTTGCCTATTTCCCTCATCAGGATGTTAATTGCTAGCTTTAATAGTAATAAAAATTATTGTTATGATTGTTTTTCTTAAAAAAAAAATATATATATATATGAAGTGTTCTCCTGACACACTTGGTGAGCTTGACAATATAAGCAATAGTATTTCTTATTGGCAGTTCTCTGATAGAAGTGCTTAGCCTGCCATACAGTATAAATTTATTCTCAAAAATCCACTTTCTTTGGCTCTGACATATTTGTTCTTATCTCTTGCTGTTTCAAGAGGGCATTTGCAAAGGTCAGACTAGAAGCAATTTTCAGGAATCTTCTTGACATTTTTAACAGGGGGAAAAACATTCCTAGTTTTGCCTTACTGTGTGTAAACCAGAGTCTTGTGTCTGGCATTGCAGTGCTGAAAAATGCTGTGATTGACTGACCTGCCATGGCACTAGATTGAGAGGGGGAATGTGCTCCCTCTATGTCTGATTAGAAACCGCAGATTGATAAATCTGGATGTAATGATTCAATCAGGCATGGCCCAAATAGATCACATTCCTGCATACAGCTGTGCTCAGAAAATGTCAGTGATTTTACAGCACTGTGTTGCAGGCAATAGGAAATGTAATTTGGGGTCTCTTTCTCTCATAACTGCTGTTTAGACAAAGCTCTGGCAATTTTTCTGACTGTATTTATACTACATGGAACGCACAGATGGCAAATGTTTGAATTTGGATTAAAAAGCCTGAGCTCCTGGGAGGGAGGTTGTTATCTTGTGTATACCTGCAACTGTTTCTCAGTCAGTGCTGGTACCGTTTGCAGGCTGCCTCTGCGAAAGTGCCAACCTGGGCACAGCACAGTGCCCGCCCTGCACTGACGATTTGTAGCCAGGCATTATCAAGACATCACCAAAGGAATATTGCTCTGGATGTAGCTACAGTGTTCCAGTGATGGCCTCCTTGCTTGGCTGGAATGATTTTTTGCAAATCAGATAACTGTAGTCCAGCCAGTTACGGATGCAAATCAAAAGATAATTTCTTTTTAGGCTCTGTAACTTTTCCTTATTCAGTGCTTTTGTCCTGAGAACAGCATTGCCTTCCAGCTGGAAAAGTCTCCCAACATTTCAGCACTATCTAGCTGAACTGCACGTGTTGGAAGCACTTCTCCTGTTCCCAGTATCCTTTCCCTGTCTTCTGGCAGTCCCAGCAGTCCGAGGTTAAGGCGGCCTTCTGAGCACCCTCTTCTGCTCACAGGGAGCCTTGCTACCTTTGTGCTGCCCAGAATTAGGAAATGTCATGGGAAACTGCTCTGATAATCCCTGGCATTCTGCTGCCACAGGTCTGAGTGGTTTCGTGAATAGTCTGAAAGGAGCATTTCTGTAGTCTCTCTGCCTTTGGGAGCTTTTCCCTCAGACGTGCAGTTAGGATTTCCTGTGGCTCAGGTTTATCCCCGTTTCGGCCGGGAGCCAGTGCGTATTTCCACCTGCAGATGGCACTCGCAATGCGCTGGAGAGCCTGGAGCCCTAATGGCAAACAGAGCCGGTGCTTCTCATCCAAACTAACCAAACACTGTCTCGCAGTGAAATGAAACAGAAGTGGAAGCTGGCTCACTCCCCGTCCCATGGTGTTCTCCCACCCCTGCCAAAACCCACGTTGTTCAAGGTCACCCAGAAAAACAACCCCCCTAATATTTTATTTTTTTAATGCGAAGCTGGGCGGTCCATGGTTTAAGTCAAGGTGATGCTTGTCATCTGTGTTTATGGGATAAGCTGCTCTCAGAGCTGTTCTCAAGGCTCTTGGACCACATTAAGCTCACAGCTACAACTGGGTTTGCATTTAGTACCTCTGTGTGTGCTGTGTTTGCATGCAATAGTTGCTGTGTTCTTCATGGTAATCCAAAGGCACTGATGTTTACAAGGTGAAATAACACAACAAAGCACATGTTCTGAACAGCCTTGGCTCAAAATGTGTGGGATTGTCCCTTCTTATCAAACACAGTAAGAAAGTTGACTGGAGACTGAGCATGGCCATCAGAATTCATGGGGTTTGTCCAGAGCAGCAGCTCTTGGTTCAGGCCTTGTGTCTAGAACAGATTTGATGTAGGTACAAGGCTGGATCCTCTATTCCTCACTTTGAAAATTTATGGGATCCATTTTGCCAAGGCATAAATGCAGTGCAGCGGACTCTTCTTGAATTATTGCAAGGAAGAAGAGCCAGACAAAATGTGAGAAAAATGCCGGACTTTGCACTCTGGCATTTGGGAAGCCACTCAAATGTTCTTGGGTGTCTGTGCTTGCCTTCCTCTAAGACAGCTTCGGAAGATGATGATTAAACACCTGAATACTGGCTTTGTACCATCAAAGTTAACCTTTGTGTACATGCACAGTTCCTTTAAGATTCCGTTCTTCCTTTTATTCATCTCAGGGAGGTAAATGTATTTTCTACAAGTGAAGGCTTTTGACAGAGACCTTGAAAGCCAAAGGCCTGAATCAGCTATAAGAAATCAAAGCTCTGATGATGTTCTTCATCTAATAAGCAATTTGTTCTCCAATATTCCTTTCTAGAGTATTCTCTTCCTCCACTGTGCTGTTCCTAAAATACTGACAGTTCAGAGTTTTTGAAAAGCCCTTGCAGATAAGCAGAATTATAGGTGCAAATATGTTGAAAAAAATACAGTTACATTGCTTGTCATGTGAAATATCCAGAGGATTTGGTAAGAAATTTTGCAGGTAAAAATAGTATTCTGTGACCTCTCAGTCCCACATAGTTTTACTTAACTGCTTTAAAACTATGTGTGGTAATGGAATAGTCAGTCCAAAGCTGAATTGCAAACAGCTACTTGTTTGGCCTTCAGGATAAAAATCTAGTGCTTTCCCATACAAATTCCAGCTCTGTTGGATGTCGTTGTTCTACAGTTTGGCATGAAGTTCAGTACTGATGTAAAACAGCTAGGAATAAATTAAGAGTCCATGTTGATAATGAGCACTTAGGAAGCATTGTCCTAGAGTGGGTTTTTTAATTTTTATTTTGTTTCACTTCTTACAATTTTACGACCTATCTGGTTGTTGAAAGGAGTAGCCTGCTGGGCATACTGGGTTTTTCACTTTGGGTTGAGTGACTAAAATCCTATGAAGGATGAAATATTAAGCCAAAACAGGGAGAAGCAGACAATTAAACCTGGTGAGAAATATGCTCAACATTGGCAATAATAACTGTACTTTCAGTAATACCAAATCTTTTTTTAAATAACAGAAGCATGAGACAGGCAACAAAAAATCAGGCCTACTCTTATTTTCATCATCCTTTACATGGCTTTCAGCAAGTTCTGAAGCTAGAATCTGCATTTTCCTGTTCACTTAATTTATGTAAATGTATTCACTTCTAGACAAAGAGGAAAAAATGCCCACTGGCAGCAGATTACACAGACCTTTGTATCATGGTGCAAGAGCTCCAGAACTCCTGGTTTCTTCTCCTGGCTGGCATCAGACTCTATCTGGCAGGCACAGACAGCAGAGATCAGTGGAACTGCCACTACCTGGGCTGTCTGTGGAGGTTACCTAGGGCCTGCTGGATCCAAATGTGTCTAACAGCATACCCAGGGGCTGGATAGTTTACCATGGGAGCCGTGGTACCACTCTGAGCATGAAGCCTCTGGTGACTCGGGACTGATCTGCAGTGCAAGAGCAGAGATACTGGACTGGGTCTGCACAGCCTGGGCCAGGAGCCTTCCAGGGCAGATTGCCTGGCTCAGATGTGAGGCTGTGGGGGCTTGACTGCCACACCTAAGTCAGAAGCAGGGCATATGAGACATGTTTTCCCTGAGGAGGTGTGAAGGGAGGACTCTTCAGAGCACATTGTGGATCTCAGTCCCGTGGAGACTCCGGTAGCAGCAGCCTGGCAAATCTTGTGGAAGCAATGGAATTGAACTGGTGGCCAGTGGTACTCCATGATCTATTGGTAGTGGGGAATCTCTTTTTAGACAGGCTTTATAATGGCACAGAGGTTTTCCTGGCAGTTGTGTGATGGGCTGTATCTATTATGCCATGTCTTTGAGTTTGCATTTCAGTGTATTTCTTCTCTAGCTCAAGATGACTTTCTTTCCTATTTCTTCTCTTCCAAAATCACTTGACAGCTGGATATTTTCATTAAATCTCCTGCAGCATGATTCACAATCTAAATGCTCCCTATAAAATCTTAAGTCTTGGCAAGAAAGTGCAATTTTTTACAATTGCCAGGAGCTAGCTTCCTATCACCAGTTTATTTGGGTAGGCTTATTTTTGTGTCTTTAAAATATCATCCCTTAATTCCATGTAAACGCATTATGCTGTTCCCATGACAAAAAGGAGACAATGAAGCTATTTAAGAAATATATATTTTTAATTCTGGAGGTTCTGGAAAACAGAATTTCTATTGTGTGGTGAATTCTGAGATTTTGAACTAATTTCTTTTTGAATCAGAAGATGGCCAATGTTTTCTAAAGAAGATAAATCCTGGAATTTGTTTTTTTAAGGCTCAAAAGTTCTTAAAGAGAACACTGGAAAATTATAGCACTGATGTGCTATACTTATATAAAACAAGTACTATAAATATATTCAATATGGTACTGATGTATCAACTGAATAAACCTAGAGCTGAAACAGAAGGTATTTACCTCTGACAATTTTGGTGAAATATACCCACTTTAAAAAACCACTGCTGTTCTGACTGACCTGTCTGTGTTGATGAAAACCATCATCATCTAAAGGCTTTTAAAACTTTCTGGTCATTTTTCTTTGTGCTCTTCTTATTGGCAGGTCAGTGGGTTATCAAACTGTACTTTATCGATTCCAGAAGACTGATTGTAGCAATGTCCAAGTCTCATTTGTAATGGTGGTGGACTGGTACTCTTCAATTTCTTGTAGCTATTGATAATGGGAAGGCTCCAGGGGACAGGAGTGACACTGTGAATTGTATCAGCATTTTTACTTTGTGATTCTGTTCTAGTGCAGTAGGAGGAGCTGCCCCAGGCTGTGCTGCTGCCTCTGGGCCAGCCAGTGATGGCTTTAGGAGAATGGCACAAGTGGTTATGACATTGCTGCCCATCACAAATATGCTGCTTTGCAGGCACTGGTAAAGAGGAAATTTAATGTAGATTAATCCAATATCAAGGATCTGTATGCAGTAACAGAGCAAAACAATTTTCAAGGACAGATTTTAAGTATTTGTTATCATTGTGCAAATTTTCTGGAAATAGACTGAGTTCCATTGATCACTCTGCTGCACCAGATTTAGAACACAATCACACTTCCAATTTCAGATACATTGCTTATAATTAACTTGTTCTGAAGAGTGGAGAATCCACTCTGATGTGTCTACACTGCAGAGAAGCTGCTTGGCAGTGTGATTGTGCCTCTCTTATAACCCTATCATAGATCCCTAATTGTCCAGATGAAGGATGTTCTCTTAGTCCCTCATCAGGTGTTTGAATTGTCTAAGAACTACACTTGCATTATGAGACTATTACAGAGGTTATATACTGATTATATATAGATTGAAAGTATTCAACCATCTTTTTATTGTATATAAACCTACTTTTAAAATTTACTTTCCTGTGATAGTGTTCAGGTCTCAATTTCCCCTGTATAAAGATAGAGCAACCTCAGTGGATTTACAGAGTACTTTTGGAATTACATGTGTGAATAGGGACAAAAAAATCCTAATGTGCATATAAATAATTCACTTGTTGATTCAGTGCTTGTAACCCAGCCATTAATGTTGCCCTCCATAGCTGTGGTCTGTGAGGTCTGGTTTTGCATAACCAAATCCCAAGGAAGCCCTGCTTTGTGTCACTGTGGAAATGGCTTCTGGTTTGAGGCATTCAGGCTCCTTTGTTTAGTGTCTGTTTCAGAGCACCACCACATGCAGAAATACAGAGCTCTCTCCTGCTTTCCTGAGCTGGGGAGAGAAATTCTGTGGTTGACATGAGAAAAGCAGGCAGAATCAGCCTTCGCCTGCCTTTACATTTGAAATGAATCTTGTTTGGAGAGAAAGAAATTGCAGAATTTGCAAGAAGTCAGGAACTGAGACAAGAGGTGTCTCTGAACTGTCAATGAGCACGTGCACACGTGTTAGTTTAGCATGACTGCCTGTTTTAGTATGCAGCTGATAGAATGGAAACCACTGTGTGCTCCAGAACAATAGCACTGGCTCCTATTAACATACAACTCTCATTTTTATCAGGGTGGTTTGTGCAATTAATGAGATTTTTGTCAGTGCTATTTTTTTTCTGTGCAGCATAGGTGAGTCTTTGTGACATTGGTGAGATCCCCAGCTTTGCAGCAAGCAGAGAGCTGAGCCTGCTGTTGCCTCCTCTGGAGTCATGTCAAGGCTCAGTTCAGAAGTGCACAGTGTAAAAGGGTGGCTGTGACTCCTTAGGATCAGGGAATGGCATGTGTCAGCTGCAGTGAGTGCACTGTGGGGTGGAATGAAGGTTGTTCCTGCTTGGGGAGGAGAGATGGCTGAGAACATTGGCGTTTGGCTTCTGGCTCCTGGTTATTTTGCCAGTGGCCAAGATTTATGTTGACAACCAGAGCTTAGATTTGTCAATGCCCACATATCAAAGTTGAGTGCAGGAAGGACTGGAAACCTGCAGTGCTCCACAGTGGGGAAGGGTCTGGTACCATCTGAGTCTTATTTTCTGTTGTCTTCTTGGGTTTGTTTTATGCTTAAAATAGACCTAATTGAAACCTCTTAAAATCAAAGGTGTCTTTTTGGGGTTTGTTTCAGGCTTAAAATAGACCTTCTTGTGGTTTTTTTAGGCTTAAAATAGACCTAATTGAAACCTCTTTAAAATCAAAGGTAGGTGTTTGTTCCCACCAATTAAAAGAGGCTCAGATAAATACTACCTAGTCAGGAATGCATTCAGACCATTTGTCCTTTGGAAAAAAAAGCCTTTTCTGACTCAAGGGGGAGAGCTGCTCCTCCCAGTTGCAGGCTCCTTCCCAGAGGATTCACAGTTTTATCTGTGCCTCAGCACAGCCCCTCAGTGCACACTGAATGATGGGCACTACTCAGGCTTCACTGCTCTGTCATGCACTGGAAACCAAAGAGGAGAGAAGCAGCCCCACAGCACGGCCAGGGCTGTGCAGCCACGCTGAAATGCCAGTCGTCTCTCCTGAGTGTGCTCCCCTTGGGGTGGGGAATTGGGTCACTAGGTCATTCAACCATTCAAATTTAGGTTTTTTATAGGCACGTGTAGATGTGGGATAGGAAAAAAAAGAGATATTTCAGAGTACAGAGCAGAATCGGATTTGTGTGCTGACATCAGGATGTGAAAAAAGGAGATTATTTTGGGATGAGAATGCTGGGAGGAATGGGAGTTGCTGTTTGGACCTGCTGGACATGCCTCCAGGGTGGGGTTTGGCAAAGGTACAGCAGGCAGAGAGAGATCAAAAGACAATTCAAAGAGAATTTCTGTGATCTTTGTTTTTGTCTCATGTCATGGCCAGTCTTATCCTTTGGGGGATGATTTGGGATTTTTGAAGGAGATTGGATAGGGAGAAGGAAGGACTCAGCAACACTAAATAAAGAATACATTAGAAAGCTGGCAGGATTTTTTTAATAGTAAAAAATATGGCAGATGTTGACTATAGGGGCAGTATCTCATATGCCTGCAATATTCATGGAGATCTACTACTTGCCAGAAGCCAGTATGTTTTATAGCATGAAAATTTCTGGTGGGAATGCCTCTGTACCAGACCTCTCACTGTAAGTCATTATTAAGATATATTTATCTCAGATCATGTGTGGCCCCCTAATAAGAGCCAGAAATAAAACCATGATATCTTTCTAAATCTTTGTTTTGCTTATGGATAAGCTGAATTGAATTTCATTCACACAGTAGAACACATTTTTATAGTGCACCCCATATGAGTGCTTTCTGGCCAACATGAAAAATGTTGGTTCCTGTCTGGAATTTTTCTGAAGTATAGGAATAAGTCTGGTATAAAATAAATAAAAAGGTCTGTTACTTCTAGGGTAGTGAAACCTCCTTCCATTTTTCCTCAATATAAGTAGGCAATACTTCCTAGGTGTTACAAGAGATTTTAATATTTTGAAGTTTTAGGGAAGACAAAGCCTTTAGTCCATCCTGCTTTGGTGGCACCTCTGAAGAACTAATTTGATGGGTAAGCCATACAGACAGTTCACATGTCAGGGAAGTAACAGTGGTGAAAAATTGGTTTATAAATCTAATAGGATTCAGAGAATAGTTTCTACTCATTTGAAACAAATTCCAATGTGTAAACCATGACAGAGAGATGAATTAATGTTGACAGTGAAGAGATTCTGAATCCAAAGGAACTGTCTTGCTGACCTGCTCCTAAAGATGCTCAGCTAGAACAAAGAGGTGAAGTAAAAAGTTACTTCAATTTTAACTGAAGCTGAGGGAGACTGTTTTATTATTATAGATAGCAGAGGGGCATTCTCCATGCAATTATCTAGGTCCAGAGAGCAGGGAGATGAGGATGGATGTTATCTGAGTGGTGGGCAGGTGATGTGTTTCTTGTTGGCAGAGTATGTTGAGAAACCTTCTTTTGCCAAATGGAAATACACAAATTGTGAACAGAAGTGTTGGTGTTTTATTCTAATTGCATGTTTGTTTCTGGCAGGCAATGTATTGAATTGTGAGGTTTATTCTGGAAAGAAATTGATTTTTTTTTAAGTGATGAATATTTAAGTGATTCTTTGCTAGAAGTTAAATTTAACAGGACAAATTGGAGGGACCCAGGAGAACCAAGGGGTTCCCTCTGAATCTCAAGGGAATATAGACAGTGCTAGGAGATGGCACCACAGGATGTGATGCTCTCACTGAGAGCATCTGGGCTGGTGCACAGGAGCTGATGCAATGCAGCATGTCAGGGAGGAAATCTATATTTCAAAGGGGCAGCAGCAAAAATTTAATTAAATCTCTGCATCCTTCCTCAGGTAGCAGCAGTGCACTGACCGTGCTAAAATGATGTGGCATATCTTCCTCTGTATTTTTCCTGCCAGCAATCAGTTTGCTTGTCAGAGGTGGCCTTTCACTTATGGAAAAAAAAATAGAAAAATGGCTGCAAATCTGGAGGTTCTGTGATGCATTAGTAGTACACTCACCTTTTTGCAGCAGCCTGTGTTGTTTTTGTCATATATTACCAGAGAAAAAGAATGATTGTTATGTAATGTATACGCAGCACTGCATTGTGCTCAGTATTCAGCTGTGTATGAATTCTTAAGCTGAAAGATCAGGAGAATGTGGGTTAAAGTTTTGCCAAATTTTCTTCTGTTAAACATTATCTCATTCTGTGAAAGGTTCCATGCCACTCCAAATGGATTTCAGGAAAGGTGTTATAACCTATCTTCATATTAATGGAAATAAGAGCATGGCTGAGCCAGGGTAGTGATTGTGGAAGAAATGGAGAGGAAATGCTTTGCTGTCTTATTCAAAGTGGGTTTTATAAAAATATAGGCACAGAATTCACATTCTCACAAGTTTATTCCTGCTTTTGGTTTCAAGGCAGCCATGATGCCAGTTGTATTTGGTGCTGGCTTTTCCCAGTGCTGCTGACAGTCCAAAGCCTTTTATTACTATTGTTGCAGTGTCTTTGAAATCTCCAAACCAGGAGCGTGATATTAAACCCAGAATGGCTGGAGTTATTTCAATTCCAGAAACCAACCAGACTTGATAAAGCTGTCATGATTGCACTCATGTCTGTAGGGCTCAGGAAAGATGTGATCTGAGCTTTTGGGACAGAAAACAATACCATGCCCTCTCTCCTGGATTGCTGCTCACCTTGGAGCTGCTCCATGTTTATTTCTCCACCTGCCTTCCCTTTTTCCCCTATCATAAAGAAGTTGTGGAGCTTTGCTGTGAACCACCTGGGTTTTCTGATGATATTAATCATTTAAGAAGTTTTCAAAAGGAGCTGCATTTCACTCCTGTCAGTCTGCCTTCTTGTGCTCCCTTGTCATTTCCACAAAAGAAAATGCTTTCCTCATTTTTGCTGAATTTGAAAGGCTCAGTTACCATTCAGTCACCTGAGCAGCTCTCAGTTGTGCACTCTGCAAGTTACTCAATTATGAAATTGGGCAGTGATAATTCTGTTTTAGTGGTACACTCAGTGTGTTGGATAACACCAAGCAGTATGAGTTTGGTTTCATGTTTGGCACCGCAACTACTGTTTTGTTGTCTTCATTGTCCTTCTTTCCTTTCTTCTGCTCACTTTCATCTTCCTGTTCCTGTACTAGGGTGTTCCCAAGTTAAAGGACCAAGCTATTTCATGTATATTACCAAAGACAGAATACTAGAATAAAACCTAGCCAATAATCATCAATTTCAGATGTCTTCCCTAATTCCTATAGATCCTTGTAAAGACCATAAAATATTGGAACAGCAGTATTTCATCATCTCATTTTAATATTCTGTTTGGATATGCTTCCACCAGAAGACCAGTAAGGTGGCAGAAAATAAAAACTGAAATAGCTTTATAAGCACAAAATGAGCCTACATGTAATTCTCTTTCCCAGCTGTCCATCTCTCTTGGTCTCAGGATGACACTGAAGATGGTTGAGAAGTGGAGATCTTTGCCAAGCAAACTTTTCTTCTTTGTGTGCTTGTACTGTATGCACACAGACATGCATCTATGTGTCTTTATGTACTTATTATTATTGGATGAGATGTGTGATTTTAATTGTAATTTAAACCATTGTTTCACTATATATTTCACTGGCATTTAATTGAATAATGGTTGTGATCACACTGGAGTTAATTAGCAAATTCAAATAATAAATTCATCTCGGTTTGTATGTGAACCCTGAGGGAAAATCATAAATAAAAGTAACAATACACAGAAAAATATCTGGTCCTGCGCAGTGGTCAGTGAGGATTCTGGGTTATATCCACCTTGTCATTCCTGGGAATATTTAATATCTAATAAATACTGAAAAATGCCATATGTTTGTATTTAAAACATATATATACACAATATATTATACATAATATTTTATGCAATTCACTGAAATAATGGCATTTATGGAGTTGTAAAGTAGTGATTAGTATCAGCATGATATCAGTGCAAGGAGAACTGGGGTGACATTATGACAAGGAAAACTAAGGATGAATTGCCATTTTCAAGGAAGAACAGTCTGAAGAAGAAGGTGCTGATGGAAATTTCATTAGCCTGGATATTTTTTTAAAAGGTCCATTCTAGTTTATAGTGGGGACCAATCTTGAACTGACAGAGTGAGTGGCTGCATTACCTCAGAGAGATATTCTGCCTGTAACTTCTGTAACTGTAATTCCTGGTAAGTCTGTTTTGAATTACAACCACAGAGTACAAGTAAGAATATCAGTCTTGATTTGATTATGTGCAATTCAAATGGAATAAAATCACAACTTATATTAGATCATCATATGCACTTAGCCTTTGCCCTTCTTAAGGGAGGAGGAATTTTGACAAAGATGGATGCTTTGTTAAACCCCAGATTTATCTATCAAAGAAATGTTTCATTGTGGTCACTTATTTTGGCTTTAGAATATCAAGTTACTAAAGATATAATTCTTCAAAAAGGCCTGACTGTGAGATCACTTAACCTCAACAAATACTGGAGCTAATTTTAATGAAGTGGCTTGAGCAAAGAATCTGATAGCAGTAACTGAGCTTTATAATTAAGGATAACAATAGTTTATAAGGCTTGACAAGAACTGCAGAATCAGCTCTGTAATTATAGTTTTGCCAAAGTGAATCGTGCTGTAGTTTTGTTGGGCAGGAATTCTACTCGCTGTCTATGCACAGAACAGGTACCAGTCCTCCAGAGTTCTATTTTTAGCCCTTTGCCATTTTTTCTCTCCTGTGATCTTGGGGAGATGGTTAGAAGGCTGACCCAGTTCTCCCTGAAGTCAGTAAAATCCTTTTTACTGTTTTCAGTAAGAGATGGATCAGGCTTTGAACTTTGTCTCAAGTTCCCAGCAGGAGTGCTGATACAGACATTTCATCTTTGGTACTGGAGAGTCACGACTCTAAAGAACATATGGGAGATAACACATCAGAGAAAGCCTAATAAGTCTCCTAAACTTCAACCTGCAGGCATAATGAGGGATTCACATCACTAGTCTTTAGTCAAGAATATCAGGTCTAAGCTAGTCCTCTTTCTCTCTCTAGTTGGTACTTCCTGGCCTCCAGAGATGCCTTCTCTTCCATGCCTTTTTCATGGCAAAACCCAGCTGACAAAGCTCTCTGAATCAATACAAGGAACCTTTGCCTGGAACTGCCTTGCACAGCCCCAGAACTTGGTCAATACACACTAGTGCTGCCTAATCCCCCTTATCTCAACATCTACTTGGGAAGTGAGGTCTGGGGTATGTAGTTTGTGTTTAATGTGATCATGTGCCTGATCACCTGCCCTGTTCCCTCCTCCATGTTTTTCCTGATGTTTACAACAAACACATTTCTCTGGCTGGTGGGAATGGCTCACTACACTTTGGAGAACTCAGAGACAGTTACCATGAAAATCCCTCAAATAAAATCAACAGCTGTAAAAGAGTGTGCAGGGGCAGATTGTTCCGGAAAAAAATTGTCCAGATTAAGGACATGAACTTTTCCCTAGACTATGACTAGACACAGCTATTTTCAATGTAATCAGCCTAAAAACATGCAGCAATAAACTACTTACATGTGCAGTTCCTAGCAGTAGATAAAAACTACATGGAATAATTTTCTATAAACACACACGGGCCAAAACCAAAATGCTATGCTAAACTGATTGATACCTTAAAAATGTGAAGAAGTTCACAAAGAGATAGATAGATAGATGGCTAGATAGATAGATAGATATTTCCTTGTGTTTGCAGGTTTCATGATTGAAATAGGTCATTATGCAAAGATTGGTCTACAAATATTATTAAGAGATATAAGGTGGAAGTTGATTTTGTATATGAAATGTTGCAGAAGTGTGGAATGCCAGTTAGCAGTTCACCGAGAATTTCAAGGGTTTTCACATGCACAGTTCTCTCATGGGTTAAGACAATATTAAGAAAAAATGCCACACAACCCTAAAACTTCAGAAAGCATATAATTTTATAACTCATGGATTTTTTTTTTTTCTGCCAGATGTCAGAAGGGCTGTGAATCTGAGATAACCTCTTTTGGATGCGGATGGAGGGACAAGGAGGCATTTTATGCTTTTCTTCATTGTAGAACTTAATTCTCTCTTGGATTCTCACCCTGCCTGATCCAGGTTTATGTCACACCAAAAAAGCAGAATGTGCTTCAAACAAATAAATAAAATAAGGGTTTGTACCCCAAAGAGCTTATTAACAAGAGATCAAGCTCAAGATGAAAATGTAGGGAGCAGGGAGGCAGTGCAACATCAACCAGAATGAAGCTCTCAGCTTCAACAGCACTTTGATATGTGTAACAACATCTGGTGTGATTTATGTGCACTTTAAGCAAACAAACAGAAGAGAAGTAGAGCAAGCCCTCAGCAAATGAGTAACCTCTGGCTTATTTGGCCTGTGCTGTGTGCACATCTCGACAGCTGATGAGGGAGGACAGTCCTTTCATGAGTGCATCAAGCTCAGGAGTTCAAGGCGAAGGTGGTTAACTCCCAAATGTGGCTGATTATCTGAAATGTATCTAAATCCCTTAAGTCTGCAACAGTGAGCTGGAAATCTCTCAGCACCAGGCCTTCCTTCTAGAATGACAGGAATATAACCATTAGTTGTTTCTCCTATCATAAACTGCACCTGTTTTAAAATCCCGACACTTACCTGTGACCTCAGTGGACAAAGACAGAAAAAGAGGTGAAGAAAAATGTCTCCATACTCAAAATGCACTGTGTTCAAGCCTTTTGTGCAGGACACATTTATGCAAACACATCCAAAATTAGGTATGCATTCTTTAGGGAAGCATCCCTGCATGCTGACAGTGCCTGTCATAGCCCAGGGAAAACACCGAGTGTGGCTCCTTCCACACCCCATCAGCTTCCCTGCAGAAAATCCCCTTTGCCTTTGGAAAACCTTGTGCAATGCAAAGGGCTGCTACAACTTTTTTGGTCTGTGCAGTAAGGCCAGAGCCTCTGTTGAGGCCAGTCTGCTTTCTTTCTCCCCCAAAGGCTAGGGTCCAGCCTATACACTTTTCACCATGGTATTCACATTTGGTCATTGTATCTGTGAACTCAACTCATCCACAGGTAATTCAACATAGCACATGTTGGAGTCAGTAAACTGTGTGGCTTTCAGCAGAGATAGACCTAAATGTCTCAGGGACAAATGCAGCAAATCTGGGTCCATACTGTATTTCAACAAAACTGGTTTTTGTTCCAAATTTGTGCCACAAGGAGAGAGGGAAGGCACTTACAAGTACACAAAATAATACATATAAAAGCAGGAACAGTCTTGTGCTCAGGGAGCTGGACTGGTGTGTGAGTTGTTGTAGTGGTAATGTGTGAAAAACACTGGTGTGGACTAGACTTTGAAAAAATTGTGCTAGCTCTGGCATCTGCTCCAAATACTATTGGAAGGGGATCATTCAGAAAGGATACTGTTAAGTGAAACTGGACCCTAATTCAAATCACATTAAATGGAACATTTTTAACAAACTCTCAGCTAAAGAGGTTTCCAAAAAATGATTATTAAAACATAAAATTTTGCTGCTGTTAACAGCCTAACCATTACAGCAGTAGCCTGAAAGTGAGGGAATAAAAATTTACTATTGGTAACAAAACTGTCTCAAGTATGTTCTTCACAGTCCAAAAGGAGAAATGCAAATACCAGATATTTATAGTCAGCCCTCAAAAAATGAACAGTGAATGAGATGTTTTCTTTTTGCTTTTTTATAACTGGAAATATTTTCCTCCATTAAACACTCGGAGGTCAGTGCTCCATCTCTGTACTGAACATTTTCTCAAACAACAACTGTTGACTGCAGCAGGACATTATCTAAGTAGGAACAACATGGCTTGATCCATTGCTTTATTTTTGACAGTGTTTGTGTAATGCTCAGAAATACCTGTGTGTCTACAGTTTTAGAGGTATTTTGTGTGTATGTATCAAGTTAATGCATTTTTAAACTGAGGAGGATTTTGACAAGGAAGGTGCTACAATTCTGCTATTGAAGCAGAGGTTAAAATTCCAGGGAGAGCAGTCTCAAGCCAATGCCAAGTAGTTCCAAAGATGTAGCCCAGTAATGGAAACACCCTGAAGCTGACATCTTTGTCTCTCCTTATTTTTGTTAAGTGTTGAATACCAAAGAGCTATTGGCCTCATCTTGAGTGAAGAAAGCTTTTATATGACAGCAAGGGCTGGCTCTGTTAGTTTGCCTAAGCTGACTAAGGCATAGCTCCATAGTTCTGGAGAAGATGTCTGCACTCACTTTCCATTTTTCCTGTTATTCATGAGACTCTCTGCTGTATTAGTTGAGTGGTGTTTTCCAGAGATGTGAAAAAAAATGAGAAAGGATGGGCAGGTAGCTTGAAACCTGAGGCAAGTTGGATGGATTTCCCCTCTTTCACTTGACAGTCTGGCATGTCTTGGGTACATTAATTTGCTTCTGGGTTCTTCTGTTCCCTCTCTGTGAAGCAGGAGTCCTACACCTCATATCATAAAGGCTGTGGCTGTGGGGTAAATGTATTCAGGATAGTGCAGTGTTCAAATTCTTGTGTAATGCAGGGCAGGTACATGCCCTGGGCAAACTGGAACTGAGCATTACTTACTGGCAGCTGCAAGCAAATCACATGGACTCAGTCCATCTGGAAATGGGATGCAGAACAGTAGACAAGAGAAAAAACTATAGAAGGAGCTTGAAGACATGGTCTATCTCACAAAAGCCAGTGAAAGGCAAATATTTCTTGGGGTTGAGACATCTCTGGCTACCATGATTACACACTGTAATGTGAGAGCAGTTGGGAGGCCAGTGCAGTGAGCTGGTGGCTGAGTGTCACGTGAGGCACTGCAGCCTTCTGAGCTGGTGAGTCCCACTTGCTTCGTGCCATTATCTTTGAGAAATTGCAGGGAACTTGGAAATAAACAAATGGGAAGTCCTATTGCTGTGCCTGGCAGGATTGGGTTGAGGTGGTGTGTGTCAAATAAGAAAAAATTTCATGTGTACTCAGGCATTAGTCTATGTGGCTTTATATGTTCTCCTTTCACAGATGGCAATGCCACTAAGAAATATTGTGATTGTTTTAAAACTCTGGTAATCACTTGCTTTCATGCCTTAAGGATAAACAGCCTCTTTCAGGGGTTTACTTGCCACATTGTATTACTCATACTGTGTTTCTTGCTTTGTTTGCTGGTAGAATACATACACCAATGCAGACAAGCTCTTGGAGGCTGCAGAGCAGCTGGCTCAGACTGGGGAATGTGACCCTGAAGAGATCTATAAAGCAGCCCGGCATCTGGAAGTTCGGATTCAGGACTTTGTCCGGAGGGTGGAACAGAGGAAACTTCTCTTGGACATGTCAGTCTCCTTCCATACCCACACCAAAGAGGTAAGAGGTGCACGAGGGAATTTTGCTGTGTATTGTAGAATGCTGCAAGAGGCTGTCTCTGAAAACTCAGATAACAGAGAAAAGGCATTTTCATCATACAAGGCTGATATTATCCAGTTCATTTCATGCATATGAGTAACTGCTTTAAAGAGGAAATAAAACGTGAATGAAACATATGAATGTTACAGTACACTAAAATATAGCAACACCATCTCCAGTGGTGCTTAATCACAACTAGAATGTATTGTTAGAAAGCAAGAATTCTCTTGTAAGAACACTTTAAGTACAAACATGCCAGCAGCATGATCCTCTGAGGATTCCATTTAAATGTACTGTTAATTAATGTATCCAATATCATTATGTGTTACTAGAAATCTTACATTGTTTAATGAGGCAGACTTCAAAACAACTGCTAAAGAAAAAACAGCCACATACTGATACAGTGAATCAGTGAGGACCTGAATAAATGCTGTTTAGTGTAATTGAAAAATATCCAGAGATAAGGCTGACTTGCCAGAGGAGATACAGTGGACAGGACATCAAATGGGAGGCCACTGGGGATGTAATTAAAGCATACTTCACATTTTCTGCAGTCCAAAGGCCATTCAGTGGTGAGTGACTTTTAAAGATAGGGTTTCTGCTGAGAGAGATGGAATTAGTCAGGATGGTTGTTTTCATGCTCTGCAGCATCTGTTAGTGAAAGCACACTTGATCAGGAAGATACTCTGAGAAGCTGAAAGCTTTGCCTCTGCTGATTTACATGTTACAAACAAGTCGCATATATCAGGCTTCAGGATGCTGGGGAGCCCCTGAAGTATAAGGTACATGCAAACATTTATTCAGATGTGTATGGAAGATGGAGTTTACAGTTAGAGCTGTTGGTACATGAAGGTTTTTCTTTTACATCTTGCTTCTGTAATATACTAAAATATCGTTGGCTCTCAGCTTGTGGATAATGCTGTTCTTCCCGGAGTTGCTCAAACACTTGCAGCTATGCTGGTTTGCCACTGGGGAAACTTAATTGGTTATTTCCTCTGTAAAAATTATTTCATAAGAGTTTCCTGCTGTGATTAACCTTGATTCACCTATGCAGGTGATGATTAGTAAAAAAAAGACAGTTAGTGGTATTGTGTAGCCTAATTTGGCTTTGGGAAATAAAGCCTCCCTGTATGAAGGAATTGGGATTGCAGTGCATTATACTCCTGTTCTTCTTCAACAAGAAGGGACTTTGCTTGCTCTACACACCTGGTCTTATTGAGCTCTGTCTTGGTGAATAAAAATGCAGATGTATTAAAAATTAACATTTTTAAAATACTATTTTAAAAACGCATCTTCTATGCTAGCATCAATGCTGTTCTCTAGATGTTAAGAGTAAATGCTAAGTATTTGCTTCATTAAGGTTTTCCCGTGAGACAGATTGGCTCTGTGATGTGTTTTTGGAAAGTTCAGTAATTAATTCATGTCATTTTTAAGGAGATCCAGAGTGGACAGACTCTGGGTGCTTATCTCTTATAAAAGTCCCTTCCAACCCAAACTATTCTATGATTCATGTTGTATTAATCTATTGAGACATAACTGGTGAAAAGGTAAATTAAGTAGAAAGAAATGGTCTTACTGACACTTTTTCTTTTTTTGGAAATATTCTGAAGATCTTCCTGCAATGAACATGTTTCTTCTGACAGTTTTCCTAGCACAGGTTGTGTGAATTGTGAATTTCTGATGTAGTAATTCCCAGGTGTGGATGAGTTCATTGACTGTGAACTTCTCATTCCTTCACCTGTACTCTGCCCACCTCTTCATCTCCACATGCATCTGCTCAGATTCTCACCACCTGAGAAACTTTTAACTGCTCCTACCTTTTTTCTCTTGTCAAACAAATGTTTCCTTTTGTAGTCAGTCTTCCTGTATTTTCTTCAGGACAATAGATAGTGTTGAATTAGGGAGTCATTAAAATGTAGATATCCCTATGGGTAATGTAAGTTCACAGTGGATTTTTTATACTACAGTATACTTGAATCACTGCTTATTTCATGTGAAAGCATTAAAGAGGGTCCCTTCTGCTAAACACTGACTCATACAGTTGAAGGAATATCAAAACTACAGTCAATTAAGCATAACAATAATTTTGATATGTTTTTTAAGTGACCTTATTTAACAATATATACAATAGGTTGAAATGAGGACTTTTTGGTGTTGTAATAACACTTTAGAAGCATAAATTGGAAGCAGTGCTTTAAGTGATTGTTCACTCTTGAATAATGTAGGTGTCCTATTGCCATGCCTGTAAACAGGATTTTGTGTGTCCCCCTGTCCTATAGCGTTCCTTATGCTTTTCTAGTTTGTAGTCAATATTTTTGTACCCTTTTGGACCAAGGCATTTCCGATGGTGTGAGCAGAAACCTGGTACTATGGGAATCAAATCCAATTATCTGTATGGCAGGGTAAAGTTATAAATTATTATCACTGGCATAAATACATTCAACAGACTCATACCTGAATAATTTCTCTCAGGACTAAGTGTAATTGAATTTAGGTTCTTTCTTCAAATCTGAATCAATTATTGTCAGGATTGTCAGATCTTGCACTTTTATCACAAACCTCATGATAGTTGATGTTTTTCTGTGAACTTTTGGCTTTAGGATCAAATGATGATAGAGGATTCTTGGCTGGCATTTGATTTTGTTTAAAAGAGAATATTTCTGGAGCTTCCTGGAGAAGAGGTTGCAGATGTCATAAAATCACACCCTGAAGACTCAAAACCCTCAAGGACAAAAGAAAAACATCTTGCAATTAATTGTCTGAATCTTAATATTTTAGTGTCTCAGTTCTATACTTAAGGTTCTGCAGTGTATTTTACATTTCCAAGTATTAAAATGTAGACAGGAAAGAGCACTGTGACCACTTCTACATCATTAAAAATTTTTAAATCCTCTTGTATAGTTAAGGTTGTGTTACTTGTGTTACTACATAGGTTTTGTTACTTGTATTGGCTGGTGATGCAGTTGCTAACTGAAGAATGAGAAGGAACTTCACTGAATTTAGAGCCATTTATAGTATATGGGCTTTAACTAAACTATAAAACAGTTCTGCACTTGTTTCATAGTTTTTTGGGGCATGAAAGGCATGTCTTACCACCTCTAGGCTTCTTGTTTCTTAGTGGGCCTGAGATTACCAGTTCTGTGTTGAGTCCAGCACAAAAAAAACAGAGAGGCAGAGAATTGTGTTTTCAGATCATGTGCCCTCTGTTTTGTTGTTGTTTAGTGGGTCAGAAGAGCAGGAGGACGAGGTGCTCAGGGCAGGCACTTCCATGTGGAACCTGCCATGCCTACCTGGCCCACAGAATGGGGGATGAATGTGCTCAGAAAATATTTAATGTTGAGAAAAAGGAACTGCCAGATTCCTAACAGGTTACTATGAACATGTGCAAACTGGAACTTGGCAGAGGTCTTCTGAGTGACCAAATTTGGGAAAATGTTCATATGAATGACATAATGTGTATTCTTGACATCAAGGCTAAGCCCTGCAAAATTTCAAACCCTTGCTTAAAAGCATGGAGGGTCTGGAGCATCTCATTTGAACAGAAATAAAACTAACACAGGCAAAGTACCTTTTCTGTCCCTTTCTCTCATTCTGGCCCTTTCACCTCAAAATTCATCAAGTTCAGCCTTAGGCAGACACCTGGTATGGAAAGTTTCACTCTGAAAATCTTGTCTGATAAGGCCATGAGAAAGTGTGAGCTAAGTCCTGGACCATTAAGTGTCAGACAGCTTCCTGTATTATAACCTGTATTATTTGTGGTCAGTAGGTCACCTTGGTCACCCCACAGACATCAGTGGGGTTACTCAGCTGGGTAATGGAGTGGGGCTGCCCTGTCAGTCAGGAATGGTAACAGTGTTTTATTGCAGGCACTGCTAACTTAATTTTGCTTGATAACCAAGACCTGTGAAATTAAATTTTCTCTGCTTGAGTTGAATGTTGTGATCAGAAGATTATTTCAGTGTAGATCACTAATTCTGACAGGGCTTGTTCTTCACTTTGAGGCAGAGCTGCTGGGACACAGGGAGCGGGAAGCTCAGGGGACTGAGGTCAGCTGCTATTGACTCCCATCAGAAGAGTTGACAGAATGTATCTAAGTTAATCATGGAGCAAACATGACAGTGGTTCTGGGATATATCCTGTAATCCTGTCACTCACTGTGAATTGACACAGGAATCAAAGTTAATGTTACTGAACTTCAAAATTTGTTGTTTGACTTTTACTGCTAATATTGACTTTCCAGAGCAATTGCCCACTGGATAATAAAGATTTGTGATGCAGAGGATATTCAGTTTAGCAACTCCACTTGCTGGCAACTTCTGGAAGTTTTGAAAAGGTCTTGTTCTCTGAACATGTGTTTGTCTTACACACTGCTCCTGTCCTGGACAGCGCTTTTGTTCCTTTTTTCATAGTATGTCCAGATTTCAAAAAAAAAAAAAAAGGAAAGCATAAAACATTAAAATGACCCAAACTGGCTCACTGCACATAAAATATTCACTGAGTGAATATTCACATATTCACACTGATTTGCATATTTGCACCAATTCACACCCCAGAATTTTCAGTGTTAGAATGAAGCACTGTGTGTCTTGTTCAAAAGCTAGAAATTTTGTCCTTCACTGGGATAATATTAACAGCTGAAATAGATGCACAACAGCATGCAAAATCAAACTTGGAAAATACCTGCCCTTCTTTTCACAGGAGGGCTGTGAAACATCAAACCTCAGACTTATGTCTCCTATTAGTATGACCATGGTTTTTGCTGGGAGCTGAATCTGTGTACTGGTGGTGCTAAATGGATGGTTGGACTTAGTGATCTTGAAGGTCTTTTTCAACTTTAATGATTCTGTGGTTCTATGATTCTAAGTAAAAGCTGTTTTGTTGTGTTTGCTTGGTATTTTTAAGAAATACTCAGTTCCTAAATATTCTCCTACTCCCATCAGAAGTGAAATTGCAGGCAGAAATTAGAGAATGTGGTAGAAGTGAACTGGCAGAAGTGCCCATACAGTAACACGTGTGCTGTCCCTTGCCTGGGTGGCAGATTCCTTGGAGAAGGCAGATCACCTGTCAGCTCAGCATTCTGATAATTGTAGCTGTGGACAGGGCTCTTCTGGTATAAAATGTGATATTTCTGTGTGAGCTAGATCAAAGTACACCCTGGGTTATCAGCAATCAATTACCATGAAGCTGCCAAATAAAAGCAAATCCCCTTTCAGCTCCAGAAGGTAGGCTGTGGCCTGGACCAAGATGCCAACATTCACCAGTCATTAACTTTAGTGGTGGCTTTTTGAGAGCTAAATCTTGTCTGTAAAGCTACCAAAGATCTGGGACTGAGGAACCAGGACAGCTGGGGTGCTACAGGGTGCCCTTCTTTCCTGTCCATTTGTTGCCCAGAAGCAAGTTCTTTTCATGAAGGATTAAGTAGCTGGGAAAGAAAAGAGCTGTGGTATTCTGGCAGCACATCCCGCTCTTGAGCAGGGGAGTTTGAAGCACAGCCAGGCCACTACTGAATAAAATTCTGCCATCTGTGATGGCAAAAGATTGGTAAAAGAGACAGAATCAAAGTAATGAGAATCAAATGCTTGTAAATGCAGCCACATAAACCAAATGTCAGGAAGTCAAACCTGTGCATGGAAGAGAGGTTCTTTCCATCCTTCCACTATGTGCTAGCCAAAGGATTCCTGTAGACTTCATTTAAGTTCATACTTTGTTATCCACATTTTTCAGGCCATTCATCAGCATTGTTACAGACCAATGGCTCCACTCAAATATTTTCCTTGGCTTTTGAGCCCTTGCATGTGTTTTGCATGTTGTGGAAATGTGAGCCTGCGTGCCTCACTCTCCAGATAACGTGGTTTGTGCTAAAAGGAAGTTTTATGAGCATCTTTAAATAAGATGTGCCAACTTTCATAAAGCATTCTTTTATTAGACACATTTCTGCCCATTCTGATTTCCTGAAGCTGAGGAAGATGAGCTTCTCCCAGTTCCAGTGTGTGGGCTTCAGTGCTGTGTACAAGGGCAACAGAGTGGGCAGCCAGCAATAATCTGTGTACTGAGTAAGTTTTTATTAAAGCCATACAGGTACACTACTGTAATTCACTCATCACTCAAAAGACACGTTCTGTCTTTCACCTGAAGTACATCTATGCACTGGAGACTAACTAGTTGAAAATGGTGTCAGTGGAGTGGCTCAAGTCAATGGATCCAACCAGACTGGTTAAAGAAAAGTCATGTAGATTTTTCAGTCCTTAGCAAGATTCAGAATGATTCAGAGTTGTCACAAATTATTTATTTCTGCGATTCCCAGAGCAGTGCACAAAGTTACACAAAAGGCCCAAAGCAGCAGATCAGGGTAAGACTGCAAGTGACAGATACAGTCAGTCACTGGAAAAAGCACAGAGGGAAGAGGTGCTGCAGCTTCCATTTGAGAAGTGATGATTAGAACCAATGCACAATAAGGAGAATATGAGGGTACCTGTGTTTATATTAGTAGATTGCTGCATTTGCAGTGTGGGAAGCTTCCCCTGCACCAAATTGTCCTGTATCACACTGCTGTAAAACTGAGTAAATCTTCCAATGTAGGAAGAACTTTTCTAAGCCAGTGTGATCAAGTGAAGAATTTGATTATTACAGTTACTGAAAGTAATTACAACAAGATTCCTAATCACAAATAACATATTAAAATTATACTAGAAGAGGAACATGTTTTTTACAATTCATGGTGGGGGCAGAAGAAGCACAGAACATGTACGTTTTATTCTTCATTTTTAAATCAATTTTCTCTTCTAGATCAAATAGTCCCTGAATTACATTTACATGACCTTGGACTGGGGATCTACACACTCCCTGATGTAAGCCTAGCTACCCAAATCATGTTTGCCTTGAGAGGAGATTATTTTGTGCTATATCAATCTGGTCCATGCAGGACTTGGAAAAAGCATCAGATGTTTAGGCAGTGCAAATCCTTTTGCCATAGGCAAGGTTACTAATTAAACAGCCTGAGCATACAGAAGCACCAGATGCAGCCCAACCAAGGATAAATGTCAAGAAATTGGCGAGGAAAAGGGAAAAAGCAAGAAAGAGGTTAGGGAGAGATCAGTTTTTTCACAGAATGTTCCCTTTCCACTTGTCATTTCTTCCCAACCAGTTTGGTGGTGTCTGACAACATTAGATCTTGCAGCAGAGAGTCTCATGAGTTGTGTCTTACTGTGGAAGTCATGGCATTTCCTACGTAGTGTCTGGTCACATCCAATCCTGTCACCTTTTATTAGGTGTGCTGCCATTATGTGACACTTTGCTGGTGGCATGAGGTCATTTGGCAGCTCATCATTACAGACCTTGTTCTCTGTGTTTCTGTTGACATTTTCTTGAGAGCTTGAATGGGACTTTGGACAATGTTGCTGAAATGTTTACAGCAACCCTCAGTTCTTTTAACTAAAACAGGACTGGATGCATTCTAAGTGTGAATAAATACCAGTTGATGAAGGTTAATTGTGCTGGAAAGTTTTATTTTCACCACCATGTTGGTATGGGGATGATTTCCTAAAGGCTCTGCAGTCAAGCTGGATGCACAACAGCATTTGAACAGATGCCTTAACACAAGTGCAGACTGAAGTTCTGCCATAAATTAACCTAACTTGGGATCTGTGTGATTTCCTAGTGCATATCATGACAAAGCTAAATATTATTGCCATAGAATTGGCTTGTAAAAGCCTGGCATAGTAGTAGAGGGAAATAGGGTTGATGGACATCTCCCTCTGGAGCAGTTCTGCTTGTGAGGGTTTTGGGGGATTTTTTCAGGCTGCCCTTGGTTTCCTGAACACTGACATTGCAATTCATGGAGTGGCAGCAGGGTCCCTGCATGTCACTGAATTCTTGTGCATTCTGCTCTAGTCTCCATTGCTGTGATGAATGTTCTCTTCCTGATTTGTCATGAGCATCTTTTTGGGGCCTGCCCTGCAATACACTATGCTTCTCTGACATAGTAAAAGGGCAGAACATACACCCTGGGAAGTTGCTTCTTTCCATTAACATCCTTGTTTTTAAGACTAGCAAAAATGCTGTACAACAGTAAATCTCCTGGATTGAACTGGTTCTTTGCACTGTTCCCATAACTCAGTGCTTTTAAACTGTCATTTAGAAAGAGCAGCATATAGGCATTGGATGTTTAATAGTTATTCCAATCATGCAGGCAAGATTTTCTTAGTGATCACTTTAGGTTTTAGATTTTGTTTAAAGTGGTTCCTTTTTCTAAGTGAAAAGCATTAATTTTAGGTAACAAGCACAGGTGTCCTTCAGACCTCAAGTTAAGTGGTCTCACTAATTGAGTAAAATGAAGGGTATTACATCAGATGAAGTAACTGGGAATAAAGAGTTGCATTGTCCCTTGGATGGAGGGAAACTGCCTGGGCTTCATATCCAAGAAAGATGCAAAAGTTGTTGACACCATGCATAAGGGGCACCAGATGCTATCCCAAAAGAAAGGAGGGGTGTCATTCTTCTTTCCCACTGTTCTAGTAATCAGAGGAGAATTAGCTGTCTTGTGTAAAGCCTTGATAAAATAAAGCTTCAGTTGTGGAGCCACTATGAACCTTTGGCATTAATGGCTTAGGGATAGGTATTTACCTGAGACTTCTCGTAGCTAACAACTGTGACATTTTTACATGTAGTTGGCATGAGTCAGATTTGAGTCAGATCTCTCATAGACTGAATTCAGGTGTTACCATTAATGCATCAGGTTCTCCATATCTAATTAATCATACCAAAGCATAGATCAGTTGAAAAAAGAACAAAACTTACTTCTGTGATACTTCTGTATAGTTTCCTAGGATTCTGTATTTTTTTTTTTTAGTACTTGTTAAGTAACATAATGCAGAGGTTATCTCCTTTTCTGGACACATGCATGACTGGCAAATTTAGTGAAAGTCACCACAGGTGGATGTGGAAATTCTGCCTCTATATTTTGAATATCTGCATGTAACTACATACACCCCCTGTATGGGATCAAGTAGTACCTTAGTAATAGTTTGAAGTATGTATGGAAATGAGACAAGTACTCACAAATTTTGTTCATGGTAAGAATAAAATAAGTCAATTTCTGCAAATATGAAATGAAAGTTGTGCTGTGCAATATATCAGATTTTAATGGGAACAGTTTCTTTGGTCTAAGCTATCTAGCTTAGAGTGGGTCACATCATAGACTGGAAATGCACAAGGTATCCAGTGATTTGGGGCTTTAATAGTCAGATATTTTTAATTGGTCAAATACTTGCATTGGAATGAAACATCAGGCCCTAAGAGGGACTGATTTTCCTGAGCAGTGACAATCAGGATGCAATTTCTGTTTCATGATTAACAGCTGTTCTGACTGGTGTTGCAGCGACATGGAATTGGTCTTTTCATTCCTGTGGCATTCACAAGTGGGCATGGTAGCAATTTATTTCATGTGCTATTAATTGTAGCACATAGCCTAGGAGGTTTTGGAATCAGATTCCTATTGTGGATTTTTCCTGAAAGATCTTCCTGATCTTATTAATATTGACTGATTCTTTGTATTAGGGTTTTCCAGGGATTGGTGGAGTCTAAAGGATTAAAGGCCTCTGAGTCAAGGATGACCTAGATTCTGATAGATTTTATATGCAAATCCTTATAGACAGAGGTCATTAATGGAAACATCTGAAGCTAATATGAGTTAATATATTTGAGTGCTCTCTGAAATTAGTGAGTGTTTTGATTCCAGGTAAATACAATACAGTTTATGTTTTAAGTATTTTGAAAGTGATTTAGAAGCCTACTCAAGCAGTGGTGTCAGATCTTAAATGCCCAATGCTCCTTCTGAAAAGTTGGGTTCTGGAGACACTTTAGAGCACGGGATTTTCCTCTGAAGGTTGGAAACTTTCTACTCTGCCCTAACAAAATAATTTCAAGAAAACAGCAGATTCCTATCAATGAACAAAATTCCTGATTTCACTTTCATTTTCATAAAGAAAATTTCCTGAGCTTTTTTAAGTTGAAAAAGGATCTAAGAATTACAAGAAGTTAAAAAACTACTGGTGGCTTTCACCTCAAAACAGAAGGATGATTTCTATACATAGCTATTTTTCTGTATTTACAAAGTGCTCTATTACTTGAAGATCTGATAAGCAGAAGTAATATTCCTGACCAACCTGGTCCTTGTCTGTTTTGGTCCAGCTGCACTTACTGTTTGAGTGGGTGTAGGGATTGGATCAAAACCAGGAAGATTCTCAATATAATTAACATATAAAGGCACTAATGCATTTTCCTTTATGGTAGCTTCCCAAAGCTCAGCACATGGACCTCAAACCACAACTGAAAAAGCCCTCTATTTGGCTCATTAAATATGTTTTCATTTTTCCACTTGTTTCTCATGCCTATTCACTTACATTTGTTTCTTTGATTAATAGTTCCTCTTGTATAGTATGCCCTTTTCCTAAGAATGTGAAAATATGTAAATATCCCAAGCAAAGACATTCTGTTTCAGGCCAGTAGTTGGGCAGGCCATTATAATTATAATATTTATGAATAAACAGGGCATTTACCCAAAATATTCAAAGCTGACTCTGAGAAACCTACAAGTAAGGCGTATGTTCTAATGCTTGTTTTTGTAAGTCTCTCAAGCAAGGACTCAGTAGCAGAGGTGGGGACAATGCAAAAGGCACTGGGCTCTCCCTTTTCTGATATCATGAGTGTGCTGGGACAGCTTCTAATTTTGATCATTTTGATTTGGGCCAGGTTAATATCCTCGAATTCCATAGCAAATGTATAGTGTAACACGGAGTGAGCGGCCTTAGGCGTGGGCCCTGGCTGTGAGAAGCTTGGGCAGCTGGAGCTTTAGACATCCCCATCCTCCTCTCATTTAATGTGGACGTGCAGAATTCACAGTCTCAGAGGAAATGCTGCAGGAGGGGATCCAGCACGACTCGTTTTGAACACAAACATTTTCACCAGCTCTTTGCCACCCACACACAAGGGCCTCCTCTGCTTCACGTTCACCCCGAGGTCCCCGTGGGACAAAGCTCTGCAGTCCCTGGGACAGCGGGAGGAGCCGCGGCCGGCACCGCATCCTTTGGCATTTCCCGCTCTGGGACTGCGCTGCCACCTCCAGCACACACCAGCACAATGTGGGTTAATGGGGCAGGCGTGGCACAGAAAAGTCTCTGGTGGAGTCATTAGGGTGTGCTGGCAGGCTGCCAGCTCGGTTGGTGCAATTTTACACTCACTTTTCAGCACAAGCTTAAAGGGGAATCCTCTGTTCGCTTTAAGCCTTTACAGCCAGTGGGAGGCTGCTGCGGCGTTCCTGCCCCTGTCCAGACCTCTGATGAACAGCTGGCTGGAAATTCTCATCTAAGCACTGGCAAAGATTTGTTGCTGTGATTGTGGCTTTAAAACTGGTAGTCAGAACTATTAAAAATTAATGGATCTTCATGGGGTCGATTAGTGATATTGCTGTCTCCTATGTTTGGATTTCCCCAGAGTTAAATTGCAGAGTCTGAGTGCATTTTGAGGAGGGGGTTTAAGTACTGGAAACAAAAAAGAAACCCCAAAACCTCAACCCCTGGGAAGGCATAGCTGAGCAGGCACAGTGAGACTTCAGTCAGTACCATACACCACACACACACCAAAGATTGTAAGGTCTGTCCTGCAACAGGCTTCAGCCACATGTGAAATTAATAGCAGCTGATAGTGCTCAGCTCCTGAAAGGGTTACACAGATGTAGGAGATTTTAATTTGCTGCTAGTATAAAGACTTAATCTGAATAAAATAATTAGTTATTGCTGTATAATAAACAGAAATTTAATTTTTTTTGAAAACTACCTGATATTATATTTATCTTATTTTCTTGCTTTAAATGGAATCAATAACAAATGTATCTTTTTGGGCTTACAAATTTTAGGTCAGTTTTCCTGTGAAACATGCAGCTGGAGTTAATGCCTATTGATCTGGAATTAGAGAGCAAAAGGGTTAAATCTCAATCCCTCTCTGATTTATATTTCCCTCCCCTTCTTCCCAGCTGTGGACATGGATGGAAGATCTGCAGAAGGAGCTCTTAGAGGATGTCTGTGCTGACTCTGTGGATGCGGTACAGGAGCTTATCAAGCAGTTTCAGCAGCAGCAAACAGCCACCCTGGATGCCACCCTCAATGTTATTAAAGAAGGGGAAGATCTAATCCAGCAGCTCAGGTAAGCATCCACCTGGGGCACAGGTGTTGAGAAATCTGATGCATGCTGTGCTTTAGGGGTATCTAAACAGGGAACTGCAAGCTAGGATCAATTGGGAGAGTTTGTTAATTCTTTGCTTATTTATAATTCTTCAGGTCCTTTCAGCGTTTTATTGAAATTACAGGGAGTGATTTGTGTGGACTGATTAGAGTAGTCTGTGGATCAGCATTGGTTTCCTGTTTGACTGAGAGATTATTTATAGGCACTGAGAAGTGAATGAAACCAAATGTGTTTGAAGTGAATATTTTTAGTTGGTATTTATAGAAGATTGTTAAATGGTTGTGAACTGAGGCCTTGTGATTTATAGGGTTATTCCCGATGTAGGGTAAGTGTATTCCTCTTAATAAAATACACACGTGTCTAACAGTCTTCACTGTTTCATTTTGCATGCAGCACCCTTCTATTTATCTTTGTGTATGTGGGATTTATTCATAGTGTCAAAGAGGCTCTTTCACTGCTGGTTCTTCTACTAGCACTGTGAATTAAATCAGCTCATTTTTGCCTAATTTAAAATACATGAAGAGACTAGTCCCAAGAATTTGGGAGGGCGGGGGGGGGAGGTTGGGGCTTTTGTTGGGTGTTTGATGTATTTGTTTCTCTTCTTTCTTAATCTGCAAGTATTGTCAAATGAATATTTGCAGAGTAAGCTTATTCAGAATCTGCAATTGTGAAATCTCTCTCATTTGTTGCTAAAGTGGTTTTCTGTGCCTTTAGCTTTGTTGACAGCAGTGAAGTTTTCGTGCCTTTTAGGGATGTTGCTGGGCACTGAACCAAGTCAAATACATCACTTATTATTTAGATCTTTGTATTGTTACAGGTTGCCCTTACCCACATGTACGTAGTATGCATGTTCTGTATACATTGTAATATGCAAATATCCCAGGTTTTATGCATTTCACCAGACAGTCCAAGAGAGTGACATCATCTTCCTCACCCTGAGCTTTCCTAATCTGATGCCTTTACTTCTCCTCCGAGATGTGCAGAAAACCATGAGTCATGATAGGAACCTGAGAGGAAAAGCCCAAGATGCTCTGGAGTACAATGGACAGTGAGGGCTCTGGTGGAGCTCTGCCCTTAAGAGACCTCCTGGAGTCCTTAAGTATTTTCCTACTGCCATATGCCGAGCTTTCCTCTAAGCTCTTCCCTGTCATCCTGGATGCAAAGTTTTCTCTGCTGGGTCAGAAACAAACAAACAAAAAAAAAAAAAAGAGAGATTTGAAAGGACTGCTCGAGGTTCTGATTGTCATTCAGCCCTGGGCAGCCACACCAGAGAGCTCATGGAGATTCCTACCCTTGCTGTGTGTGACTTGCCAGCACTGCAGGGGAGGGAGAGGGACTGGAGTTGCAGTATTGCTTGCCAGTTTTAGAGTTGAGGAGGAAGGATCAGGAGTAGATATTCCATCCTTCTATTCATCTTTGCTGATGAGATCAGTAGGATAAAAACATGCTGGGTTTGGTAAGTGAGCTGCCAGAGGGGAAGGGGTTTTAGCTGACAATATGTATGGCCAGCTGTAGCAGATCAGTCAAAGGTCTGCATGGTAACTTATTTTATGCAAAGAAGTTGTTTGCAAAGTTTAGAGCACTTCAATGAGATGAAAAAAATGGCATTTAAATTGTGGGCTACAAATTTTTTTGTTATTCTTCCTAACTCTTGGAATGGCATCACTTCAGTGTGAACAGTCATGGAGTAGAGCCTGAAAGGAACCATGAACAAGCCCATCAGGTGGAGTGTGGAGTGGTTTTTGGGGTTGCAGAAAGTGTCGACATTCAAGGAGTCCTGGTTCTGGTTGTGGGCTTGGCCTGAAGGATTTCTGCCTGAGTACCTGAGTCAGAAGGGAAGTGTGCAGGGTGGCTAGGGTAATACCTGGAGCTGAGAAGTCAGTGGAGCATGGGAAAGAGAGGAACTGCAAGGTGGTGTGTGGGACATCAGCTTTTTCTTAATGTGAACATAATCAATTCTTAGCTTCAGTCTTTGAAAAGTGACTGTGGCCTCAGCTTTGAGACTTTTTTTTTTAAATTGGTGTAATGCTCCAATGTTTGCAAAGTATCAAGGCAAGTTTTGTGGCAGCTGTCTTTAATAAAGAAAAGTTGGGTTTGGGGTCTGGTTTGTTCTCTGAGCAGTGAGCAAGGTGGAACAAGGTGAACATATTTGTGCAAATGGATCCCCCTGGTTCTGATGGAGTTAATACCGAACATTTCAATGCACACAAAAGTTTGCAGTGCTGAGCTGTCAAGATGAGCTGGTTCAAGTGTTGGATTTGAGCACTCTGACTAACTGCAAAGCTTGTAATGTGATCCTGGACTCTTTCAAAGCAGAACAGTGTGGAAAAAAACCCCAATGAAGCTGCCTCTGTGTGTGCCCACTCTTACCAGCTTTCATCACTGCGGGCAGTGGTAAAGAACACAGAGATAAAGGAAGAACTAGAATTGCTGCTGTCTTTCCTTAACACAGGATTGCATTTCAGTGTGGATCACCTTGTATGTGCAGTGAAGAATAGATGAAGACTGCAAATGCTACAACAATGGAAAGAATGAAATACACTGCTCTTATCAAACATGTCATAACACAGGTTAAAAGCAATAAAATTACTGGAGCTTTGCAAAGTTTTACATTTCTTGTTCTTATCTTTGAGAGAACAGATTTTGGTTGAGAGAAGATCATTTGTGTAATAGCACTCTGCTTCCTCCAGATAGACAATGAAAAGCTCAGCTGCCTGAACTAAATACCATGCCTGGGACTGCACTTCACACAAGGTCTTCAGGACCTCAGTGACTCCATCAGGAGGCCATACCTATCAGGAATAAAACAGGCCTGCCTAGAAACTCTGTGCATGTCATGGTTCACATAGGAAACACTTTTCTCTCTTCCTTATCAGTGCTTTACTGAGGTGGTTGTTGTTCTCAGCAGTCAACACAAAGCAAACCTTTTGAACTGCAGTTCCAGGGGTGCTGCTGGGGGCAACATTTCTAGTCATCTATGAAAGGCAAAACAATGACTTGTTCCAGTGAGATGTGAAAAGCAGGAATGTAAAAAAAAAGCCATTGAAGAGTTAGGTATCTTGCCTTTTTTGCAGTAGTTCAGCATATAAGCTTTAGTTAATAGATATTTCTTATTGAGCTTTCTCCCAGTGAAAGCACTGAAAGTGGTTTTAGGAGCACAGTGTTCATTTTAAACAAAGTCAGCAGCAATGTACTGAGTCCAATTTTCTGTTCCCCAGAGTTTATTTCGGGGTTTTTTTTCAAATAATTTCTTTGAATTAAACTTCAACTTGAAATTTCTTTTAAAACTCTAATCCATAGCCTTTCAAAGATTAATAAGGGTCTTATATTTATTCTTTCCAAGAATTTCTCATCACCAGACAGAACAAGAAATATTGTGACAGAAGCATGCAACCTCAGAAATGTTTTTTTCTGTAGGGAGATCTTTCTCAGACCAGACTAGCTAGGGGTTGTCAATGCCTTATGCAAGGAGACTTAAAAAAGCCCGCCAGAGTACTACTCTTAAACTTTTGTATTGCATCAGTCACTGAAATGCAAGTGTGGCTTGATTTGAAGAGTGAAATGTTTAATGAAAAAGAATTTCTAAAACTAAATGTGTCTCTAGATCCCGTGAGAGATTATTCAACACCGGTCTTGAATAATTCATTGAGTAATTTAGATAATATATGAATAGTAATAATCCTGCATCTGAGTGAAGACTTATTTCATGTCCTTTTATAGAAGACAGGTGCTGACTGAGGGAAGCAGAACTTGATTGGATGCAGCCTCAGATTAGGCTGTAGTTTGAAAATCTCTAGTTATTTTAATTCCTCTTTCCTCTGTGCAGCTCTAATGTGGAGGCAGAGACCCTGTGATCACCATGAATGTGAAAACAGACATACAGAGTGTGGCAGAAACCATAACACCTAGAGAGAGAAATATCAGTGTAATATTCCCATGTAAGCAAGGGAAATCAGTACAACTTACATCTAAATCTTGTTTTAGCCAATGTATCAAAGCCAAGATTAAATTTTGGCTTTGGAGTTTCCTTTCTGGCCCTTCTGAACATTGAGGGACCTTGTGTGAAGCATTTGAGGATAAATTTCCATTCTTTATGTCTGCAAATGGTATTTATCTGTAAAACAGTCACTGAAAAAAAAATTGCTGAAGGCATAGCAGACTATTGGTGAGCCCATTAATATCCATGAAAGCACAAATAGAAAAGGAACCATCAGAGCTTTCCTGTGCCCATGCTAAGCTTTCAAGTACAGCAAATTCCCCCTTGGTCCTGGCCCACAAGTTAAGGGTTTGCTCCCTTCTGCTGCCTGTAAACGGAAAACGTAACTGGAGCAGTATCTAGCCTGTCACATTCACACCTCCTTTTACTTCCACCAGTGAAAAGACGAGTCAGAATCTCTCTTGCTGTTTCTGAAAGGCTCGTTGAGGTTTTTTTGCACTGTATTCTGTATCCATTGCTGTTATCCAGAGGATACTGGGGCATCACTAGCCATTGGTATAAAATACTCATCATTCTGATTCAATTTGTCTGTAAGTAATAGAGCAAATGCAGGAAATTAACTTGTAAAGGTCCAGGAGGCTGAATAACATCTCAGTTGGTGTAAGAATAGGCAGGAGCAGGTGACCCTGTAGCATTGAAGGTGATTGCCAGCCAGTCTCCTCAAGAGAGCCCTTGAGATTGATGTGCATCTCCTCCCCTGCCCCTCCCAAGCGCGTAAGGTCACGGTGTCACCACACAAGAAAGGATGATCCCCCTGCTCAAACTTTGTGGCGAGCTCAGGAGCTGCAGGATTTCAGGGAGTAGAGGAGTTGAGTGTTGCACCCACCTTCCCTCAGCCCTCTGTGCTTGGCTTTGCCCCTCAGCAGCACACAGAATCACAGATGTGGAGTTCTTGCTCTTCTGCCTGCCTCAACGCTCAGCTCTAACCCTGCCCTCTGCCTTGCCACAGGGACTCTGCTGTTTCCAACAACAAGACCCCCCACAACAGCTCCATCAGCCACATCGAGTCCGTCCTTCAGCAGCTCGACGAGGCCCAGGTACAGATGGAAGAGCTCTTCCATGAGAGGAAGATTAAGCTAGACATTTTCCTTCAGCTCCGGATTTTTGAGCAGTACACCATTGAGGTAAGAGCTGGCTGCAGGGCCTGGCTGGGGGGAGCTGTGGGAGAGAGGGAGAACATGTGAACACACCCTGTGAGGGGACATCTTGGGCTGTTGGATTCTGCTTGGCTCTCCAGTGAGGGGGAGAGGGAGTTACAACTGTGCTTTAATTCAGGCTGTTGGACCTAAAGCATGATTTAAGATACAGTGCCAGAATGCACTGGAATAGGTGCATGGGTGCTTCCCTGACTATGCTGGGAATCATGCACTGGAATAGGTGCATGGGTGCTTCCCTGACTATGCTGGGAATCTGCCTGCTTTGCAGAGAAGCTTTATGAGATGCCTGTTATAACTCTCTGTTGACATGAGTCACTCAGGGATTTGAAAGTTTCTGTATCACTTATTAGTGAGGTTTGTCTCTTCAGATACAAACGGATACATGCCTGTCTAAGCCACAGAGTGAAAAAACATGTTATGCATTAAAGGAAAGGGTATTTAAAAGGTGTGCTTTTTAGACACTGCAGTGGATTTATTTAAAAAGGAAAAAAATGTAGAGGGGAAAATTAAAGGGACATTTTAATGTCCTCGTGCAAAAAAAAGGTCTTTCAGATCTGTTTTGGAATCAAAAACACTGGATGGAAAATTCATCAAAATATTGGGGTATTCTTGGAGTGAGAAATTTTGAAGCTATTCCAGCCAATCTCAGTAATTACTTTCTGTAGTTCTGATAGGAGCTGAAAAAGGAACAAAATGGGTATTAACTTGTACACAGAGTCTGTGAGACTGATGTCAGTGCTTGTGTCCTTTGTGGGGTGTGTTCCTCCTGCTGTATCCCCCTGGTGCTTGTTCAGTTCAGGGAGCACCTGTAAGTGTTTGAGGGTGATACATTCCTGGAGGTATTGTTTGTAAATCTGTAGGTTTGTTTATTATTTATTTATTGTTTGTAAATCTGTAGCTAGTCTCAAGGTGGGTGCTGGTAACTGCTGGGAGGTTTAGAATGCTGTGTTACATTTTGTGTTTAAGACATGACATGATGAATTACAGTGGGATTAAAGGCAGGAAGCAGGTGTCCAGGTTCCTAAAAGGTGTCCTGTTCTATTGCTGAATGCCAGACATAGGAATCAGTGAGGAGTATCTGAGCTTCTCTGCTGTGACTGCATAGTGAGGTATTTCACTGCAGTCTGTCCTACAGTGCTTGTTAATTATGTAAATTGGAATAGTTTCATTTACTTACCAGTTATGTGCAGCCTCCTTGCTGTTGAGAGGCAGCATTCTTTGTATTTGTGTATAAATCTATAAATGTATCTATTTCATGTCAGGTACTGCTCTTTCAGCAGACTATGTTATCTCCTATATTTAAATAGAAGATACTTTTTATACATGTTGGTGTGGCATGGCAGATGCTGAATAATTGAGAGTTTTACTTTAAAGACGTAAATGGGTGTGAATGCTGTACTGGAACATACCCATAAATGGCATCTGTGTTTTCAAAAAAGAAGAAAGAGACAACCAATTTTTGCCTCTGGAGCACCAAATGTGTTTGTAGACAGTATGTGGTGAACCCATGTGATTTACTCATTAAGGTCTCAGCCTGTTTCACTGCAGATTCAAGGTCTGAACCTATAATTGTGCTGGTTTAAGTAAAAGTATTTTTAAAAAATCCCTGTTCTCAAATTCTTTTTCTTTGTAAATAGTCTTCAATCAAGGAGTGTCACTACCAGGCATTACTTTACTGATGGGGTTACTAAGGGAGTTACCAAGGCATCAGGAGAGGATGTGACTTACATTATTCCCCTCACATGGGATACCAATATGGAAATGCTTTGTGGATACTTTTGATTTGTTTCTACATGGATCTTACTTCTGTATATTCACAGAATGGAGTGGCTGTAATACATTAAGATACTTAAAACTGGAAATGTGCTTCGGAATCTTCTAAAATCAGATTAGCAAGAAAGGATTTGAAAGAAAATCACCATTAGTTGTCACTGTAGATTTGCTGGTTTTTTATCATATGAACATCTGAATTCCCTCTGCAAGACTGATATTACAGGGAAATCTGAGAGCATGTTTCATAGAGAGTCTAGGGGCAGGTGATTTTATTTAGAGAGTTCCCTCTCTCGAAAAAATATTTTTTATTTTAGAATAATTTTGATAATTTTTACTCATAACACAGTTAAAAACATACCCAGGTCAGTATCTTAAATTCTCTAAGTACAGTTAGTGCTTAAACAAGAAAGGCAGTTTGATGGATAGTAAAACAAAGGCAGTTTGAAATAAAATGTTCAATAACACATGTATGCTATGCATTTCAAACAGCTGAATTGGCTCAAATTGACACAGTAATGGTGCTTAGAAAGTAGATTGCAGTCAGTTGCCTCAGCTGTATAATGAAGACTCCAATTCAGTAGGAAACTGTTACAAGAATTAACAGAATTATCTCATGCCATTGTTGAGAAACAAAAAGATTTTTTTTCATCACCATAATTTAAAAGCATGTAGTATTTCTGATGGTTGACTATTCCAAGCTATTGAGGAAAAAAGATGATGATGTTTAAAACAGGAAATTAAGTATTTTTTTCTACTAAAGACAAGTAGCTTGAGCTATGACTGGAAATGTATTTAGGTTTTAATTTTCCATAATAACCTAGATCCTGCATAGATTAAGAATTGTGAAATAATGTGTACCAGTATGATTGATTGTCAAATTAATTTCTCCTTTTCTGGTCTAGATAAGCCCCCTTCCATCTGTCCAAAGAGCAGTGCCATATAGAACACATCCTTAGTGAAAGACCTGTACCTGCTGCAGCTGTGTTAATCCTTCCTGCACTCACACAAGCTGCCTGCAAAACCTGGGTCCTCTTCCCAAACTTGAACATCATTCTCCTCATTGCCACTTCTGCCTTGTCAAGCACCCAGTTTCCCATTTTCCCCCTCAGGTGTGTGTTCTTGGGTCTGTTGGTTCTTGGGCTCCAGGGAATCCCTTGACATGAGGACCCTTTGCATCTCTCTAGTGGAAGCTGGAGGGATGCAGCTGTGAGAGCCCATCTGCTTCCAATAGTTTTAGGGAAGGCTGCACATTAGAGCCCAGCCTCAAAAAACATCTCATGTTGTCTCTTTTCATCCAGTTTTGGTACTGAACATTTCCAATTCTGTTAATTTTTCCCTGCTTCTCTCTCTCTCTCCCTCTCTCTCTCTCCCTCCCCCCCCCCCACTTTCTAATGAATAGGGCAAACAAAGTAGTAGGATTTTTTAAAATTAACAAATGGCAAATGAGTGATTTGCCTTTTTGTTTTACTTAGGATGTGTCTGTCTTTTGTTCTTTGGAACCTATCCTGCTTTGACTGTTATCCACAAATATTGAAATATGTGCCATTGATCATAGAACCCATTCCTCTGGCACACCTTCCTAAACTTACACTGTGCTCATCTGTTTTGTAGCACCTCCTGGTTTTTGAGCTTTTGCATCTTGACAGAGGTTTGGAGTTCAGACACACTTTAGGATTAATGATTACTGTACAATCAACACTTATTTCCATCTATTTAGGCATTATTGATCTTGTACTTCAGTGAAATCTGTCAACCATTGTTGCATTTTGTCTTCAGGAAAAATACTTTCCTTTGAGAGAAGCCACCTGCCTATTTCTTTGGCAGGGCAGACCAGCTGTGTTCATTTAGGACTTTTAAGGACTTCTAAGCCTCACAGGCAGCTTTTGTGTTGCCCTGGACTCGTGGCAGGTTTGGCAGATATGAATTTGGGTACAAACACACAGCCCCATAGCATGTGCTGCCTGTTCTTTCTTGCCTTAATCTCATTATACTGACTGATATTTACACCCTGGGTCCCCGGGGTAAGTTATGAAATCCAAGCTATGGCAACACCTGAAAACAGACATAACAGAAACATGAGAGACCCTGGCTGTCCCTGTGGGAGCTGTTCTGCCCTAAGTTTTAACACACAAAATGACAGCCCATCCTTTATTTAGGAAACGTGTCTAACTCTGATGTCTGATAGGTTTGATTCCTTTACCAAGCCCCTGCATGTTTCAAAACAACATGGGATCCTTGGGATTATATGGTTGGTCTTTCTGTATGACACAGACTGAATTGAGTTTGTGCAGCCAGCCAGGTAACTCAGGAGATTTCATGGAATGTGAATGTGGGAGCTGATCTGCTTTGAGGGAATCAGGAGCAGGGCTGGAGGGATGAGGGCTGGCAGACATCAGCAGCAGGGCTGGCATCACACTGAGTGCATTTTACATACAAAGCACAGGTGTGCTCCAGAGTTATATCCTCAGGAAGATCTCTCAAGTGTACTTTGTCCCTTGCTTCAGAAATAGTAATTTAAAAGCTGATTAACCATTATTTGAATGAATGCAAATTTACAGCAAAATGCTGAGTAAATGTATATGAACCAAATGATAAAATGCACTGAGTGGCAATCCCTAAAAAATTACTGCCATGCAGAGTCTTTCTGCATATTTTTCCCTTTAAGCTTTTGTAGAGAGATTCAGTTTCACCTGTAGGCCTCTGTAGAATGCTATAACTGAGAACAGGAATGATCTCAGCCAATACATGTCCAGCAACATTTGTTGGTTACCTCCAAGAAAACCTTCCACACCTGTAGATGCACCATTTGTGGTAATTGGGAGTGGGATGGCCAAGCCTCATCCCCAATGGGCTCAGCTGTGAGCAGCAGGTGAACAGCACTGACAGCAATGAGCCATGGAGTGCCCAGGGGCACTGACCAACCACCAAAGGGAACAGAGGGCACAAAGGTGCAGTGCATGGACAGGAAGGGATAAAAGGTTGGGCTGAAGAACCAGAAGGGCAGACACTGAAGCCTTCTGAAGTGTTAAGGGTGAATGCCTAAAGCCTTCTGAAATTGTATGGTGATACTCTGTGTGTCATGGCTGTCTCAACTGTGACATATGCTGTGACACTTCTGCCTCTCCTAGGAAAGTGGAAGTGTCCACTTTCCTTTCCTGGAAGCATCCAGCTCCTTCCCTTACATGTATTGTTTCTTTTCCTACAATGTGAAATGCTAGACAGAACCTGTTTTCTGTAGTCTTAGAGTGATGTAATTCCTACACCAGGACAGTCCTGAGAGGGTTAAGGGGGTTCCCACTGCACAGTATAAATTGGATCTTGTAAGCTGTTTGTTATATTTCAAAAAAACCCATGATCACTAAAACCTTCACCTGCTGGATATCTAATTTTCCCCCCATTCAATTTCTTTGGCTCCATTTCACCTGCTAATTAAATTTTTCAGTCCTGATTTCTCTTGCCGCCTCTTCTGGCTGTTCACAACAATCCCTGAGCACGAGTTTAGGAGGAAACAGGAGCCAGCTTTCACAGCAGCTCATTTCACTGTTATTTACAACTCATTTGAGCATCCTATTCCAGGTTTATAATACTAGCTGTACCTTTCAAGAGCATTAGCTGCCTGCATGAAGGTACAAGATGTTTTGTAGCCCCCTCACTGACTAAGAGCTGATACTCAGATGTGAACTTCTTTATTAGAAATAAGTTTTACAGAGCTTATGAGATAGATTTGAAAGAAATTTCCACCTTTTCTGTTCATAAGATGGGATCCTGTAATGTTTCTTGCTTAGTGGGTTTTTGTTTCTCTTTTCCATCTATACTGAGTTTTCCAACTTCATGTCCCTTCATTTTAAGGAAAGGAATGCTCTAAGCTCTTCTGGGCACCCTGTGTTTTGGAGCTGAATCCCATTGTTGCTTCAGATATTTTTGGGATTCAGAGGAGTCAAAAGCACTGGAGCAGAATCATCACTGTGACAGTCCTTTCACACTTCAGTGGCTCAGGTCCCCACTAAGCCAGTGTGGCATCTCTGTCTGTTGTCAAAAAAATGGGGTGACAGTATTGTCATTTTGCACAGCATCAGCCAAAACCAGGGCCTGAGAAAGAGGAACAGCAAACTTTCTGCTTATATGATCTGTAGAAATGACAGTTCCATTTACCTTTTCCCATCTCAGTCTGCTCCTAGACCCACTTACACTGTCACATCCTCTGCTCTGAATGTCACTGTCCTCTGCTCCTTCAGCCTGCTCTGAATGTTCTTACCCTTGGCATTCCTGTTGCCCAATCTCTGGTGAGTGCCTTAGAGATCTGGTCTTAACAATTCTATTATAATTCCTCTCTTTCTGCACTCACAGAAATTCCCTCTGCAGCCAGGATGTGGAACTTTTTTTTAATTCCTTCCTGGATTGAATCTTACCTCTCATCTCATCTGTCCCCACTGTTAATCCCAGCTGTATGGCTGTCACCTTTTTTCTCTTGAAATGAGGTAGATCTTGTCTTTTCAATGCAGATCTGCTCTGTGCCTGTGTGACTGTTCTTCCTGTCCTGGCTCATCCCCATGCTCTACCCACTCTTCTCACCTTTGCTTCTCTTCCTACTTGCTCCATCATTTTAGTTCCAACCTGCCTCCTACATTTGCTTATTCTTCCCAGGCATCTTTACTCTTTTTCAGATCCCTCTCAAGCCCACTCGCTTTGTGTTGATAGCTTGTGCTCCCAGGATAGAACTTTCTTCCCTCCTCCTCATATGCCCTTCCTCAGCCCATACTTCAGAATATCAGCTTCTCTGTGATTCATTCTCCTTATAGCATTTATCTTCTTTCACTTGATTCCTCACTTCCCCTCTCCACCTCCTTCAACTGGCAAACAAAATTTTCTGCTTGCCATTAAACACGACTTTAGATGTTGAACACTGAATTAAGGCCAAACAAGCAGCATTCAAGCATCCTTTTGTAGAAAATCTCATCATCAGCACAATAAAAAAAAATATATACTTAAGGATTTAGACAAGAAATTATTGGAGATGTACGATTGCCTGCACAGCAGCTGGTCCAGCTCTGGCAGGCTCCTTGGCATAATTCACAAGCTGCAATGTAGACATGAGATGCCTGGGCTGCTCCTGTTGTCATTATTACTGCTGCTGCTTTTCACCTGTGTACTCTTCTCTGCAGCTGTCGTTATTCTCCAGGAACTGAAGAACATGTCCCTCTCCATTTGCTCATGTTTCCTGCTGATGTTGCAACATGACAAATCCAGGAGGCAGCAAATGCAGCAGTATTGCAGGAAAGGGAATTTGGATATATTAAGTTGCTGCTTTAGGAGGATTCCTGCCTAAGAGCTTTGTGGTCTAGACTGTGGTCACTGTGTCTGCACGAACACAGACCTGGCTGCCATGGGCTCTATATCCATAATTGCTCTGGGACAGGATCATGGAGCTCACACAAACCCAGCATTTAATGACATGCTCCACCCTTTCTCTGATAAGGACATCTCAGATATCTCACTTCATACTAGAGTGGCTTCACTGCCAGTGCTGCTTCTCCTCCCATTCTTATGGCAGCAGGAGCATCTGTTTCAGGTGAAGAATGACAAAATGTTCTTCCTATGCTCATTGGAATCAACAGCTATGTCATGGCTTTCTCCCATCAGTACTCCTGGGTTGTTTGACCCTCCTTTAATAACAGGGAGTTGTTTCTTGGCCACTGACCTCATATGACCCACAGAAAAGGAAGGTGGCTCCTTCCAAGGAGTTGGCTGAAGTGTGGCTGACAATGAGTCACATGCATCTTTCCTTTGAACAGTGTGGGAACCAGGGGATAAGGCTGCTCCTATCCTAGTGTAGACCTTGCACTCCTGCTCTTGCTGCTCTCAGGACCCTTCTGCTTTGGTAAAATTGCTTTCTCAGGTGGCAACAGAGCAGAGCTCCAGTCTTCTATTGCAGTAGGGCTTCCCTTCTCTCACTGCATGTGGGGGATGCTGAGGTCTATTTAGAATCACTAACAATGGTAAATAAAGTGAATAAAATAGGAAGTACTGTCAGTTCTTCCCACCAAAACACATGAACAGGGTAAATTAATCAGCATTTCTTCTTTGTCAAAAGGGAATAAAACAAGTTCATGGCCAAGTGACCCTCATTTATGAGAGAATTCCTGACAGAGGCCCCGTGCAATTGGATCTTGCCACAGCTTAGGGGATAGGACACTTCTGTTTAATGCAGTCCAAGTTTTATCAGAGATATCAAGGCCTGACTCATCTGTGAAGGATCCATTTTTTAGACTTGAAAAGTATATGGCTGTAGTCAACAGAGCTGCCTAATTACATCTTCCTCAAGAAAAAGAAATCATTTTCCCTATACCCAAATGAAACCAGTACACTCAGACTCTGGCACTATTTCCCAATGGTCCTGTTTGAAGTACAGAAAATGCTGGGCTTTTGAGACATTGTCTGTACAGAGAGAAAAGGAAATGTCCTAATGAGATATGCAAAGCAGCATGGTCTCTGGAATAGGGCACCAGATTGGGATTCAGGAAACCTGGGTTGCTGTCACAGCCCTGCTATTGCTTCTTGCCTTAGTGTGCTTTAGATTCCCTGCTAGCCATCTGTTTGTTACTCAGAGCAATGTACCCAGCCTTCCTGTACCCACTTAGCCTGAGAAATTTGGTGTTGTTCCACCTCTTGCTGTGCCTGATTCCTTCCTCTCTTCCCCTGACCCAGCACAAGGGATGACTGTGACTGACACTCCTTCACTGACACTGACTGACTGATGACTGTCACTCCTTCACTCAAAGGCTACTTCCCTCCACTGGCCTGGCAGAGCTGGCACTCACTCTCACAGCTTTGTTACTGCTGGACATGCCCAGAGCTGCTCAGGCACAGGCTTAGCCTCTGTTCCTGCCCTGATAATGTGACAGGGAGCACCGTGGACTGGCCTTGCATCCTGCATTGTTTATCAGCTTGCATCCTCACTGCCTGTCCCATCCTTTCCTCCTTATCTGGAACACTGACAGGATCTGGGGAGTGTGGATAACAGAGCAAAACCCCTTTTAGCTCCATTGTCTACAAGCAGTAAAAGCAGTGGTGGTCAGTGTCCCTTCTGCAGCCAAGTGGAGAAGTTACCAAGAGAAATTTCTGATTCACTTATGTCATGTGCTTTTCCATAGAAAGAGCAGAAAGGAACTGAACATTAACACTGAACATTTACATTTAACAACTGAACATTTACATTGAACTTTGTGTTACTCTCATGGCTGTAGGAACCTGTGCTCACTCTGAATAAATTCTGTTGTTTGTAGTTTAAAATGAGGTCAAGATCACCTCAGTTCTGATTACTGTTAGCTGAGCATCTGCCCCTAAATGTAAATGTATCTGGTAAAGCTCTTTTCCGCCACAACTTTGGACATTTTTCCCTAATTGTTAAGTCTGCCAATAAGTCTCCACAGTCCAGGGACTCCTGCTGTGACATGTGAATGAATCAGAGGCTGCTGGAATCGGGAACGGGGGCAAAGACAGTGTAGAGATAGCTATTATTTAAGGGTAATTGAGTGGAATGGGCAAAGGAACAAGCTGAAGAAAAATAGAAACCCCTCAGGATATCCACGCTCTGCCTTCTCTTCGGCAGATGAGTCCCAGGTTCTTCACTGAGTAAGTTTGCTTTTCTGCTTCTCTCAAAAAAGAGCCTAAAAGATGCACTTTTTCCCTTCTAGTTCAAAACTCTGTGCATTTGTCCATTCTAATGTGAGAAGGGCTGAGAACTGGTCCATTTGGGTCCTCTTCCTAAGCCTGTCTGCATATTACTTATGTCTTCTGGAAAGGAAAGCTGAATGGAGAAATCTGAATCTTGATTCCTTAGGAAGTTAAACATGTCACTGCACACAGGCCCTGAAGAGCACTTTTAGTGAGAAGCAGAGAATTTTTCACTGTGTCATAATGTGTACAAGTGGGAATGTAGATATCTACTTTTAGCTCTCCTGAATTTAGCTATTTAGCTGAGGAATTGACCTATTAATCAGAATTAAGTAATTTATTTAATCATTTTCAATCCTTCTAAGACTTGTATTCTGCACTCTACAACTTAATTCCCATTTCCCTTCTCCCCCCCTCCCTCATTCATTGTCACTAGCATAATTCCCTCTTTTTGCCTGCAGCAGCAGAACCTAGGTTGAGGTGAGACTGGGCTGCTTAGGTGGGCACTAGGTCTTGCTTTAATTGCACAGGCAAACCTGGAGGACTTGGATACCAGCTGGCTTCTGTGGAGAAAGATGTAAAATGCAGAAGATACAAGAAATGGACTGCTAAAATCATCAGCCTGTGTGTCACAATTAGGAAGCAGAGAAAGCAAAGAAGATTTTGCATGTTCCCAGGAGTTACTGTCAGGTCTTTGGTTACAGCCAGGTTTCATTTGTGAATCTGTAAATGATTCACCTAAACCTTGAGTGTGATGTTTCTGTATTGTGCATTACATCTGTGATATGTAACATATAATGTGTTGCAAAATGAATGCTTTAGAAACATTCAGGCCCTTTGGGGATTGTGTGGTTGCAGGGTGTTCTGTAATTCTGGAAGCATTATTTTTTCATTTAATTTGAATATATTCAGAAACATTTGTTCTACCAGCAATGAGAATATAGTGGGTATTCTCTTCCAGTGTCATTTGGGATATGTAAGGGAAAAGGAAGGTGACAGTTTTTGTTGGACTGATAATCTTTTCATGGATCCTCACCTAAGAAAAATGTGAAGTGTCACCATTTAGTGGGCAGGATCTGGAGTTTGAAGGTTTCTGGATCAGAGTCAAAATGCGAAGTATTTTCAGATCCAAACGTTGTTTGAGAGTAAGATATTTCATTGATCCTGAGTGTGTCTTCTGCCCATGAAGGTTACAGCAGAATTGGATGCTTGGAATGAAGATCTGCTGAGGCAAATGAATGATTTCAACACTGAGGATCTCACTCTGGCTGAGCAGCGATTGCAGCGTCACACTGAGCGGAAACTGGCCATGAACAACATGACCTTTGAAGTCATCCAGCAAGGGCAAGACTTGCACCAGTACATCATGGAGGTCCAGGCTTCAGGTGAGAACAATTTGATCTCTATTTTACATGAAAAAAAAAAAAGGCAAAACAAAAAAAACCAAGAAAAAGCCCAAACCCCCAAAATGCATAGTAAGCCGAAATACCACATTACATATCAAATAAGCTTTTAGCATAAGTGTAGGCAATATCTGTCTCTCCACTCCCAGAACAGTTCCACAAGTTTTGAGAATTCTGATTCAGGATTTTATGTAAAAATCTGCTGTTTCTTTGAGACTGAAACTCATTGAGGAAGTGAAGCTGAATTTCAAGTTTCATTCAGAAAGTTTCACAGCTGCAGGATGGAGAGTGTGATTGACTCCAAACTGGATGGAGAGGGGAGAGCAAGACAAGCTCCTTGTCCTTGCTCCAGCTCAGAAACAAGCACTGCAGTCAAGAGCTACAGATCCTTGAGCTGGGCAGTCAAACCTCAGGTCTGGATGCAGTCTAGTCATTCTAGACTCCTAAGCTTGTTAATCTTACTGCAACTTTACTTTAGTGAGAGTCAAACTGACCAGATGGGCTGGCTTCATTCTCTGCAGACTCAATTGCCTTTTCCCTGTTTCCCATTTAAGGGTGTAGACATGCCCAAGGTAAAGAGAGGAGAGTAAGGGGAGAAAGAATCTAGTTATCCAAGAGTCCTCTGGGAAAGAATCCAAATATGAGAGCCTTGAAACCACTAATGAAATGGAACTCTTGTTTCCAGCCAGTTCTCCTTGGAATTGTTTTGTGTAAAAGGGGAATATGATAAAACATACTGGAATTCTCTTTTTCAGAGTGCACTTAAAGGTAGCAACTTGGGTGTAAAAAAGCCCTTTGAGATGTGCTCTTAAATGAAAGTTTTGATTCATTTTGGTAGGAAGTCTGTCTGATTTTGTTCTGCTTCTCAGCATAAGAGAAGTTCTAATACATCCTAAGAGTCAAAATTTTTGTTTCCTTGGATTTTGCATCTGGAAAAGGAATATCATAATTCAGATTAATCACTGCATAAAGCCCAGAAGTGAATGTTACTTATGTAGTGCTTTAACCTTCTAAAATGTTTGGAAAGATTGCAAAGCAAGAGCAGTTCCTGTTCTTTCCCTTGTTTGAAATAAAAAGGATTTTATGGTATTATTCTTTGGCAAACATTTTACCTCTAGGCACCTACCTTCAGAACAATCTGTAGGCAGTATCCAGCCTGATTTGGCAGGCTGCACTCAACAGAGGCTTGAGGACTGCTCCAAGAGGATGTTGTGAACTAGATAATCTAGTGCATTCTGTGAGCCTCTCTGAGATCTGCCCACACAATGCTTGGCCCTGTGCTTCAGCCTCCCTGCTTTCTGAGTTAGGAAACTCCTCCTAAGACATTGGTTAAGATGGTTGTGCTCTCTTGTCTGTTTGTTTTTCCATCCTGAAGGAATCCATGGGAGGTAAAGAATATGATCCAGAACAGAGCACAGTCAGAAGCCTCAGTGACTGAGTTTTAGAAAATAAAAAATAAATTCTGTGTTTGTCAAGAAGTTAGAAACAACTTTTGGATTGCTGACAAAAGGTTAGCAACTCAATGAATTGACTTGTAAAATGTTTTTGTAAGATTCTCTGAGGCCACTTTCTCTGAAGCCTACCTAATAAAAATCCACTGCTCTCAAAAGCAGGGAAGCAGATGTCCCGTGGGGATGTAGAGTAACTGTAGTAAATCAAAGGTAATGGCCATGTCTAGTATGCATGGAATGCTAAATGCTGGAGAATGGAACAATAAGGGAGAAAGGTAGTACTTGGGAGCCTACTGCTTCTTACTTCAGTAAAGAACAGTTATACTTCATAAAAAGTGATTGAATTTTACTCCTTTTTCATGAATCCTTTATCATAGCCATTCAGGGTATAGGGTAGGGGATGATTGTTCTTACTTTCCAGAGCTGAAAACTTGCAGAGATTCTGGGACATCAGCTGCTATTGCTGCTCCCTATTGTACACTGTCACCACTGCTACAATCAAAATTCAGCTGTAGCCACAGAAGATAGAGCCAGAAAAAATGTGATTTTCCAGAGCCATTCTACCTAACCAGCCACCCTTAATTGACCAAGTTTCTTCCCTTCCCTCTAACTCTCTTTGAGCTTTATTCTTTTCAACATGCCACACAGGAGACTGACTTGGTTTTGATCACTCTCTTCTTTGTCTTGGAGGTCTTTAAGCCAGCAAGTCTGTCAGATAAAATTACATCCATGTGCTGCCATTTATGATGTCTTTTTCACTTGGAAGTCTTGAGGTAGAAAAAGAAGGTTTTGGACATTCAGCCATGATTTTTGCATGTCTGATGCAGACTTGGAGCACTGACCCTTACTAGGCTGTAGAGTGTCTGGCAATCCCTGTGAACATTCTTATGTTGGTACAATAAATCCAGTGGTTCTGTGATGCACCAGGTCAGACTCTGTGGATATTGAGGGCATCCACACAATGAGGCTTCTCTGCAAGCCCAGTATTTCCAAAGCTCCATCCAGCTCAGGGCTATGTTCCTGTGATTCCTTCCAATGCTCCAGCACACGCGAGTGAGCCTGGATTAGACTGTTTTCTCCATCAGAATAATTATTTTTTAAACAAATGTTTGGTTTTGTTAGGGAATAGATAAGATCTGGAAGTCAGGTTGCATTTTCTGAAATTTTGCAGTACTTGCAGATCGTCGCTAAAATCTGTGTCAATCAGGAAACATATTTGTATGTAGAGAATATTCTAGTAATATTCTCAACAAGACTGGAGTTTCTAATGAGCCAGCCCTTTTTGTTTCAAGGAACCTATCTGCTATTTTTCCTGTTTGATTTTAGCTGATAGCAAAGCTAAATATGTGGGTAAATACTCTCAGAAATGGTTATTGATTTTTCTGGATGCCTAACTCAATATGTTGAAGGAGCCTGGTGTTTCCAAAAGTGACAACTTGGAGACTTCGGAGAAATCCATTTCCCACAGAAAGTTTAGGATAATTATTCAGGAGTAATTCAGCACTTGGGCCCAAGCTGTGGTGGTGATATGCTCAGGTAATTTATTACCATATGCACCTTAGTCTGATCCTAGGCATTAAAAGCAGTTATACTCTAATCACCGGTTAATTGATTGTGCAAATTTATTTGATTAATAAAGTCCATTTGCATTGTCAATATCATTGTCATAATGAGCCCCCAGTTGGGGGTCTCTAATGGTTTACAGAGCTTTTTATATCTTAGACAAATTACTTCGAAGTCAAACCTGAAGTACACTGCAGAGCTGAAGTTGGGGATATTTATTCAGTACCTGCCTGATATGTGTAAGATTCAAAGTCCTTTAGCTTCCTGGTCATCAAGCTAACATTGTTCACATCTTTTCCAAGTGTCACATTGCTTAAAAGGGAAGCAGAAATCCATTTCATTTGCTTTGTGATGTCCTTTATAGTTAATTATAACTATAGTTTATATTGCAAAGAAGAGAATATAAACTCTGCTATCACAAACTCTTAATATTTCAGCATAAAGCAGGTTTAAAGCAGTTTCAAAACAGTTTTGTGCAGGTTAAAAAGCAATACCCCTTCCCTAGACTGAATTCTATCTCACATTGCAAGCAGTTCAGGTGTCACTAATGAAGGTTTTGTAGGATGCCAGTTAGTGTGGCTTAGTACTCTTTCCTGTAGGATTTTTTAAAAACATTTTCAATTCAGTATCACTCACTTGACATCTGCTGCACTGTTTGAGGCAGTAGAAGAAAATGGCAACCAAGTTCGTTTTATCAGAAAGTCAGCTGTGCTTTTCTAGCTGTCAAAGCACAATGTAAAGATAATATGTATGAAATTATTCGGGAAACAAGGCTTTCTGTTTTGCCAACCCATACTTGAGAAGAAAAAGCGCTCTCCCCACATGTGCTGGCACCGCAGAATAAATCTGCGTGACATATGACAAGCAGGAAAGGGCAGATCATTCATCATGGGGAGCACACACTGCCCTTGGATAGCATCCCAGGCAGTTCCCTGGTTGCTGCTGATGAGTTAGCACGATCAGAGCTGCACCAGCTGAGTGTGCAGGAGGCAAAGCTGTGCATTTAATGTCCAATAGGTGTGGTGAAGTCAAGCATACAAAAAGCCATCATGTCCTCAGGGTACAGAACCATATGCAGGCTAATTGCAGCAACAATGCCTGGTGTCTGGCAGTTGAAAAGAACTTCACTCCCAAGAATAGAAACATATATTAAATTTCCAGTTTTAAATGGGAAGCCAGGGGCCATTCCACTTTATTTGGTAATGAAGGAACTGTTTTGTTTTGGCTGGGAAAGGGAATAAGCCAATCATTTGCATTCCCATGTGCTTTTTCTGATAAAACCAGAAACCAGGAAAAGGGATGGGGTTAGTAATAAGGTCGTATTTATTTTGTGTGCTGTACTGTGTAATGCCGCTGAATGAAAGTCATGAGTCTCTGAGGAGGATAAAGAGGGAGGTAAAGACAACTTTCAAAATGGTTTTCAAAAATAGTGTCCAAGACTTTTTTTCAGCAACTTCTAATTAACACATTTCTTTTTTAATCCTAAATTAATCTGTTAAATCAAATGGCTTTGGAGAAAAGTGCAGTGTTTTCTCAGCGTTAGTGCAATCATGTTATTTTTATGTTAGGTTCCTTATCCTTCCTGCTTTGAGGCAAAATTCCAGTAGACCTTCATAAGGGAAGGGTCTTTGTTAGTTTGCAATCCCAGGGACTGCAGTAACATGAGATAACATCATATTTCCTCAAGGCCAAACCTTCCAGTTGCACTGGTGGCAAACCCAGAGTCCCAATCGCATCAGTGGTACCCAGAAGGAAGATGTGAAACTCTGCCCTGTATTTCATGTAAACACTTCACACAAGGCTCACAGTGTCAGAAAAACATTCAGGAGGTAGGAAGGGCCTCAGGAAGTCTCTATTTCAATCTCCTGATCAAGTCAGGGCTGTGAAATCAGACTGGGCCTTTGAGGGGTTAGGAAGTTCACGGAGGATGCAAGGGAGGGAGATGTGGTACTGAGACACCCTTTCTGTCTGCTCTGTGAGGATTGGACAAAAGTCACTCTGTGGAATAATTCTGAATGAACTAAAGTCTGATTAAAACTAATTCATTGTTGATGATCCTCTACAAGCATCCAGATAGAAAAAGGTTTTCTCTGTGGAGCTCCCTGCACTACTGTAGATCTATTTGACTTTTCTATTTTCTTCCTTATCTCTTTTTTCTTCTAGTTTTTTTATTCTTTTTTTAACATGCATTTCTAAAGTATAAGTTTATTAATTATCCTAAAAAACTGAGAATTTTTCTGTCTTTTTTAAAATTTGATGTTCATGCAAGTTTTTGAGCAAGACTGTGCTTAAGTCAGTCCGACTAGCCAGATGCTGATGAGTCAGATAAGCAACGACCACCAGAGAAACGCTACTTTGTAGAAAAATGTAATGATGAAGATTAGGGAGCTGTGAAAGCCAAATATTACATGTGAGAAAGTTAAGTGAGAAAGAATTACTCAGACACTTGCAAATCAAAGTGTTAAATGGCAAAAAAATTTAAAGATTTCAGTAATGCAAAATTGAAATTTCAAGTAAGTGCAATAATCTCTCTTTCCCTGCATGTTACAGGCATTGAGCTGATCTGTGAAAAAGACATTGATCTTGCAACCCAGGTTCAAGAACTGCTGGAATTCCTTCATGAGAAGCAGCACGAGCTGGAGCTGAATGCTGACCAAACTCACAAGAGGTTAGAGCAGTGCCTGCAGCTCCGGCACCTCCAGGCTGAGGTCAAGCAGGTGAGAGTTTTAACCATACATGAGGGGCTTTGAGGGGGTTTTCAGCCATTACATACATTCACACCTCTAAGCCAGTGTCTGCCAAGGGACAAACCTTTAGGTGGGCAGTCTAAATCCCCCCTTCCTTAACAGTAGTTGATTTGCTGACAGGTTTACAGAAAGGCCCTTTGCAAATAAGAAGGGGCTCTGCTCTCCCAAGTGTGCCTGGTTTTGGCTTCATGAGTAGTTATGGAAATTCTGTGCAGAACTGACCACGTAGCTTCTCAACTGGAGAAACAGCCTCAGACTCCAAGTGTTCTGGGAATATAATTATTTGATTTGTGACCCAGATTTAAGCTGAGGTGGAAAATGGACCCAAAGCAAAGGAAACTGAGCTGTGAGGCCTAAGTATGAAATTGTGGTAGTTTCACCTTTTGAAAGGTATAGCAAAGTTTCACCTTTTGATGTATAGCGATACGTTTATTTATAGCCATAAATGTATTGCTATACATCTGTTGTCTTGCAGGAATCTTTAACATCTTCCAGTGATTTAAAAAATTCTATCAGTGGTCTCTAGATCCCAGGACTTGTTCAGACCTCTTAGTATTATTACATTGCCTTTCTTTCAGATTTCATCCTAGCATAGGCAGTCATGTTCTGCCTCCCTTGGTTTTCCCTAATATTTAATTTGGATGCCTCATGTTTCTTTGTTTTCCTTTGCTGCACGGGATAGCATTACACTTCCTGCTTCCTAGCCCATAGGTGGCTTCACACTCTAGTTTATGTCTGTCTTTTTATTGAATGTTCTTGATTTCATCAGCAAAACTGAGGATGTTTTTCCAGACAAGTGGAATATTCAGTTTTCCATTTAACGATACAAATAGTTGGGCTGGGGGGTGGTGTTGGGACAAGGTGTTCATGAAAGATACTACAAGGTGTTCATGAAAGATATCTGCTCATTTGTTTACTTAAACACATACACATACTCTTTGAATGCTCAGTACATATGATCATAAATATTCACTTTTGAAGACAGAATAACTGAGTCATGCTTTATCTGAATTGCTTTATCATTGCCAGCAAAATAAATCCTTTACACTCGGCAAACTGGCAGCTCTAACGGCAGTGTATACATCTTTCAAAGTCCGCTTTGATGTGAATATTCTTCCACTCTACCTAAAAGTAGCACAGAACTCTCCTAATTTTTATTTTTTAAAAATGGTCATTTTGCATTTGTGATTATTGAAGATCAGCTCCTCACAAAGTTCTGTAGCTCTGTAGACTGCTTGGCTTTCTTCTGAAAAAAAAAAAAAAACAAAACCAAACCAAGCAAAACCCAGAAACACTCTGTGATATTTAGAACAACCATCTTAACATGATTATGAAGTATATACTTTTTTTTTCTATAGGTTCCTGAAGTTTCTTAGCTTAGCTAAGCCTGGAGGTGTATGTGATAGATTTCTGGTACAGCAGAGCCATTTTAACTTATGACAGAAAGCAGAGAGGAGTTTCATGTGTAGCAGAAAGGCTAAAGATGTAGGTTGCCCACTGGTCTGGGGTAAAGTGCAGTCAGCCCTGTGTGTGGCTGCTCCTGCAGCCGTTCAGTGGCAGTGCAGCACTTTCTGCAGGTACCTGATGTTATTTGCCTTATTATCAAATATCTGCTTAACTATTTTATAACTGAAATCTACCCAAAGGAAATGGTTATAAGACTGAGCTAATGCTTACTGTGAGAACAGCTGCCTTGAATTAGTATTTCCTTAACAGAGCTTGGGACCATCAGAGCCTTTGTTATTATGTGACCTCCCAGCAAACCAGTAGTGAAAAAACATTTTATTTGTTCAGCTGAGTACTAAGCGCCCCTTTGCTTGTTAACCTATAAATTACCACAGCTACAATCTCCCTTGGAAAGAGGCAAGTTAAAATATTTCTGTGTCTTATCTATTTGGTTTCCTGTAGATGATTCATGTTCCCAACCATTTAGTGAAATTGGGAAATGTATTGATTTTGGCTTGTAGTTCATCTCCAGCCTGGTCCAGGTTTCCTTCACTTTCAGTTTAGTGCATCTGAGATGATGGATGATCTCATTACCAAATTGCTCTTTCTCTTGTGAATGAGTTGAGATGTGGTTGTTGCAAGACACCTCCTGTAGCTGTGTTAAGTTCTGCTGACAGAGTAAAATTGGTCAAAGCTGCTACATGTACATGTGTTTGCATTTTGATATAATGGCTCATGGAAATAAGAAGTCTTTAAACTGTCTCTATCTATTTAAGTTTCATTTGCCAGAGATTTCTGCTTTATATCATATGCACCAAGGGTTTGAATGCCAAGACAATGAATTGAAGTTTGGGGCCATTAAAGTGGAACAATTCCAAATGAGATGTTCTGCGAACTGCTTTAGAGTGGAAATAGAAAAGATCAGTAATTCACAGGGTCTTTGTTATTAATAAAAATTCTGCCCAAGCCTGATTTTCCCTCATTTGGATCCTACTCATTTCTGACAGAAACTATAGAGCTTGGACTGCTTACATAAAAGTAATAGCAGAATAGATTTGTGGAGATCAGTTTAAAAAAACAAACTCTAATGCTGTGCCTACAGCTGTTTGGCTTCCCTATCCCCTTAATTTATCTTTGTATGGTTTGGGCTTTTTTTTAAATAAGTTTTGAACTTGACCTAATTTGCTCCAAGATATCCTCAAGGTGTCCCATTACACTTGCTTTCCAGGTTGTTTTGAAGATATATTTAATCCTTTTGATGTGCTTGTTATCCATCTATTTTTGCTGTTTGGCATTAGATTTGCTTCAAAATATATATGCCCAAAGGATGATGGGAAGTAGTCATTTGAGAGACACTGAATATATTTGTTTTTTCCTAATCTAATGTCAAATAGCTCCTGGGAAACTGATGAAGTTTTAAAAATGGTTAAAATTACCAGAAGCTGTCCTTGATGGTTGGGTCTGTGTGAGTAAAAGCTTTTGAAGGAAGCTGCAAAGGATCTGGAGTTGTAAAAGATTCACTTAGATTGTTTTGTCTTCTAAACTTGAAAAACTTTTCTTATCTGACTGGACAGATATCCATAGCAAGGGCCTAAGTCTTTTTTAGAAACATGAAGAAACAGCTTTAGAAACATTCTGACTAAACTGAGCAGTAGACAAAAGCACTGTATGGTACAGAGCTTTCATTTCTTAAGGATGGCTGCACAAGGGGTGCCTCAATCTTAATTTTTCCTATAAATTCTGACTCTGTGCTCAGTGAAGATGGCAGAGTTCCAGGGAAGAAATTAGGGGGTTTAGAAGAATTTGGTACTATTATTTAATTACAGAGAATCCCTGTACAGGAGCATAGCCTCTCTAAAGCAAATTGGAGTCAAAGTGGGAGTTGTTTCAGAGTTGTGGTGGTTGCCCTGTTAAACAACCCATGCCTTGAAGTAAAACTGGTCTCCAGTGACAAGTGGCTTTTATATAAGAGCCCATAAAATTGTTTCTGCTTCTCTGTTATAAAAAAATTGTTAGGATGTATAAGAAAGTCTTTGAAGATTTATTTAACTCCAGAATTATTTAGTCATTGCTTCTACAAAGCTGATAAAATCTGTAATTTGTAGAAAATATCTTTTTAAAGCTGTGTTTTAGGGTTGGCCTGTCTGCAAGTTGCAAAATAATGGTGAAACTATTAATACAGGAAATCATCATAGAAGTGCTTTGGTCCTGTACTAAGAGCTTTTCTATAGATTTTAATGAAAAGTATAAAGCACTATATGAGTAGAAGTCACTTTGTGAGCAGGTCTTGTAAACCAGACACAAATGTATAAATGCCCCCTTCCAGCCAGTTCTAAACCAGGGACACAAGGAATGTCTCTGCAGGGTTTTGAACTTAGACTTAAGAAGCTTTGGTTGTGCAACTGAATTTTTTTTCCTTACTGTACGTAAACAACACAAGTAAGAGAGAAACATTACTATGAAAGCAGCTGATGCAAATCTCAGATGAGGCTCCAACACTGAAGAGCCAGACTTGTCAAAGGAGACAGGGGTCACTGTGTAAATGCTACCAAGCAAAATTTGCTAGTGCTTGGGTGCTCCTTGGGCCTGAAAAGGGGGATGTAGGAACCCCAGAATGGGTGTCCAGCCCCACACTCTGGGAGAAGGAGAGGGGGCAGCTACTCAGGGGTGGCAGCAGCCTTGGTCAGGAGCGGTGCTGGCAGCATGGCTGGCACATGGAATCCACCAGTCCACGTGAACTGCTTTCTCCTGGATAATTTGAGTTTGCAAGACTCTTGAACAGAGGGATGAATATGTGTTGTAAACACAAATGGAAACCTGGCAGACTGGTTGTGTGGTCCCTCTTCCTAATCAAGTTGCTTTGTTGTAAGGCTGAGTTTCCATATTTTTTTTCCTGATGTTTCTCTATTTAGAGGCTCAGATATTTGTGTGAAAGCTATGTCAAATTGTCTGTGGCAGTTTCTGAAAAACTCAGCTGAAATGAAAGATGTTCCACAGCAGAAAAAAAAAAAGCTGTATTTTTAGCGTACACACTCAGTATTTTCTACATTCCAAATAGTTCAATGCTGGGTATATTGCAGTATGTAAAACATGAAAGCATGTCCTGCCTGATGATGTCCTCAATTCAGGCCTTTCCCAGGTACAGTGATCCTTTGGTTAAGTTCAGAGTTTGGTACCATGTAGTTGGTAATAATGCAGGGTTCAAGTCTGATGGACTATAGAAAATGCCAGACAATACAATTTCCACATGATAACTCAACTGCTTTTTCTTTAAATGTGTGATGTATTTACCACAGGAACAATTACACCTGCTGATGAAAGAGAAACAAATGAAATTAAATCTTCCACACTGTTGTACTGAGCAGAATGTAATTTTCTACAAATTAGGGTCAGCTACATGTCTCCCTTTTTTCTCCTAGGGAAAACTCATTTTTTACCCTACAGGGAACTGAATGGCACTAACTAGGGTGATGCATGATGTAGGGAGGAAAAACAAAGCAATAAAAAAATCCCTGTTTCCTCCAGGCAATTAATGGATCACTTGTAGAAAATGATAGTACAAAAGGGAAATTGCTATGTAGACTATTGCAGCAAAGTCAATTTTGGAAATCACAAGCCAAATTTAGGGCAATGATTGAGCAATCAGGATTTCCTGTGGATCTGTGAATTGGACTCAGCAACTTTCTGGCTTTACTGGACTAATATGACACCTTCACAGGTAGAAAAAAAGCTTTGAGACAACACAGGAAAGAACTTGCATGTGTGTTCTGGGCGCTAATTTCCTAAACACTTGTCTTAAAATAGCAGAAAATGTTGCTGCTTAAATGAGTGAGTGCAAGCTTGAGGGATTAATTATGTACATTTAGGATGTGATTCTGCAGTCATTACAGCATGGATTGCACGTCTACAAATAATTTTAACATGTCTGAAGTAAAGCCTCTTGATTAAACACAAAATACAAGATTTGACACTTTTTCCTAGCTGTGTGAAGGTGGAAACTCTAACTGCATCTTAACTCCATGGCAAATGGATCAAACTGTGTCCTCTCCCTCCTCCCCCCTAAGCTCAGACTTTTGTGTGAAAGGCACACAGGCAAGTGAAGCAGAAAGGTGTTGCAACATCTGTGATTCCTGTCGGAAATTTGAAAAGGTGCTTAAATTCAAATCTCTCTCATCATGCTTTATGGTTTTGCCCTGGGGTATTTGCATGGGGGCCCATTCATTTTTGTGATCAAGCCTTGAAAATGAATGTTCTTTGCTATCCAAATATCCATGTAAAGGGAGTTGAATTCTTCAAGCAATAACTTTTTCAATAAGATCTGATCTTTGCCTCTTAAAACTGTGTTTTAAGAGGCAAAGATCATTAAGACCAGGATTTCTTTCTGTTCACAGAAAAGACTTCTTTCTGCTCACACTTGTTCAGGCAGGCTGAAGCATTTTCTGACAGGTGACTGCACAAACCCTGGTAGTGAGTGCACCTTTCACTGAGCACATCCTTTGTTTGCAGGTGCTTGGCTGGATCAGGAACGGGGAGTCGATGCTCAACGCCAGCCTGGTCAATGCCAGCTCCCTGTCGGAGGCTGAGCAGCTCCAGCGGGAGCACGAGCAGTTTCAGCTGGCAATAGAGGTAACACCAACAACTCCTCTTTGTTTCTCCTTCCCAGGTGAACATCACACAAAAGGTTATCTCATGGGCATCAATCATTGCTTTCCTGAAGGAAGGCGAGGAATAGAGGCTTTAGAGAATCAACTTATCATTAAACTCGTAATGTAGCCAGCAGCTAATAGTGAAACAAATTATTTATCACCTGCAGCTAATTCTTCTGCTGGCAGATATCAGCTTTGCCATTCATGAAAATGACACTCAGGCATCTCCTGATAATTTCCTTGATAAAAAATTAAGGTTCATAAAGTGATCTGAAATGGGAAAAGTTTTTCAAGTCAGTTTCTTTCCACATCCACAGTCTGGAGGTCATTCCACAGCATTCATTTATGAATATTTTTTAATGGGTAATGCTCTCACACTAAATAATCTTTGATTCAGTTTTCCTTTCATGAACCCCAGAAAAGAAACTCATTCCAACCCTCATCCTGAAACAACTTTGACAAAGAGGCAAGAGGGGAAATTTGTAAGAATTGACTCCTTGCTCTGGAGTAACAGCACACCTTTGACCTGCCCCTTGGAAACTGATTGTGAGCCAACCCATTTGCCTCACTCACAGGGCCAGGAGGAAGAGCCCCTGCTCTGAGCAGCTTTCCTTTGAATGAGAAGGTCGTGAAGGGCTAAGGTCTGCCCTGAGCAGGGCACTAAAAGATTCCTAATTAAGCTCAGTGCTTGATATATCTCTGTTATTGTGAGAGATAGGGTGTGCTCCAAGGGTGTGCTCATTTCAGTTGCTGCAAAGAGGTTGCTTTCTAGCGTCATTTTTTCCTGTTCCAGCTTAAAAGGTGTGTGTGCTTCCCAGATTAGATTGATTGTTAGGTTTTTACAGAGGAAAGAGCAGCTGAAAAATACTCATATATTTGAAAACTAAACCAAACTTTGAACTCTGCAAGTATGGAGATTTGAAGAGATGCCTGACTGGGAGTGGGAGGTGGGGGGAAGAGGAAGGGATGTCTCTGGTAAACTTGAAGTTAGTCAATATACATTACAGTGATGGTAATAATTCTAGAGTTTAAATATCAACTAATGATTTATTTTGATCCAGCTCTGCTCAGAGTAAAGAAGGAGCAGCTGTTGCAGCTCCTAAAGGAAAAGGAAGAAGTTTTTTATCAATTCTGTATGAGCTGGCTGGCACCAAGCTGTGCTGACCACATCTTGGCAGCCATCACCAGACAGCAGTGGGGAACAAGACACCCACTGGCTGAGTTATCACAGCTTCTGACATTGGGGAAGTTCTTGCATTTGGTGCTGAATGCAAATTGCAGAGGGAGAAGAGGGTTACACCATACTAAGGGGAAAATAAGTTTTCAAAAAGAAAAAACCGCTAGATTAAATATTTAAAGTATTTAAAGCTCAATATGGGGAATAGATCAGCAAAACACACAAGGCAGACTGTTCTCTAAAAGCATTCTAGATGTGGAATTGATTTTCAGTTGAAATCCTTCAAAGTCTATTTCAAACAAGTGTTACAATTCTAACATCAGTAAAGCAGCTGGATATTAAATTTAACCAGTTGTTCTTGAACATCTTCCTAAGTTTCTGCCAATTATTAATCCTTTTTGTTTCCTAATAGCTTTCTCTACATTACATTATTCATCAGTGTATTGCCAGATGATTTCAGGCTTTTTTCCAGGTTCATGGCTTAGATCATAAAACTATCACATGAGAATTTGTCAGCAGCGGTTACAAATGGGACATAGCACAGAGGAGTCTGAGAGATTTTAGGGCTTCTGTTCAGAAGATTAAAATCAAATACTGAACTTAACCATGTCTGAACAGTTACTCAGGAGGCTGGGAAGGGATGGGGGTTATTTTATCAGCCCACAGAGGAAGACATAGCCACCACTTGCTAACTCTGAGAGTAGGCTGAAGAATGGGGCAGATAACTCAGTTCTGCCTGTAAAGGGGCTACTGAGTAAACTGGGGGATGGTGGAGAGAAGGATTTGACTCTCCCCAGCTCTGACCTTAAAGGTAGGAGCATAAGTCTAATCTCTAGTATGAGTGAACTGACTTCTAGAAATGCATCTTGTGATAAAGCTCCTACTTGTGATAAAGTTCATGCCCTTTAGTAAGACATCTTATTTTCTGGGATTGATGTTTTGAACAACTGCACAAGTAAAGCTGCTGATGCCAGGTAAACTGCCTGGCAAGAGCTGAATTGGGGTGATTAGGCCCATAGTTTGCTGTTTAGAGTTTGCTTTTGGGCTGCAGACTGAGTGGGATGCAGTGAGCACTGAGGCTGGGTGAGAGTTCAGTGAGAGCTGCCTGCACTGGGCAGTCAGAATGGACCCCTGGGAACCCCACCCCATGTTACTGCCCAAGGGGCAGCAGCTGACCAGTGGAGCCAACCCACCTTAGCAGTGCTTACATGTTCCAGGCTTTATTAACATGTTGCAAGTGTGCGTGAATAACTGAAACTAAAATGCTTTGCAGAAAGTGACTGTTAACTGAAGATAACTCTGAAAATATTTCACTCTCTCGCATCCTCATGCTCACGCCTCGCTTCACCTTTCTACCATACATCTGGCACATCTGTACAACCTTTCTTTCCTCCCCTCATACACAGTCCCTCTTTCATGCCACTTCCTTACAGAAGACACACCAGAGTGCCCTGCAGGTCCAGCAGAAGGCCGAAGTGTTGCTGCAGGCTGGACATTATGATGCTGATGCCATCAGAGAATGTGCTGAGAAGGTGGCCCTGCACTGGCAGCAGCTGATGCTGAAGATGGAGGACAGGCTCAAACTCGTCAATGCCTCCGTGGCCTTTTATAAAACCTCTGAGCAGGTGAGCTGGACAGGGCCATTTCTGGGCCATAGTAAACCAAGTCTGGATCAGTAAAAATTCTTTCTTTGACAAGTCTTGAAACACAAAAAAACATAACCCACTCACCCCTCAAAAAAAGACAAAAAAGAGCAGCAAGCAGTTTGTAAAAACTTTCATCTTAGTTTTCAGTGCACCAGTGTAATTCTTGAAGGTGCTATTTTTGTTGGTTTTTTTTTCAATTTTCCCCTTTCAAACAGGAATGATTTTTGAAATCCCACCACTTTTGTTTCAAGTTCTCATTATACTTGAGGAACATAAATCTGCTTTTCCTTCAGAACTGATTGCAATTAATTAATTGTTACTTTGTGAGCCAATGTTTTCACTAGTACTTAAATACCACCATGCCAAAAAAAAAGCCAAAATTTGAAGGGATTTCTCTTAAATCCACCTGCAACACACATAATTACAGCAGGAGGCCATTATATGCTATCCCAACTCTACTTCATTCCAGGTGTTCATGAATTGCAAAACACATTCCAGTTGGCTGCTGGCATGGTGGGATTATTCATCCCTTGCACAAGCAGGTGCCCTTTATACTGTAGTCAGTGGGAATTAGTGTCACAGTGTGGCTCCTCGAGCAGCCTTGCCTGATGTCATTTACTGCAGCCAGGCAGTTGCTGTTAGCAGGGACACTGCAGGAACCTGTGGTTTTACACAAAAGGCAGCAGTGATTGCCAGGACATTTTCTATCATTATTGTCACACAGTTAGGTCCTCAATTAGAGAACCAGACATGGAAAGATTTTTAACACAACTAGATATGTCATTAGGGAAAAAGTGTACTTTTCCTTAAGTTGGAGCCTTGAGATGATCTTTGGGCCATTTTTTGGTGTCATTTGTTTAATGTATTTTTAAGACTGTTTAAGAGGAATACATTCCTTATAATTAATGTATTTCACTGTGAAGGGTTTCAAACAGATTTACAGTCTCTGATGCATTCAAGATCAAAATGAATTACTGCTGATGGAGGAGTGTGAGAATGAAAACTGTTAGGGGATTCATTAGAGCTTCAGACAGTTAAATGTACTGGCCAAAATATGTATTGCCAGTAATTTATCAGTTCAGTCTCTCTTCCTATTTCCAAGTCTCAGACAAGCACACTGCAGTGCCCACCAGTTCATTCACTGGTTGTGTCTATTCAGCAAATGTGCAGGGCAAAGATCATTCAGTTTTTGAATGCTCATGAACTCAATGCTGCAAGCCTGTCATCTTCTCTTGGGCTGCACAGCTGATCTACAGTCCTTAAGGGTCTGCTCCGTGACTGCCTGACAGTGGAGTGAATCATTTATTGGATCCTGAATTCTCTGAGTATCCAGAAAAAAGAGCTAAAAGAACACAGAGAGTGTCACATGCAGCCAAACTTTTTCATGCCTGTCTTCCCCAAGTATATTATGTTCTTGATGTCAGTGGTGAAGCCCTGGATTTCAAATAACCCGGTTTTTCTCTGCTTTCATTGACAGCCTATTTTATATTCACTTCTCTCATCACCTTAACAGAAAGACATTCTTGGCATGTGCAGGGACAATTCTTCCTGGAAATATGTGAATCCCAGGCAGTCCATTTATTTTCATTCTTTAAATCACCGGAGTTCAACAGAATGTCAAGATTTTCAAGAAGTGAAATGGAAATGCTTTTCTGCGCACACATGACACGTGAAGCACTTGCTCTCCACTAAATGTTTGAGTTGAATGCTGGTTTACATCCAAGCAAGAAGATGATTTTAGATTGCCAAGTGCATAAGGCCCTTTGCATAATGCATAGTGCATAAGCCTGGCAGCAGGATCAGTTATCAGTTTACCTTAACTCCCCAATTTTAAAGTGGACTTCAGTGTGCTCTTGGTCAGATTTACATGAAAATGGCCTGTGATAGTGGCGGTGACTGGGGAGTAATTCTGGAGTCTCCTCCAGATGGTGCTCTTAATAATGTGGATTATCCTGAATTATAACTGTGTTCATATTAAAGCTTGCAAGAGTGAGCAAGAAAAGGATGGACATTGCTACCTGGAGCCCAGCAGTAACTGACTGGGTCATCTCAGCAGTGGAGTCTGTAGGAAGAGCCCTTTGGGAGAGAAGAAGAAACTTCCAAATGTCTTGGAAAACTTTTGCTGTCTCTGCACAGGCCACTGAGAATATTCTCAGGATCTGCAGCACAAAAGACTCAGCCTTGTCTGAGGCAGCTGCCTAATTTCCAGGCGGTGTTGGTTTATTCACCTCAATTCCACTGTTCCAGTATTCTACCAAGATAGAACATATGTGTGTGAGCCCTGTGCAGTGGAGCACCTGCATCCACCTAGATTGTGACCCTGATTTAAGTCTATTGGTTTCCATCAGCCTTTAAAAAAGCTGTATAGGGAGCAACTAAAATATAGCTGAAGAGAATTAATTCCAGCTTCAGACTTTGTTTCAGGAAAGTTTTTAAGCATGTGCTTTTCTTTAAGTATGTGTTAAGTCCCTTGACTTCAATAGGATTTAAACACGTTCTAGAATAGGGATTATTTCCTGAATGATCCACTGGGGCTGGGCTGACCTCTGCCTTGATTCAGCTTTTAGTGCTTCCTCCCATTATTCATTAGAAGAGAAGAATGATTTATCAGCCTTAAATAAATTGTATCCCAAACAGTAAAGATCCCTAGGGGTAAGAAAAACACCTTGATCATTCTCTCTAGGGCCTGTTTTATACCCAGTTACCCCTATGCTGTGGCCCATAGTACAAAAATGACATGTCATTGGTCACAGACTTTTACTGAATGTTCTCCTCCTGGATATGACTGTGGATAACTGAGTTGTGCTATGGGCATGTTCCAGGTGTGCAGCGTCTTAGAGAGCCTGGAGCAGGAATACAGACGGGATGAAGACTGGTGTGGAGGCAGAGATAAACTTGGGCCAGCAGCTGAGATAGACCATGTCATCCCCCTGATCAGCAAACATCTGGAACAGAAGGAGGCTTTTCTCAAGGTCTAATTTTTGTTCTCTAATAAAGTAGGAAAAATTTCCGTTAGGTAGACAATTTAGAGCAATATTGGTAAGTTTGAGAGGATGATCTGATGTGTAATTCCAGTTCAACTACTGGCTGACTTTATAAACCCTAGGCCAGTTTTACTTTGTTGTACTAGGGGTATTGAGCATAATTATCAATACATATCTCAGAGAGATATCATCAAGACTAATTAGGTGGTGTTTGCACTTGGAGGATGTTAGTTGTTGTGCTGGTTCAAAGGTCAGTTCTTAAAATTGCACTATAAATGACAGGTATTACACATCACTTTGGTGTTGGCTTGTACAAACCATCCAGCATTTCAGATTTTGTCCTCCAAGCCAATAACTGAAAAACTAATAACAACTGAAGCAATTTTGTCTCTGCAAGGCAGCACCAAGATGGAGACACAAATTTCTTCCTGCCTTCCAGGTGCTGCTTTGGAAGAAACAGAGATCTCCCAGGCTGACAAGTGAACTGTCAGCCAGCCTCCCACCTGCCACTAAAACTGATACACAACATGAAACTACACTTGCAGTCAAGGCTTAAGAAATCACGCCTCTAGATTTGTACATTTTTTGAAACAATGAGTCCTTTTCTTGAGAGATGGGTTAGATTTGATTAGACAGAACATTTGTGAGGTACCAGCTCTTAACAAGTAGTTGTTTTCTTACTGTCACTAATTTGCTTTAATATATAAAATGAGCCACTATATGAAATATTACTCATGTTTTAATATGTCTGTGAGGCTGTTATTTTATTAGCTGAGTTTATTAGCTGAAGTTCTCATCTTCCCAGAGAGAGAACTTGTTGCTTTCTTTGCTCATCTTTACTGACTCTTTTTGGTGGGGGCTGTTCTTCCTAGGCCTGTACCCTGGCGCGGAGGAACGCCGAGGTGTTCCTCAAGTACATCCACAGGAACAACGTCAGCATGCCCGGCGTGGCCAGCCACACCAGAGGGCCCGAGCAGCAGGTCAAAGGTTGGTGCAGAGACAGCACTGAAGGTCTGGTTTTCCTCCCCCTCTGCAGTGGGGTCCTGCTAAAGTCTGTGAATGTGCTCAGAAGGCAAAGTCTGTTCTGGCATCCTTTCCTTTGCCAGATCACTCAGCAACTACGCTCGCTTTGTGGTGGTTTCTTGTGTATGGTTTTGGGGTTTTTTTTAGCAGCCACTTTGAATCAATGCCTGTTTTTAGGAAGTGTGATTTTGGGCTCTCTGCTTTTGGGAACAAGGTCCAGGCAAAGTGATTAAATAGCTTATTTCTGTATGTACTCAAGGAATCCGTAGTCATGCAAATGTTTTCCTCTGCCCTGCAGCCATTCTGAGCGAGCTGTTGCAGAGGGAGAATCGGGTCCTTCACTTCTGGACCCTGAAGAAGAGGAGATTAGATCAGTGCCAGCAGTATGTTGTCTTTGAGCGCAGTGCCAAGCAGGTAATGTGAAAACCCCACCTTGTCCCTCTGTCCTGGCAGTGTGTAAAATCTCCTGTATCCATGTAATGCTTCTGTGTGGGGCTCCTCTTGCAATCTTAAGTTGTGTTCAAACACTGTAACTTCTGAAAACATGGCAAATATAGATTTTAAAACAACTTAAGACAATTCCAAAACCCGACAACAAGATTCACTAATTTTTTCACCTCAGATTAATTTCTGTATTTCTTCATTTGTTTGAAAATAAATATAAGAGCAAACTTGTTTTATTGAGCTATTTCTGAATGAGAAAACTGCTTTCCCTGCAGATCTATCTGTATATAGGTGGAATTCCCTACACTCCTTTTTGTCCTAGGAAACACAGAGAACCCTTTTGTATCCTTTCCTACCTGCTTTCATTATTTTATTCTTTTTATGTGTTCCTAGAAAGTGTTTCAGTATACAGGGTATTAATCCCAATGTATTTGATATTCTTTGTTTGGCAGGGTTTTTTCTTTGTCAGAGGATTAATTCTTGAAATACAAAAGCTGTTTGTTTTGTTTTTTCCTTTGGTGTTTTTGACATTCACAGGCCTTAGACTGGATCCAAGAAACAGGAGAATATTACCTCTCTACTCACAACTCCACAGGGGAATCAGCAGAAGAAACTCAGGAACTCCTGAAGGAATATGGGGAATTCAGAGTGCCTGCCAAAGTAAACAGTGACTTTAATCTAATTATGCCATCTGCTTTAGTCTGTATTTATGGTCTTGTTTCAATGCCTCAAATCTCTGTAATAATATTCCCTTGATTTTATAGTTGCCCTCTAAAAATCCTAGCCCTGAAGATAAATGATTTTTGAGAACTTTTAGCAAGACATAGGCACGAAAAGAAGGTTTTCTCCACCTTGGTTAGTACTGGTTATAGAAAATTTCTGTTCTGATCAGAAGGAAGAGAAAGTCCATTTGCATACAGAGTTCACAGCAATCTAAAAGACATTCCATCCTCAAGCAATCATTCCAGAATGGCATAGAGTGACTAATTGATCTGAACACATCCAAGGTCACCATGGACTCCTGGTCTCTTTCTTCTGTCTTTAAAACCACAATTTGTCTCACTAATTCCAGCTGGGTTGATCACAGATGATCATTTATCTCATTAGAAATAATCTGCTGATCCCAACAAAGTACTTTAAATAGATGAGTCTTTAAACTCTGGGGTGAACATTTTTGAATACAAAACTGCATTACCAAGAATATATTAATTTATATGGAGCAGTTCTGGGAAATCTGATGGGGTTTACACAGGAATGGTGATTGGATCTGCTTCAGACAAATTAATTCAAACCATAGGTAATTCATAGACAGTGAATCCACAGGGGTATTAAGTCTCTGATAAGGATGTAAATTGCAGAGTTGGGCTGCAGGAAGACCATGGCCTTGGTATTATATAGCTGCATTTCACTGTGTCCTGAAATTGATCTTCTATAATCCTTAAATTCCTCCTTAGGCTGCCTATGCTTGTATGGGCTTGATTCACAGGCTTTATGGTGCTCTTGTCCCCTTCTTTTAGCTTAGCTTGCATGTTTCTGAAAATGTGAGATAGCTAGCAATGGATGGAAGATAATTTCTTCAGACACAACACATATGAAATTCTTTTAACTACTTCTGAATTCTAACCATGCATAATTAGTCCACTTGCAATTACATTCTGGTTCATAATTTAATTTTTATCAGAATAATCCAAATTCATAGCAAAGTTTCTGAACCATTTTGACTCTTGACTTAGCCTAGGATTGAATTTTAGACCTTGTTCATTATCAACAATTACTGTCTGTTTCTTACACTGACACATCTAAGTCTTGCTCCCTCAGGCCGTCCTACTGCTCCTACTGCTGATGCAGAATATTTTCACTGCCATGTGCAATCTGGTAAATGCATGTCATTCCCACACTGATGTTATTCTCAAAATTAAGCTGTAGCTGAAAGCCTTCCTGATCCCAGTAACTTTCTGGCAAACCAATTCTTTGAAATGCAAAATCAGCAGTGGCTTTTGAGAAGTAATCACCCTTTCAATATGACAGGAAGTTAGATTTTTACATCTTCATACCTAGCCTTGCTTAGGTACTCATTTAATTTGTTAGGATAATGTCTGATTCAGCTGTTAATCTATTATAGTGGTGAAATTTCTTGAATTTAGTCTTGTGTTTGAAATCTGCTGGATGTTTTCTGGTCTGACATTATTTGTCCATTTGTGGTCAGATCACTGATAATAATGCCAAGTATCTGACAGTGTGCCTTGCTTCAGGCATGGGGGAACATCCTCTCTATGTTTGACCACAGGCTTGCCAGTGCCTCATTTCCTGGGACAGATTTGGAATCAGAGCTAGAGTTTATAACTAGGTCCTTTGTGCAGTTTTGACTAAGGGGCAGTTAGAGACTAAGTGGAAGAGAAAAGACCTCTGGAAGGTTTAGGGGCTCAGTGTGTGCTTTGGAGTTCAGGCATCTTTTAGCTGGTAATGTTCTAACTGGACCTAAAATACCAATGGAGGATTTTATAGTAGGCCATGAATTTGGATTTAAATTCTGTTTGTTTTTGAAACAGACAAGTAATGACTCAAAATTACTTCCTGAGCTGATATGTGATGTATTAATGACCTTCCTATGCAGATCTGCAGATCCACCAGATATAGAGTCAGAGTAACTTGTTGTACTGTATGAGGTGTGATTTTAAAATCTTGTCTTCTACTCCAGGGCTCACCAAAAATAAGCTTTTGCTTAAGGGAAGGAGGCTTGTGTAACTTCCAAGGTGTTTTATGTGTTTGTGTCTGCGGGGTTTCAAAACTTGACTTTCTATCTTCTTCAGCTTCATAAGTGTCCTTACAAAAATGTCATTCCTTTCATGTTTTACTGAAAGTTTGAAGTGTCTGATTCTGTATAAGATGAAATACAGACACTCTTTAATGATGTATAAAAATTGTGAACTTCTTTTGACTGCTTTGTGAGTTAAAAGCAAAGGAAATAATAATAATAATAAAACATAACCAAAGACCATATTTTGGGCAGCAAACAAAGGAGAAAGTGAAGCTCCTCATCCAGCTGGCTGACAGCTTTGTAGAAAAAGGACACATACACGCCACAGAAATCAGGAAATGGGTCACCACTGTAGACAAGCGCTACCGGGACTTCTCTCTCAGGATGGGGAAATACCGTTACTCCCTGGAAAAAGCCCTTGGAATCAACCCAGAGGTACTGTAAGACCCTGTCCTGTTGGGGTTTTATACCAGAGTCACAGAGGAAGGGGAAGCCTGTGGAATGAATGCTGTTGGGTTTTGTGTGCCCATTAGAAACACTGAAAGCTCAGCCAGCCCACCTGGCCATGGCCAGAACTGCTTCTGGAGAAAAAGGGTTAAAGGGTTTTGCTGTGCTTGGTCAGTGAGGAGAGGCAGATGAAGATCAGAAAGATTTTCTAAACAAATATTTGCACCATTTTTCAGGAGACCATATAGCTTTCAGGAGGAAACAGGGGAAAACACATTAATTGAATAAAAGTCCGTGTTAATTTTGGCATAAACCATAAATCCTGTTCCCACACCATTATTTTGCATCAAATTCAAACTTTGACTCTTAAGTTTTTATTCTCTCATCCTTTAACTAACATAAACAATTGATCCCCAGCCTCATCTCTGAATTCTTTTAGGTGAAGTAGATCATAAGAAGCAAAATTTAGCATTTCCTGCTATTCCCTGGCCATAGTATTAAGGGAGAGTGCCAAAAGCACAAACATTTAAAAACCTTTCAGCCAATGACTCTTTGGAATAAAGTATTAAGAATAAAGAATAAATTCCTTCACACTCTCATGATACTTTAACTGCACTGTTCCTTGTAGGGCTTCTGCTTTACACAGAGTTCTAACCACAGCCTGGAAAGGTATCCCATGGTAAATGGCCACTGAAAGTTGTCTCTGCATGGTGCTCTACTTTATCAGACTGGTTTTTATGAAGTTCCATACTAGACAACCAATTTAGATATGAAAGAGTAAGGTAATTTAGGCTTTTTTTATCAGTATTGATTCCTAGTTAGGAGAACCAGTGAAGATTACAATGAATATAATTTCTGTGTTTTTAAGATTTCTCTCTCAGGTTTTTATCTATTCTCAAAGTATTTCTACTTCTCCCTAAATTTCCTCCTTTTTGATATTATCTTATTTTGTCCTTTCTTACCTCTTTGATCTCATGAACATGCTGCACTTTGCACAACAGTAGGATTACAATGAAGTTAAACTCTGTATTTTTTTCCCTAGGATAACAAAGACCTAGAACTAGACATCATTCCAGCAAGTCTTTCAGACCGGGAGGTAAAGCTGCGAGATGCAAATCATGAAGTCAATGAAGAAAAAAGGAAGTCAGCCAGAAAGAAAGAGTATGTTCCCAAACACTCTGTCTGCATGGCACATTATCTGCTAAAGAATAATTCTGTGATATTTGCATGACCTGAACTGACTGACAGTCCTGTAACTCATTCCAGCTGCAGAGCTATTGAGATAAGTCTGCAGGTGTTGGGCAGAAGTTGTTTCTTGTAGGTTGGAGAATTTCAGAACATAAAGGTTGAATTTCTTTTGGTTTTAATCAGAACTTAGAAAGGAAAAGTAGTGAGTCAAGCCCTTGGATTAACCCTGATGTTGTGGAGTTGCTAATTTCTTTCTGGTTGTATGTAAAAAGTAACATGAGCAGGAAAAAATACAGAGCATCTTTAGGTGTCTAAATATTATCTAAACATCAGTGACCCAAGAGTTCACTTGAAGTTTAGGTTCAAATTTCAGCAAGTGCAGAACTGAGAGAACTGGAAATAGTTCATACTAGAGGAAATAGTTGAGAAGTGCTTGTTGCACTTAAATCTATGAACAGTCTATTTTCACAATGTTCTGTCTTATTTTTTTTGTGTAAGAATATTGGGAAAGCATTTCTCAGCCCTCTGAAATTGTCACAGGTCATGATTGATAAGATTTAGAAAATATTACCCTTGGTCTGCCTGTGGTAAATTTCAGGAATTTCAACTTTGAGGGGCCCAGCCTCAGGGTCTAGAGATGCCATTGTTGCATTTCACAGCATCTGCATTTTCTCTGGTCAGAAACCAGGCTGTTGAAGTCTCTTCATAGTGGTGTCTCCCAAATCCATCTGTGTTGCCTCTAAAGGTACAGTTTTAGGGTGACTTCCCACTGACTGTCAGCAAAGGTGCAAATGATCATGAATCACAATTCCTTAACCCTGGGGGGGAAAAATTTCTGAGAACCAGCTGATAGTTAAGGATGGGCAAGTATATGGTAAATCCCATGGACTCAGGAATACAACTTAATAGGGTTTTGTGCAGAAAAAATATTTAGAAAATAACTACAAGGGACTGGAGTATGAAGTGCTATTTTGATCATGGACCTGAAAGGTGCAAAGTAAGGCAGCTGAATGTCTAGGGTGGAAATACCCTTATTCTTTAAGACAACAGGAGGATGTTTTGTTTTCTGTTCATTGTAGAAATGCTTATAATGTCCAAGCCACCTAAAATACTTCTTTTCTTTTTTTTTCTAGATTCATTATGGCTGAGCTGCTGCAGACAGAAAAAGCTTATGTCAGGGATTTACATGAATGTTTAGAGGTAAGTTATGGCCCAGGAGCTCTCCAGTATTCCTGGAAGCACATGTTGTCCTCTGCAGTGGGGATGCTCACTTTAATGCACAGGCTGTGCACCTTGATTCATGGAGCCTTTCCTTAAAGATTCAAATCTGTTCCTTTGAATCATCTCATACAAGAGAAACTTCTGGATTTGCACAGTCAAATACCTTGCCTTGCTGTTAGCAGGGTGTTCCTAAAGTGGATGATGGTATTCAAGGCAAAAACCAGAGTGTAATTCAGTGAAATCTGTCAGCTTTCACATTCCTCGATCTGGCAGAGATTTTTATGTATCTAATGCTACTGAAGTGGCAAATCTGGCTTTTCTTTCAGCTGTTTCTGCCTGCAGTTTTTGGACACCATCAGGTGGACACCAAAGACAGGTGTTGTTGGCATGCTTCTGCTTTTTCCTCAGACAACATTGAAGCATCAGCACTTTGAATTTCTCTGGAGAGCTTTCTGTAACATTGGAACTTTTTTTAGATTGTTTATATAATCTCAAAGTACATAGTTCCTGTTCAGCCTCTGCCTTTGGCAATAAAACAGGGAGATCTATTCTTTTCCACTGCATTTATTCACAAAATTAAGAGTTTCTGGTGTTTTCCAGACTTACCTTTGGGAAATGACAAGTGGAGTGGAAGAAATACCAGCTGGGATCCTTAATAAAGAACACATCATCTTTGGCAATATTCAGGAGATATATGACTTCCATAACAAGTAGGTTTTCTTACCAGTTCTGTTCATGTTTAGGCACTTGTGCATCTCTGTGGTGTCTGCAGAGAACCCCTACAGTACAGTGCACACCTGAGTGTAAAGTAATTGATTTTTCAAAATGGTTTTTGATTTCTGTTTTGTTTCTTTTACAAAACTGAATTGGAACTTAGTTCAAAACTTTACCTTTAGCAGCAATGTTAAAGTCATATTATACCAATGCTTTGCAGTCTGATACACGCTTCCATCTCACAGCACGAGATCTAGTCTGGACACTTGCTTGTCAAAAATATGCTCTTGGAAAACACAAAGGGGAAAAAGTGGAATTGTTGGCATGAGCTAGGTTAATAAGTAGCTTTCTGCCACTTCTTGGAGACATTTTGTATTTAATCTGTACCTAACATTACTCCATCTCATTATGATAAGACTGTGTACCAGATCAACTTAGAGGACATTGTTTCCATGGTATAATGTGAATGCAACAACAGTTAAAAACTTAACATTTAGGGGAGATTAATCCAGCAAGTTCAGTCTGAATTCCAAATCTGTCTTCAGGTTACACTTCAAAACAAATCAGAGAATCCTTCCTTGTTTGAGTTCTGGGACATTTCAAGTGCTTCAGTCAGATAAATGTGCCCAGCCAGATAAATCACATAAATTCAGTCAGATAAATCACATAAATTCAGTCAGATAAATCACATAAATAAGGCCCAGCAGACTGTGCCATATGCAGGCTTCTGTACAAGCAGTTTCAAAGCACATCAGGAGAGTAGCCTGATTGCCTTCCCACCTGCCCTTTCTCTGTGGTGCCATATTTTTGTTCTGGTGACCCTGACTGATGCCATCTGATTGCCTCCTCCTTCAGTTTCCACTCTTCCCAGCTCCATCCCTCCAGCCCTCAGTCATGTCCCACAGCTTCTCTCTGCTGTCATTTATCCTTTCTCTGACCCCTCCTCCTGCAGCCTGCTGCTTCTACATAATCTTTTTTCCTCTAAAACTTCTTCCAAGCAATGCTAAAATAAATTTCCCCTGTCCCCTCCACCAGAGTCCTCCACAGCCTCCTGCTTTGGCTGGTGATGTTAAGGCATCCTCCAGCCTGATTCAGAATCCATGTCCAAGAAAGGGCAGCAAAGCTGGTGAATGGTCCAGAAAACATGTTCTAGGAGAACATAAAACATGTTCTAGCTGAAGAAACTGTTTCATATTCTTCTTTCCACCCAGGCATTGTACAGGGCTCTATCTGCAAACAAGTGTTGCTTGTTGTACAAGCTATTCAGAGAGAGCTGATTTTAAAAATCTGTATTTTGAAAGTTTACTACTTACCTATGAAATGCTGAGCTTGTTTAAGTTGTTGTCCTTTGTCCAGTGTGCTAAGCTGGGTGTTGGGAACCTGGCAGCTTTGGGCTTCCCTTGTTGCTCTTTGTGTGAACCACTAAACAAGAGCTCTTTGAAGATCTGTGTTCAGATAGAACAGTCCTGAGCACACTGATTCCCTGCTAAGGATTGCTTTTTTTTCCTTTCTGGTGGAGTTAGGCATGACTGTACTCAGAAAACAAAGCACATTTTGGCAAAGGACACTCTTCCTGCTGGCTGGACACTTGGGTAGTCCCATAATCAAGATACAAGTATTGATCCTTAGCTCTGATTGACTCATTGGTTATCCTGCATCTCCTGGGTATTTGACTGGAACTAATTACATTGGTGTCTTCTTTTTTCAGCATTTTTCTAAAGGAGCTGGAGAAATATGAACAACTGCCTGAGGATGTGGGCCATTGCTTTGTCACCTGGGTAATGAGGCTGCTGCTTCTCATTATTTATTCAAATTAATTCCTCCAGCACATATGGAAACAAGCTGGGAATAGGTGCAAGGGCTATGTCCCCAGTGATAAATAGGATTAGGAGCTAGTCTGGAACTAAAACTGCTTTATCCTTCACCTGCCCAGGGTGAAAGTTTCCACCCTTCTCCTCAGCAATAGTGTGAAGGCTTTCCAGAGCCTCTCTCCTTGTCCTGTACTGACCACACAGCTTTTATTTACCTCTGCTGGTTTCTGTTTAGCACAACTTCATCAAACCAAACCTGGTTTTATGCGACATTCATTTCTCTGTGAAAGGCCCTGGGAGGACAGACATTTAAAATCCTAATATACCTTCCTTAAAGAATTTTAGTCATGCCATGAGAACTCCACAAAGGCATGAAGAACATATTTTATCGACTTTTTTCCTCCAGAAATTAGTGTCAAATTTCTGAGCCACTGTGCTCACTCATTCCATTATGCAATGCCAGGATAATTTCCAACAGGACTTTGAAATCTTGGTGCAGAGATTCTTTGTGAGTGTAGGAGGCTCTGGGAATTGGCTACAGTAATTTATCTGTATGAAAGCTGTTCTCTTTTCAAAATATTTACCAGTCAAATCAGCCATCTTTGTGATTTGTCTGATTGTTTTATTCATATATCAAAGCTAGGAATTAGTATTTAAGAGTAAAGATGGAATATTTTCACTTACCCAAAAACTTAGCATGTTTAGATGATTTCAGATGGGTTTTTAATTTAAAAACATGTCACAAGTCTTGATGAAATAGATTCAGAAATATTGTTTACAAAGAACAGGTTACCTCTTTAGGGAAGATGAATGCATTTATGTATCATTCTCTGCAAAAACTTCATGGTACTTTAACATACTAACTGCATCATCTCAACAAAGGTACATGTCCTGAGCTGTGTGTGGTTACAGATGTACATACAATGGTGTCTGCACAATTGCAGAATCCTGTTGTTTAGATAGCTGGAATTTTAAAAAAAGCAATAGCAATAAAAGGAAAACATCCTCCTCTTTTATTTGCCTCCCTCTTCTTGAGACCAGAGTACATTAATAAGAGGTGGGAGTGCACAGATGCTTTTAATTTCTGCTTAAAAGTAAACAAATTAGGAAATAAAATGTAAAACAACATAAAATTTGAGCCATTGAAGTTTGAACCAAAGTAGGAAAGGCAAGTCTGGGTCAAGTGTCATAAATTTCAAGTAAAAAATGTTGGCTTGTGCCAGTTTAGATTATGTGAGTCTCTTGCCCGGTTTCTAGACTGGCTTTATCTTCAAGTAGGTGATAGAGTCAACACTTCATGACTGAGTTTTGAGACCCTCAAACTCTTGTGTAACATTCATAGAGCTGTTAGAAATTATTTTACAGCTGGATTAAAATTTTAGGCCTTCCCTCTGTGATATTTGTTAAAGAAAGCCTCCCGCAGCCCTCAGAACTGCTCAAATAAGGTATGAACATTAAAGTCTTCTGCTCTTAATTTACAGTTCTTGTGCTGCTTGGTGGCAGGGTTGGGGTGCTAGTGGTGGTGGGTGTGTGGGAGAGAATCATCACCTGTATTTATCCTGGTGTGCCTCAGTAAAAATCTGTGGGAGCAGAGAAATAGCTTATCTTGCTTTTCCCTTGATGTTTGTTTTCACAGGCAGATAAATTTCAGATGTATGTCACCTACTGCAAAAACAAGCCTGACTCCAGCCAGCTCATCCTGGAACATGCAGGGACTTTCTTTGATGTAAGCAGCCATTGCTGTTTTCCTTCCACACACCTGGTGCAGCTCTGTGCTTTTTTACACTCGAGCTATGGGTTCCTTTCTGTGCCTTGGCATTTGGGTTTTTCATTCCACTGCAAATATCACATGCTGTGAGAACTGATGGGCTGTGGTGTTGTGTGTGGTGAGGTGTGGAGACACATTCTTATGAGAACCTTTGGGCATTTTTCAGACCTAATCCTTTCTAAAGATCTGGTTTAGATGTAATCTCTGTTTCTGGGTTAGTGATAAAATGAAAATCTCAGATTTCATTATATATTATGACCTGAAATCCCTACTCTAAAACAAGCTCCTAGCCTCCTGTTCTGCAAATTCTATCCAGCCTATTCCAGATTTCCTTCATTTTGCTAATAAGTAAATCCATTGACTCCAATTAGACTATTTCCCATACAAGCACTACAGCCAGTGATAAATGTTTTTAGGCTCCAATTCCAATTTTGTAGGCTGAGAAAAAATCAAATTTTTGAGTACCTTTAAACCAAGCTCTTCCTCTTATTTAACCTCATCCATTTCAACATGCTTGTCTGCTACATTATAGCTTTAATTAGTCATCTTTCTTTAAAAAATAAATAAATAAAAGAAGTGCTAAGACCTCTCTTCCAAAGCATTGAAAGTTTGCAAATGTAACAGATCAGCAGGATCCAAGCTGTGCTGGAGTTGGCAGCTGACAGAAATCAGCTCCTCTGGAGTTTGCACATGCCAATGGTTACAGCATTTCAGTCTCACTCGACAATGAAAGGAGCCTCAGGAATTGATGAACACCTTTTTCTTTTGCCTTGTTACTGAATGTCGAGTGGAGCTGGAAGGGGTTTTCCAGGAGGTGGCGCTTGAGCCTGTGGAATGGTTTATACAATGGTTTATACTGGTCGGCTGTTTACACAGCTTAAAAGCTTTTCCACTGCAGCTCTCTACATGGGCTGGAAAGCTGCCTGATACTGCTCAGTAGTGACGATTCGTGTGTCAGCAGCTGCTGCTCTGCCAGGGAGAGGTGTTTGCCTTCCATGGCTGCTGGGCCATCCCCCAGTGATGCTGGTGCAAAAAGAGAAAGCTGACTCTCCCCCCCAAAAAATCCTCAAGGAGGCACTCAGTGTGAGTGACTAAGGTCATGCAAAGTATCTGGGGATCCTTCTTACCTTGATCTTAGTCACTCACTCAGTGTGAGTGACTAAGGTCATGCAAAGTATCTGGGGATCCTTCTTACCTTGATCTTGGAGTAGCAGTAGTTCAGGGGCAGGACAGCCTGGCACAAGGAATACAGAGAGAATAGTTGGTTCTTTTTTTCCAGGCAGAACCTGGAATTTCCCAAAACCCTGATGATGAGACTGCATTATCTAGAATAACACCCCTTAGCAAGAAGCCTGCTTGAAAATCACAAGCATTCCTCAAATTCATAAGCTTTCATAGAAAGCCACCTCTGAGATGAAAACAAGCAGTCCCAGTAATTCTTTTTTGAACCCTTCAAGCCCATGGAAAACCTGCAGCTACAGAGCTCACTGTAAGGGTTAACTGATTAGGAGGAGGAGCAAAGACAGGTGACACACCTCATGTGAGATCATGAAGAGAATTCTGAGCTATGTTGAGAGCTGGGCTGTTCTCAGGATGCAAGTGAAGCCATGTATGTAGAGAATAGCAATGTATTTTATTGAACCAGTTGAGACAGGTGAAAAACAATGCACAAACTCTCACCTGTGAAACGTGCCTAGTTTATCCTACAGCATCTTCCCTCCCTACAGATGGTGCTTTGCTTATAAAATTCAGCAGTTGTTGGTATGGTTATATTAGCTGGAAATCGCACAGGGAATGAGAATAGTGTGTTTATTCTGACTTAACTGCAGTAGACTTCTTAATTTCACACTTTCTGGTTTTGTGTCTGTCTTGTTCATCATTACTTAAAACTGTTCTTTATTCAGTAGTTTGAAAGATAAATTATGCTTGCCATGTTTAGCAAATTTTAGTATTTGTAATACCATATACTTCAGGCTAGCAAGGTATATTTTTGATTACCAACATATGTTAGCTGTCAACTTCAATTGATAGAATCAGCATGTTATTAAAGTAATCAAGTTGATTTTAGTGTCTTTAGTTAAGCAAGTTTTGATCTTTGGGACAGAGTTTGGTTGAGACATGTACATGCTTCTGCTGTTTGGAATACTTTTTTTGCTTTGAATCTTGGAAAATATATAGCTTTATATTCAAGAAGCCATGGGGCACTTTTGATTTGCATGACCAGCATGGAACAAGGTAAAGCTCAGTGACTTTGGGAGCATTGCAGAGCATGGTGTTTCTGCATGGATGAGGGTTCTTGGACAGTTTCTCTGCTGAGCCAGAATGTCCCTTAGGAAATGAGCAGAGGCACAAACAGGATCTTACTCCAACACTTCAGGGATCAGAGGGAGGAGCTGTAGGGAGAATGTCCCTTCCCAGCACTTGGCAAATGTCACCCCCCAACCAGCTGTGTCTCTGCACAGCCTGACCAGGGAGCATCCTGGCAGAGCAAGGAGTGCCCAAAGGGGAGGCATCCTGCTGTTCAGAGAGCTGGGGGAAGGAGCAGGGCTAATTTTGTTACTTGGATCCTACAAAAACAAGTGTGCTTTGCCAGCTCCAGGAAGTTCACAGACATGGCCGAGGTCTTGCTGGCTCCTGCAGTTGTGAATTGAGTCTCAGACATGTGCTCTGCAGGCACAGTTCCTCTGTGAAGTCAGCTATGACTCAGCTTCATGCAAATTCCATTAACCCCCAAACAGAGCCCCTTCCCTTTTGAGTCTTCTTCATGGCACCAGGGCTATTAAAAAAAAAAAAAAAAAAACCAAACAAAAAACAAAAAACTTTTCTAGTAAAAGAAACCAAACCAACAAACATGAAGTCTGTTGGAACATTGCATGAAAACTGGATGGTTTTGTATCCCAGCATTAAGACAAACACTGGAGCTAAAAAGAAGCAGTAACCTCCCTAGTACTCAGCAGAAAATCAGATTGTATACAAAAGGAAAATCTCTGTTCTTGGCAGCTCTTCTCTCTTGACCTTCCATAACTACTTCACTTTACAGTCTCAAATTTACAATTCAGTAGCTGGAGAAAAGTCCCATTCCCCTTTTCTATTTGCTTCTTTAGGAATCAAGGATTTCCTGGTGGCCAGGAACAAGGCAAGGCATGTCCAGGGCCTGGCAGAGACAGAAGGGTTTCCAATCTGTTCTATTTCAGCAGAGAACCTGCCCCTGTAGGGCATGAGTTTGGAGTCTTTTAAATGGCTAGATATGTTCATTAGGGTCCTATAGGATTTTCAGGAGCTCCTAACTCCCCCTGGGACAGTTGTGGGGAGGCAGCTGGGCCCTTTGCAGCCCTCAGCAGGCCTATGATGTCTCCAGACATTCATGAGCACATCACAGTGATCAGCCAAGACATTTTGGCTGAGGTTCAGGTGATGAAACAGTGCTGTTAGAGGAATCATGAGGGGATATCTCTCCTGGCCCCCAGGTGCCCCCTCAGAGCAGAGCAGGTCTGTCAGCACTGTGTCAGACCTGTTATTCCCATGTGGATATTTCAGCTACCCCAGGGCTCTCAAATGGGACTCAATGCCTATGTTTAGACAGCTAAATTACACCCTACTCATGCAATTTAATTTAATGTCACTTCATTTTAATTGAATGTTAAGACTCTGCTTTCAGCCTTTATAGCTAGGGGAAACCAGATGACATGGCATGTAAGTCATATTTAAATCAGGGCCTGTTTACTCAGCAGAGCTTCAGCTTGACTTGCAGAGGGACCCTGCAGTTTAAGTGGCCTTAGGGGGACTCTGCTGTTTATTACCTCACTGAAACCACATTTATGTAATGTGAACTTAAAGAGGGTTAAAAAACTATCCATAGAATGAAGGGATCCAGCTCTAAATTTAGTTATGGGTGGTTCTGTCTGGCAGGGGGTTAACAGTTTTCCATAGCTGACTACTGTTTTTATCCCTTCTAGGAAATCCAGCAAAGACATGGGCTGGCCAACTCCATCTCTTCTTATTTAATCAAGCCTGTCCAGAGGATCACAAAATACCAACTCCTGCTGAAGGTACCTCAGTGAGCTGCACACATCAGCTCATGCAGAGCAAGTTCACAGATTCATGAGTTACCTTCTGCTTCTTAAGGGAGCAGCTTCATGGCCTGTAAGCAAAGTCCCCAGAAATCTTCCAAGGGCACAGTCTCCCTTGAGAGCACCTTGTTTTATCTTTATAGCTCATCCTATTTGACCCCCACTATTTGTGAGCATCCCCAGTGGGGTTTGCTGCAGTTCAGGTTTCTCTGCCTCTGAAGCAGCTTGCAGGGACCAGGTGGCACAGCTGGGTGTGAAGGCAGCACGTGGACCAGAGTATGTTTATGGTGTCTGCTTTGCTTCTTAGGAACTGCTGACCTGCTGTGAGGAGGGCAAAGGGGAGCTGAAGGATGGCCTGGAAGTGATGCTCAGTGTCCCAAAGAAGGCCAACGATGCAATGCACGTCAGCATGCTGGAAGGTGGGCAGGGACCTGCTGGGAAATGAAGTTTGTTAGTAACTTGGGGTGGAAATTAATAGAGGTTGACTGTAGCAATACTGTTTTTTCATGATAATTTTTAGGTACCTTCTGATTTCTCCAAAAGTCTTGAAATAATAAAGCTGGCTAGGAAGTTGGGGGGGGGAGGGGAGGTATTGATCTGTATCTTTTGTGTGTACATATATATATATATATATATACACATATATATGTACATATGTATATGTATGCATATGCATATGCAATGTATGTGTACATATATATATTTAGCTAAAACATTCCTTCTCCATTAAACAAAAAAATTCCCTCATGAAGCAGTATCAGTTTAGCTGCTGACAGCTGTAAAAATTATTGGATGAAAACATTTCATAATACTGTTTCAACATTTCAAAAGTTCTGGTTTTCTGAGACAAAACAGCTTGTGTTTAAAAATGTTAGCATAGTTATGCCAACGATTTTTTAAAAAAGCACTAAAAAAATATTTTATAACTACAGGGGGAAAAAGTTTGATTGGCACAAAGTGAAGTCTTTTATTGGCTTATTATTGTGTGAAGTGTTTCTGAAATGTAAAAATTTTATTCTCAACTGAGATGCTTTATTGTGTCTCACACATTTTCTTGGCCTAGGAAAATAATTTCCAGCCTGGCTTAAGGAAAACCAAGAAACAAGCAGAATACTAAAACAAGTGAAAAAAGGAACTAGTGCCAGTAGCTGGGCAGTTCAATGAGCTCAGGTGATTAAAATTGCAGGAGGGCAAACTGAATTTGTAATGAAGTGCATAGGATTTCTTGCAATGCAGTTCTGTGTACAGTAACCACCACTGAACCCTTCATAATATTATTTTTGAGTAATTATTACAAGACTTCAGCAGCAGCCTCATTTAGCATATATGATGTATTTGACCTTCAATGAGGTAATTACATTGCTGCAGTAGGAAAAAAAATAGAAAAATATTATCACTGGGGCAAAGACCCTTTTATTTCAAGTCTTGACTTTGGTGTTTCTGTGAATTGCTTGTCCCAATAATAAACACAAATGATTGTATTTTGTGGCTTTAGGGTTTGATGAGAACCTTGATGTCCAGGGAGAGCTGATTCTTCAGGATTCCTTCCAAGTGTGGGATCCCAAGTCTCTCATTCGGAAAGGCCGTGAGAGGCATTTGTTTCTCTTTGAAATCTCTTTGGTGTTTAGCAAAGAGATCAAAGATTCTTCAGGACACACAAAATATGTTTACAAGAACAAGTTACTGGTAGGTGTGGCTGCAAAGAAAATATTCTGGGTGTTGTGTTTTTTGTAGGTAGAAGTGGTGTTTTGGAGGCTCACGTGTCCCCTGCTGGGTTGGGGATACTTTTGTCCCTGGAAGGGCTGGCCCTGAGTCCTGCAGGGTTCGCCTGGAGTGAGTCTGGAGAGGTTTAAGGTAGTGAGATGTGAAGGGTGGGGGAAATGCAAGCAGGATCACTCCAGCCATTCACTTCCCTGCCACGCCAGAGCTTTTCTGTTCCTTTCATCTGTGTGTAGCAAACGGAGATAAAATCCCATTCCCCTACCCATCCCAGCCTCCCCACTTCTTCCTACAAGTCCAAAGTTTTCTGGACTCATGAAGCTTCATATATATGAAATCTTCCATCATCTCTCCTCCACACTAGACCTCAGAACTGGGAGTGACTGAACATGTTGAAGGAGATCCCTGCAAATTTGCTTTGTGGTCTGGACGAACACCATCCTCAGACAATAAAACAGTGCTGAAAGTAAGTCTTTTCTATTTGTTTCCTTTGCCTTTAGCACTTCTAGTTCAGGCCTTGGGAGCCCTGAATGAAAGGTCAGTTTCTTCCCTCCTCATATTCACATGGCTTCCCTATCTGCCTGTGGGGTCATGCCTGCAGCAGGAGCAGCTGAGCTCTAAGGCCTCAGTAGCAAGTGGGACAGTCCCGCAGCCTTGCTGGAATTGCATCTCCTCTTGCAGCCTGGGTTGAGCAGCTGCTCACTGACACAGGGCAGGTCTCAGGCTGTTTGGCTGGGAGGTGTAATTCTCTTAGTCCTTTGCCACTGGGCTTGTCAACAACCAACCTCTTCCACAGACCTCCAGAGCTGACAGCATGTTCTGTCATGTGAGTCTCTGCTGAAGAATCCATGTCATCGTTGTTTTGTCTAAGGAATTCCAGCTGTGCACTGATAACCTGTTTCCCCTCTACAGAGCATGCTGTGTTGCTAGCATTAAATGTATTTATCCAGAGCTTAGCTGCTTTCCTGTTGCTTGCCAAGTAGGTCTGGTCAGAGTGCTCTCAGTTCCCTGGAGTTACCAGGGACTCCAGCAGCTGCTGCAGTGCAGCAGAGAGGACAAACAGTTAATCATGACATTCCCAGCTGGCTATGTCTCCTCTACACAAGAGGTGAGAACATGATAAAGTCTTTATCTTTCTGCCTTGTGAAACTTTAGGCATCCAGCATTGAAACGAAACAGGAATGGATCAAAAATATCCGGGAAGTTATTCAAGAAAGGATCATTCATCTGAAAGGAGCTCTGAAAGAGCCCATTCATCTTCCCAAGACACCAGCAAAGCAGAGAAACAACAGCAGAAGGTAACTTCAGTCATTCCCCACAACATGAAATCACTAGTGTGTTCCCAATCCACAGCAATGTGGTGTCTGTGGACTTTTTATTGGTTTTTACTGTAGTCAAAGCAGTTTTCATTGTCTCTGCTTTTTTTATGTTGTCTTGGCAAAAGTAGCTAGAAATGGTTTTTATGATATATGTACAAAGAGATTTCATTTTATGCTTCAAAGTATAGAGAAAAACAATAAAAATTCTTCAGAGTCCAAGGTTATAGTTCTTTCCTAAAGTAGACTTTACTTCTTCATATTTGAGTAAAACCAGATTTTTTTCCTTGTTTGCCACATTTAATTGTTTGGCAATCAAAATCATAGTTGATCCTAACAATATATTGAAGAATACATAGTGAATAATCTGCATTTCATCATCTAATACAAACTTGTTTCAGCCTGTCAAGCAATATTAAATATTTTTTGTCAATTTTTTCAATCCTGGATCAAATAGAAATCATAGATAATGAATTGTTCTTATGTTGTGGCGTTCCTAAAGGCCACCTGTAATTTGAGCACCTTCATTTCCTCATCAAATTTTATCCCTCTTTTATGTTAGGCTGTGTCACAGACACATCAAAGCATAAATAAGCAAGTTACCCAGGAGATCTGTAGCAAAGCAGAGATCCAGACATTTCCTCTAAGAACATGGTCCAATACAAAAGTTTTCTTGTACAGAATGGTGACATATTTTTTCTTTGTCCCTAAGTATATAATTTGTATTATTTAAGTATTTCCTTTGAAAGATCAACAAACATTTAAGATAATTTTATCTGTACAGCCAAAGGTAAGAAAATGTGTTAGGCAGCCTCAGTGAGGTAAATAGGTAGAGCTCTATGCTGTCTTTATCTATATTTGAATAGCATCTTTATGGCTTAGTATTAAATTCCTCAAGAAGTTTAAACAAATGTTGTGATTATGTGCAAATACAAACCCCATGGCTGAGGGTGGCATCCTTCTAAATTGCAAGAGCTCTACAGCATCCTGGGCTGCCTCAGAGGGGTAATTTTAGCACAATCCAGCTCTGTCCTGCTGACTCAGCACTCCTCAACTCCACCTCTCACGTTGTGCTCACTGGTGCTGTGTTAAGGAATGTCATTGATTCCCAATCACCTCTCTTGCAGGGATGGAATAGATGATGCAGACAGCCAAGGGGATGGCAGCAGTCAACCTGACACCATTTCCATTGCCTCCAGGACATCACAGAACACAGTGGACAGTGATAAGGTAGGACTGAAATGTGGAAATACCTGGCAGGTAATTGTCCCCAGAAGAATGTAAGTGAAAATAGAATAGAAGGCAAAAGAAGACAATCTGTCTTCTGCTGAGTGAGCTGAAACTGGTATTCCCCTTCACTAGGTTATTAACACTCAGTCTGTTTCTGTGTGCTTGTCAGTACTGCTCTTCTACACAGTAACATCTCTGTTACTGCTGCTTGTTTGTGGTTAATACACAGAGATTCAATTGGCTCTGAAGGAAAAGCCCAGAGCAACCTTTTCTTGCCTAGTAAATCTTGTCCTGTGAGATCCAGCTTCTGAACGAGCAAACAGCTGCTTATGTTACATATTTCCCTCTGAGCTGAAATCAGTTGTTTGTTGGAGGGATGCAGGTACTTAGACACCAATTAATGCAGCAACACTGCCATCCTGGCTGCTGTATTGAGAGCCTGGGAGACCTCCCATTTCCAGAGACTGTGATTGTGGACCCCTCTCCTCACAGACATATGCTGGAACATATGGATGGCCCTGAGACACGCTGGGTTCTGTTGGAAAGCTGCATGCTGTCAGCACTTACATACTTGTCATTTTACTTGTCAGACAATCTGAGTCCAGATCCCCAGCTCCACTAGGATGCCTCACTTGAATTTGTCACCCTGATACATCCAGCTGTGCTCTTCCACTGAATTGGCAGTTGATTGTAGGAGAAAATGGGCAGTTAATAATTACCTCAGCTACACTGATGGGGTTTGTCATATCCCCTGAGAGAATGCCCATATTCTCTTCATGTATTGTTTTGGAATCACATGTAACTTGAAAAAAGCTGAATTCTCCCATGCCTTTATGGATTTACATATTTGCCAGGGCTTTAATTATGCTGCCACTCAGACAAGGTAGAAGGGTGTCTTCACAAAATCAAAGTCCAAGCTTTGGTTGTAAAGTTCACAGGTAAGGTTCAGTGCAGACACTGTTTTTAAAGCTGGACTCAGAAATATAAGTTAATTGCAAATAAATTACCTTTGTAAGACCATCTGTTGTATTTATCTTAAATGCATGTCCCCATGATTTAACTTTTTTGTCCAATAATGTGCATTAGAAAAATACTAAGCCTCACCATCCAAAGGCCACTGTAATGTATGCAAATACTTTGCCCGATGTTTGAGAAGTCTTCAATCCACATGGACTTGTCTTACTTTCTCTGTTTTTCACATTTATCATTCCTGCTAAAAGGCTCTGACTTAGTGCAGTACTTGAGCTCATGCTTAATTTTAAGCACTTGCCTAAGCTTTGCTCGTTCCCCAGCCCCTTGTGTCGGTTGCATGAATTCTGGCCACGTCCAGGTAAGATGCTCCATGTTGCATGCTGCAGCTGCATATAAGGGCCATGGTGCCAACACAGGCTGTGTACCCTGAAAGACAGCCCAGCGTGGCAGGAGTTGGTTTAAGGATGCAAAACTGGAAACATTTATAGGAATTTCTATCCAGAACCTTGTTTGAACTGAGCAGCAAATGTGTATGAGATAAACTGAGTAAAGATCGTACAGGGAAAAAAGTTGCTACCACTGGGGAAAGGGTTGTGTCATGCTTTTAACTTTTTTGACTTGCTGACCTAAGGCTGTGTGGTTTTGTGTCCTGTTATACATTTAATGAATAGAAACAAATTTGAGTGTACAGCTAAGGCTAAAGGTTACTAGTATGTGCTTTGTTGAACCTGAGGTAGCAGTTTATCATCCTTAACTAGAGAGGCAGCTCCTGCTGAACAGTTTCCTTACTGTCTCTGATGCTAATGCCAGAATACTGTGCAGAATTCAGCTCCTAGAGTGCTGCATTATCATGTCTTTGCTCCAAGGAGAATGAACTCCCTGAATCTCTTTATAGTTCTCATTTTTTCTGCACAGTGTTACCCAGATTAGTGGCAGATGAAGCTGAGCTGCCTTGCCTCCTGCTGAATTGGCAGAGTCACACCCGTGTTCACTCAGACATTGGCCTCACCTGCTGGCCCCTGCTGTGCAGGACCTGTCTTGTCAGCAGATCCAAAGCTCTGAAAGGACTCCTAATGGTGGCATTTCACCACATGGGATTTTTTCCTTCAGTGTGTAGTTGAGTTTTTCTTCTAGGAGGGTCAGAATGAAACAAGATTGGCCTGGGAGGTGTTATATTCTCACATGGATGGGTGCTAGTTATCAGCACTGGAAGGCAGGACCGTATCATGCTCTCCAGGTAGGTTTTCTTGGCAGAGCTGACAGTTCATGGCACACATGCTATAGTTCTTGTAGCATACATGCTATAGTTAACTCCTGTGGGGCTGATGGCAGCTCCAATGGGTACAGGGTTCAGCAATCAGGGGTTTCCCTGCTTACTTAACTCCAGCATAGTCAGCAGACTTATTCCCATGAGTTCAGATTCAAGACTAGAAGCTTTTTGCAGCTGCAGCCTCCATGGGTGACTTCTCTATGTGCCCCAGTGAGCTCTCCATCCAGAGGAACCAATGGAAAGAGCTCCTGCCTTTAGAAACTCTGGCTGTTCAGAGCAGCTTCATCTGCAAACCCATGCCAAGAGCTTTGCCCTGGCAGCAGCGTGCCAGGATGGCCGCAGATTCATCCTGCCTTGGGACCATCTATGTATTAACTCCATGCCAGAAGCCATTCTCAAGTAACATGTAAGAGTTGATATTATTCTCTGAAGCCAAAAGAATTCAAAGATTTAGCTGACACACTTTGTCCTTTCCCTAAACCTTGCTATTATGCCTGAGGATTGCCTAACACATTAGTTGAATGCTCAGACAAGAATGTCAAACAACATTTTAGACAAAGAAAATCACAACTTCTCAAAGATTCTCATTTTCAAGTAGCACTTCTGCTTAACAACACTCCTCATGCCTCAAGTCGCATGTATTTCTTTCAACTTATTTGTGAGTCAACTCCTCCTGAGTTGTAAGTAGCAATTTCTGTTTTCTCTCACCATGGCACAGCCCTGGAGCTAAGCTTTACTTTTGCATTTCAAACTTCTAAAAAGACAAAAAGGTTTTTTGTTGTTAAGTGGGAATGAAATAGCCTTACTGTAAATTCAGTGAGGATTTGTTTCCTCTCAAGACATGTGAATGTGGCCACAATATTTATCAGGGGGATCCTTTGGTGGAGATGATGGAGCACTTTGACTGGGGGCTGAGTCCTGGTTTTGCTCTGTCACTCACATGTTGGATGCCATCAAAAAGTACATTTGATGGCACATTGCCCTTTCCTTTTTTCCCCCTTGTTTGGGTGAGAAATTTTCAGGGGGAGACAAAAATTCATGTAAACATTACATTTATACATTAATTACAGCATTGTCCTCCACTATCCCAGCACATGATGCAGGGCTGAATTCAGACCTATTTTTGTAACCTTTATGGTGGCAAACTCTGCTTTGAAAACACTCAGTTATGTGCCTGACCCCAGAAGTGTTATTAAGCCTTTAAGACCTTAAGTATTCAGACTTCCCTGACTGCAGGCAGTCGTCAGGTGATTATATATAAAGACTCTCCTGATTTAAAAAAAAAAAATCTTGGTCTGTTTAAATATCTGATTAAGTAGCTTCTTAAATCTGGATATGAGTATTTAATATCTTTACTTTCCTTGGGCTTTTCTCTGTCAAAAATATGTAAGTCAATTATCTGCAGGCTCAAACATTTAATTTTCATGAAATACTATGTAGTAGAAACACAGACTTCAAGTAAGTTCTGCACCTTTGTAAAATGAAAGAAGGAGACAAGATATAAAATGTTTCTTTTTCCATTTGCAGTCCATGACTACTTCTCTATGCAATCTATAATCTAAAATACCTCATACACAGGAAAATAATTATTTGAATTGTCATTTGGATTGTGTAAGTTTTGTATAGAAGGGGGAAAATGGGTTGATGACCCAGACTCAGTGCTAAAGAATCAATAGATAATGAATACTATTACAGTAATTGCAATTCCCATTGAGCATCCAGGTCAGGTCCTAGGTAACCCACTACACAAAACTTCTTCATCCTTTTCCAAAAGGCAAAGGAGACAGCTTTTGTTCTATACAGTAAGCCCTCTTCAGCTTGCTATCTAAAATCCTCTCCTTAGAGAGAAATCCTTGCCCTATTCACAGCAGACAGGATTTCAGTCTTTATATTTGGATTCAAAGCAGTGGGGAATTGCATAAAGGAAATGTTACATGCAGGGCATTCTCATTTGTTAAGCCCATTGAGCTGCTGGCTTGTGAAACAGCTGTTTCTGGTGATACTGGTCCAGCTTCCAATGGCCTCCTTTTTGTTGGCTTTTATAGAATACTGAGGAGAGCAGTTCTCATTTCCTTCTGTTGTTTTTGGATGTGGAAAAAGGCTCTGAAATGTGAACTGAAAACGTTTTGCTCTCTAAAAATAAATCTACATTATACACTTTTATCTTTTCCATTAGATACTATACTCAGCTCATCTTTCAGCAGCCATGAGAGTCTGATCTTGACCTCTTTCATATTGGTGGCATTATATAAAATCTGGGAATAATCACTCTTCTAATTGAAGGTAATTTGTACAAGAGGGGAGATTTTAGAATTAAGGCTTATTAGAACAAGTCACTTAGGGGCAAATTCTCTTTCCTTGAGAAGCTTCTAATCAAGGTAAAACAGCTTTGATATTGTTGCTGAAGCGGAAAGCGCTCACTCACTGCCCCTGAGCTCTGTGTTGAGTCATGTGCAGGGGACACATTTCTACTGCAGTGCTGGTGGAATATCAAGGGACAGGGGGTGTTGGCCCCCAGAAGTGCTTGTGTATGGCCAAAACATGTGTCACCATGGCCTGGAGTCTGTGCAGCCCCTGAGCAGTGGGACTGACCTGAACAGCAAACACCTGCCAGTGGAAAAATCTCTCTGCCAGTGGTTAGTGGGTGCTGTGTGCTGCAGCTGATGGGAAGGAAGCTGGAAGGTGCAATGGAAACTCTGTGGCAGAGCCAAGGGAGAGCAGGATCAGGGGAATATGGAGTGGGTGGTGAAGCAGGAAGTCACTTAAAAACAGAATCAGGAGTATTTAGAAGTCCTCCTGTTTTCTGGAGCACTGTGGTAGGTGCCATCAATTTATCTGCCAGGCATTGACCTGAAGAGGTTTCTTCCTCCCACCAAGATATTTTACTCTCAGTAAATTGGATTAGATTAAACAACTGTGAGTTTCTAAAGTGCAAAGGAAGGGATTGATTTGGTCTCATTTTTGTAAGTACTGTTGTGGTTATTCTGCCACTGTCCCAGCAGAATATGCCAGAATTCAGTGTACTGTCTAGAGTGCTGCTTCCTTGCAGGGACTGGTGATTTATGGGACCACAAGTAAAACTAAATTTATGTAACAGAAAATGACTGCTGACTGTTAAGTGAATTTTTCCTGTGAAGGTATGATAAAGAGGAGTGAATTATGGCCTCAGAGGATGTATTTCTATTGCTTGGATGCTGCCTAGCATTGGAGCAGTTCTCACAGAGTCCCTACTGCCCTCACCTGTGGAAAAGAGAAAACATGATAGTGATCAGAGGAAAATCTGACATAAAACATTTTGGCACTTTAATTAGCCTTCTTGAGGGCTCACTAGCTATAGGTGGTTAACTCTTTTGAAGATACTGTCATGTAGTAGCAAAATGTTTATCTTACCAGGAAATAAATTGTTCAGCCAGGAGCTGACATCTCTCTGTCTCTCTAATGATAATTTCTTAACATTTCCTTAGGCTTTGGGAGGCTGCCTCTCAGTTCTGCCTCAGAATCTTGGTTAGGACCCCTGTAAATTCAGCTTTTCTCTGAGAAAAATATACAAATGTATGTATCTTTTTTTCACTGTGAATGGCTCCCTGAAACTGAAGTCATTGAAGTGACATTTGGAGTTGATAAAATGAGACTGGTTTATCTCTGCTGGCAATGCCTGATTTGGCATGAACTTGCCTTTCTAATCGTTGATGTTCAGTAATATTACTGTGGCACTTTTCTTTTTTTCTCTCTTTCCTATGTATAAGTAAGGACTTTGCCTTTGCTTCCTGTATTTCTTATCAGGAATGCAGCAGTGCCAACATCATGAAATGTTCCAGCTTTTGATTTGCAGAGCTCTACTTGTCTCTCTAAATTTGATGCTTTTTAGTCTTTTGGAAAATTAACTTGAGGCTCTTGGAGTGAAATATAACACACTCAAACAGGCAAGGTACAAACTATGTGTTTAGATTTCCAAATGAAGGAAATCTGGACTGAAGTGCTGCACCTACTTTGAATAATGCAAACTTTCGTGGGCACTCACAGAAAACTCTGAAGCTCAGAGGGACCCAAATAATTACAACCATTCTTTGCTCAGTGTTGGGGCTGTGCTCTGCCTTGGTGTACCTTAATCTCTGCTTTGGGGACTTGGCTGATAGGTCTCACAGTGCCTTTATTTGTCTGTACACTAGGCACTGTGGCTTGGAGCTGTACAGGAATTTACCCACCTGCCATCTGCAGCAGAGCAGCTCTATTCTTACTGATTTATAATGCATGTAGCAAAGAATTTCCAGCTCAGGTATTAATACTGGCTCTGCCTGCAGCACAGATCTCCCAGGACAATTCTGGGGCCTTGGGCACTTTTTTTTTTTCCCTGTGAACTTTGAAAAAATGGACTTTGGTCTTCCCTGGATTGAAATCAGATTTCAAAACAATCAAAAAAGTAACTCTCACTAACCTTGAGTTTCAGCCAGGTTCCATCCTGGCTTGAATTACATGTTATCTATCTTTTCTGGCATCCAGTTCTAAATGTAACAGGGAGGTGATCAGGAGATTTACCTCTGAAAAGAGATCTGTCAAGGGTGCAGGTGCTACTGAGTGTAAGGACATTTGCTTTCTGTTGCCAGCCAGTTCTTGCTGCAGCTGTGGGTGGAGGCAGCACCAGGCACAGGGTGTCTTGTTTCACAGAACCTTCTTGGAAAAGGTTCTTCTGGAAAACAAAATAAAATGTGATCAGCTGCTCTTAAAATATAACACTTGTTGGAAGCACTTGCAAACTTCATAGTAATCATTCAGGGGACTTCAGAGAAAGTCCTAATCAGGTAGTGGAGCCTTGTTCATTTTTTCTTGTACTGCGTGGCTGGACAATTTCCCACACACCTACAAAGGGGTTGATGACAATGGATGAGTTTCCCCAAAGGCCCCTTTTTTTCTTTATCTAGTAGTTGAATTTTACCAAGAAATTTCCCAGAGTGCTGAGTGTTTCACACTGTGAAAATAACAGCAAAGCCAAAACATCTGTAGTGCCCATGGAAATAGCAATCACGTTGTTCTTTGGGTAATATTTCCAGGAAATAACTTCATAAAAGGCAGGCATGAAATTTGCCATGCATTTTAAGTATTTCAGCTCGGATTTCTCAAAGTGCTATTGCACTTGAGAAGTTCTTGCACTCAAAATTCTTGGACAGAATTCTTTCCCCAAAGGAAAGCCATTCCTGTGGTGGTCAGTGCAGGGTCACTGCACAGCACCCACAAATTTATCTCCAGACCTGTGTAAGAAAGAGCAGATATTTTCTTAGCACATCTCCAAAGTTTGGTTGGATTTTTGTGGCTATAAATAACTGCAAATATGAATCCAGATTCAGTTGAGTGATCAGATGCTGAGAACAGATTCAACTGCAAGTTCCTGAAAGTGATGTTCTACAGAAAGGAGTTCTTCAAAGATGTCTTTTCAGCATTTTCCTCCATGCAGAGCTTGCAGTTACATCCAGGGCAGGTAGAATATGCTCCACTTCTCTTTTATAGAGTGTGTAATTTTGTAAATTTTCATTTCTATTGCTATCCATTTCATAAAGAACATTTGCTATTGACTTAAATAAATTATGCTTTTGCATTTAGGACATAACAATCAGCATTCAGAATGCTTTCAGTCTTATTCTTAGGTCTTCTAAATCTAATGCATCCCCTTTGGTGGAAAAGAAGTTAATCAGTAACACTTGAAAATGTAAGTCCCATTATGATAAAACAAGTGTATAGAACTCCTTCATACTGGAGGTCTCCTGAGAACACTGTAGATATAAATATTAACGCGTTCCTGTTGAGGGTATTTAAATGTAATTTCAGTGGTAACCCACTTGATCTCTCCTTTCTGTTCCTGCCAGCAGTGTGAAAATCAGATTCTGTACTGATGTGCTGATGGACACATTCCCCAAAGAGGTGCAAGGCACACAGTCAGAGTTTCTATAATCATAGAATCTTAGTTCATGTGATGAGTATCCTAAATCCACTGCAAATGTCATATCTCTCAATCACAAGGCACTTCTGAAGCATGTATGAATCTGCTTAGGCAGGATGGCTGTAATTTTAAAATGTACAGAATATGGTGGAGAGTGCTGCCCTTTAAAAGATGGTTGGAAACTCAGCTATGGACAACACTATGGTCTTACATGACAGGAAATAAGCTCCATATCAATAAATCTATATTACTTAGCAAACAACACAAAAAGATATTTTAATGCCTGCTGTGAAGAAAGAGGATGTTTAAGTTAGGGGGATGTTTAAGTCAATGAGTTTGATACAATCGGACTATGAAGGAAGGAAGTACAGGAAAATCCCTGTTTTTATTTCAAAGGCATGACCAACCTCAGTGATTTTAAAATAGAAGGATTAAGATAAATTATTGATTTGCACAGAATAATTAAAGGATATTCTGTTTTTCAGCTCTGCAGAGGGACCAGCTGTTGTTTGACTTTTATAAATGTGCTGTGATTTTCAAAGAATCAGATGTAAAAGATTTTTTGCCAATTACCTTGCATTAGAAATTGAGTTGGATTTCAGGTGGGAGAGGAGTTTCTATCTCTGAACTGGTCTTTGACTGAGGAAAAGTTCAAATTGATTCATGTTAGTCAAAATTAGTATTTTTTCCAGCAAAAATGGTTAGACAAAAGCATATGTATTTGAAGAGATCAAGTGATTGAGTGCCTTCCTCCTCTATATCCACTAATGTAAGTCATTAAAGGCCATTTCCTATTATTGCTTATCAAAGCTAACACTGTGTTCCTTCCCCTCCTCCTTGTGAGCAATTCCTTTTCACCTTTGTGCTTGCCCCTCATGCACAGCAGAGGATGCCAGTCCTGGAGTGACACTGCTGAGGTGATTCCTCACCTTGGGCTGCCATGGTCTGACCTGCACCATCACCTCTAAGGGGGGTGCACAGCACCTGCCCAGACCCCCTTCCCAAAAACCTGACACCACTTTGGAAGCCAGCCTGCTCAGACAAAAAATGGACACTCCTGCCTCAGCCTTGTGCCGGTGTTCCAATTTAGTCTGTTGATTAAAGGAAAAAATAGTTAATTAAAAGTGGATGGATTATGGGGTCCTGTCCAGATGAGGACATAAATAGAATAGGAATTGTCCTTCAGTGTTCTGGGGTTGTCTCTGTATCCATTCTTGGGCCACTAGACCATCTAAAGTACTTGGCATGGAAAGAAAGGAGCAAACAGTATTCAGAACTTGTTTCTAAAAAGGGTATTTTTATTCTTTTTTTTAAATTTCATCTCAAGTTCGACTTTCTATGTTGTCATTAAGCAAGAAGTTGTTCTTCATCTAAATCTGATTGTTCTCCTCCTGTTCTTCAAAGAGTTTGAGTTCATGTTTATTTTTCCTGTGCTGTTGTTTTGAGTTGTTTCTGGGGTTTCATTCTGGTGATTACAGTGTGTTTGTTTAATTTGGATGTACAATATAAAATATATCCCTCTGAAGGAACAATATGTTTTCTTTTTGGCATAGGTTTTTTTCATTTTAGAATTCATAATTTGTGTGTGGTTAATGCTTACTAGAGGTGCCAGCTTTGTTCAAGAAATTTAGAAAACCTTGGAACAAGATGGTTCCAGCTATAAAGGGCACATAGGGATAACACAGAGTAACTGTCTAGAAATGAAGAAAAGTTTAAGTGAGATCAGAACCTTATTGTTAGGAGCTGACCTTTGAGCAACACTAAACTTCATTGATCCAAGGACATTAGAGGACACTGGACATCATTCAAGTTTGAAGTGAATATTAGCAAGAGGTTTGATATTAGAAAAAAAACTGTGTGTGAAGGTGGGGGACTAAAGGAAACAGTTCCAAATTCCTTTTTTCTTCATATCAAGGTGATCAAGTCAGGAAAATACAGTTCACAAACAATACTTATAAGGACACCTTTAATTCAGTTATGTAGCAGCTTTTAGGTGGGTGTTCAGAAATTCTGCTGAAGGGTCTCTGCTTTCATTAAGTGTATATCTGCAGCACTCATTGCCACCTTGCATCACCTCTGAGTGATGTTAGTGTGTGCTGGTGGCCTTATCCAGATTTGGCTGACTCTTGGGGTGGTGAATTTACCCTTTCCTGGGGAGTTGTCAAGACTGTGTGTCTCCAGTGCTCATCAGTTCTTGAGACAATCTCACAGCCTACCATCCCAGCTCATACTTCTCCTCTGTTCACCTTGCTGTCTGCTGGTAAATGTTTCTCCATCCAAACATGTAGATAAAACTTTATAAAACTCATTGATGCATTCTCCTGTGGCATGGCCCTTGTACAAGGTGGAATGGCTGATTATGGGCAAGAGGGAGCAGCCAGATAGTGAGATAACTGATTTTAACTCTTAACCTTAGTCTTTGTGTGTTGCCTGGTTGAGCACAGCTGTGGCCATGAAGTATCAGAAGCACACAGGTACTGGACTGGGAGGCAATAGAAAGAGGCATGGGACATGGAGGGCAAGCCACAGGGAAGCACAGAGCTGGCAAAGTAGCTGAGGGAGGTGAAAGCTTTCCTGAGAACTGGGATGTTCCATGTGAGTGGACTGGAGAAAGTGATCACACCACTCAGTAAATCATTATTTTGTCTTCTCTTTCTCCTTAAATCCCAGTATGGGATTCTTTTTTTTCTCACCCCTAGGTCAAGTAGGTAGGAAAAGGCTTTGAGTTACGGGAAGGGCTATTCTGGTTTCTTCTGCTTGTCCACAAACTCATGGCCTTTTCAGTGATCTGAGGCAGTATTTGTTCTCCAGCCAAGTATTTTTGTGCAGGCTGCTCCAGGAGGCACCTCCCTGCCTTGGATTCAGCATTCACCCCACCTTGTAAACCCACATGCATGCCTTGCTACTGGCAGCTAACAGAAGGGAGAGAGGCATCCAAAGCTTCCCCCAAGCCTCTGTGTCCAGGATCCAAGTGCTGCGGTTGTCCAGACCAACTTTATTTTTCTGTTTGTGTCTTGCATTAATTTAAAACCCACTAACAATCCAAATCAAACTCTCCTTTCTCAAATGTGTGCAGGCAAGAAGCAGAGGAGTGTGAAACATGGCACAACTCCACAAGCCCTTTTCTGCCTGGGTTAATTTTCCCTGATACTACAGCATCACTTCCTGACCGTGGTTGCAAATAAACAATTATTGAAAGCACAAGGCTGGACCACACATGTGTGTTTTCCACTGGCATGGAGAAAAGCTGTGTGTTGATTGCTGATTATTTATTTTCACAAGAGTCAGGTTTTATGTCTTTAGGGCACCATCTCTTGAGGTGCTGATCCTTCTCAGCTTGCAGGAAGAATTGAGGGTGGGAGCCAGCTGTGCCCCACAGGTCCTGGGCCTCAGCTGGCATTATTAGTAGAAGTTCTCTAGTGTTGATATTTACTGCATGATCCTAAGCAGTCAATAGGAAAGGACAGCAGGGGTCTACCCAGCAGAAGGAGCACTTACCCAAGCCATGTGATTTTCCTTTAAAACTCAAGTCATTAAACCATCAGTTAGAAGTGACATTTATGTAGAGAAAAGAAAGGAAATTGAAATGCACACAGAGAAACTTCAGCCTTCTGGCTTGTTGCAGATAATGCAGTGAGAGCTGATTTTCGTATGAATTTAACTGATTGTACTTAGAAGTGTCAGGGCCATGTTCTCTATCCATCACTACCTATAAAATGGGCAGAATGGCATTCAGCTGACTGGTCTTTGCCTTCACATCCTGGACAGTCCCCTACTGTGCAGGCTTCCCGTGTGAGCTGGGGCAGTTTAAAGGCTGATGGCCCCCTGAACCTCTCCAGCAGCAGATCCAGCCTGGCCCAGCTCTGTACTGGCTTAAACAGCTGTGACTGCAGGGACAGGCTGGTGACTGAGGTTCTTGAAGAACCTGGCTTTTGTTGCAGTGGCTACCAGACTATGGCAGCATCCCCATCCCTCTGCCTCTCAGATATAACAGAGGTGTAAACCAGGCCTCCAGGGGTTTTGTGGGTTGCCTTTTGAAATCTCAGAGGTTTCACATTCTTTTTTAGCTTCTGGCCTCAGTGCAGTTATTTTGCAGAAACTCCTTCCAAATCTGAAGTTCTGCTGCCCTCCCTGGGAACTGAACCTTTGGTACCTTTTACCTTTATGAAACCTCTCTCCTTCAGACTTCTGGGAGAGAAATTTGAGGACTGAGAAAGGACCTTAAAAATCAACCCTTTCTCAGGCTCATCGAGTTCCTGCCTTATGACCTTCTCTTTGTGTGATGCCCATGTGTTATTTATGAGCACTTGGCTGCTCGTTTCCACAAAAAAAAAAATTGTTGAGGCTGAAGTGCAATTAGTTATGTGGCACTGCAAAGGGCAAGAAGGGATGGTGAGTGCTGCTGTACTGGGTTAGGCAGCTGCTAAGGTCAGAGATGCAAGGCACAACAGGTAAGTCTTTTGAAGAAATGCAAAGGAAACAGGGTGATATGTAAATGAGTTTAATTTCAAGTTAAGGAAAGCACCTCACTGTTCACCTGGTGAATATCTGGCTCTGGGCCTCCCATAGATCCACATCACATCCAGCCTTTCAGGATCAGCTGCTCAGGGTTTTGTTTCACTAGGAGCAGGATTTGCCTCCAGCCTTGGAACAAATCACTTTCCCTGTGAGGGGGAGATAAAAGAATAAGATAGTTAAGTAAGAGCTGGGCTGAAGCAGATGTCTTTTAAACAAATATACAACTTATTTTCCACCTGCTGGTTCCTAAGTCCTTGCTTGCTGTGAGAGACAAAGAGCAGCACTGCTGCATTTCAGGAGAACCAGGATGTGCTCCCCAGGTACAGATCTGAAAGGTGGCCACTTGCATCCACAGACCTGGCATTTTTGCTGATAAGGGCAATACAGTAACTGCTGAAATTGATCCTAATGAATGAGACCATTCCTCTGCTTTTTTTAATGTTATAACTGATTAATTCCCCAAAGAACTCTTCTGGGCATCCCATCCCTATGTAAAGACTATGGCTTAGTGGCTTAATAGGATAAGTGCTTTATAAAACAGCTCTGTAATATTTTAGTTGTCTCTTTTCATTTCAGTAACAAGCATAAGGGAAGCTAATGTCCCAGTATACAGGGATTTGCAATCACCATTAATGGGGATAATTCCCCTCATGGGAAACAATAAAAAATACCATTGCAAGAGCTAGAACACTCTTCTAGCTTTGCATTTTTGTCACAACAGTTTGTGTCTCTCCTACTAAATTTCTTTGTGCTCTAGAGGAGAAAATTAATCTGGCAAAGAGAAACAACTTTAATTGTAAAGATAAACTCATGATGGGGCACAGTAAGGGTTTCTGAGTTTCCCAAGACAGCATCTGTATGATTGAGGAAAATGAAATAAAATCATGGTAGCTATTAGCAGTTCAATCAGTTTTAAATGAGCCCCAAATGATGGCAGAATTAAGAAGAGTTTTTGCTTTTTTCACATGATCATCACTAACAGAAGGGGTCTCACTTGCTGTTTGTTCTATTTTGATGGTAAATCCTGTCCTAACAAATATGTTGACAAGCTGTAAGAGAGCAACTGACTTCAATTGCATGGGAGGTCTGTCTCATATTCTGTATCCATTTTAGATCTGGTTTTCTATGTCTTTAAAATATGCAGCAATGGAGATTAATACATTGGTTTGCTTTTTAATGAGTGAACCTTGGATTTGAAGGTTTGCTGCAAACTCTTTTATTTAAATGCTTTCATATTTCTGGCGCCATGCTTAGAATGTTATGCATAGCATTATCTGGCTATTAACTCTTGTGACAAGATGGATTTTAGGATTAAATAAATTGTGAGCATTCCTTTTAAATTGCTGGAGCTAAAGGGGTTAGGAGTGTAGGAGTGTTAGATTACCCAGCTGCAGTCATTCCCCCTGCACAGCCTTGTGATATGTTACAGGGGTTCTGGTGGCTGAGTAGGAGGAAAGAAGTCACTGGAAGCAGCTTGGATTGCACAGCCTTGACTCACCACACAGGGTAGGTGACCAAGCTCTTTCATGAGCAGCAGGCAGAGGGAGGGAATGGCAGCCTCAATTTAGCACAATATAAGCTCCATGCTGGGCATATAGTTACTGTCCTTTGAGATCAGTCAGATTTGAACCTTTTGTGCTTAGTTGTGATTGCTATGCTGCATTTTTTTCTTTGCCTACCATTATGAGCTGGTGCAATGTGCTAAAGCAAGTGATTATTCCAGGAGCTGTTTGAGGGTCAGCATGTTTCCATTGTCTGTGACTGGTCCCAGTGAATTTTTTGGTGCAGAAAAAGAGTTTCTCTTTTCTTCAACTGCAATATAACAAATATAGAATTCTCTCCTGTTAGAAGTGTTGTGTTAGAATGCACATATGAGCTGTCTGCATTCAGCTGCCTACCCTACCTGTGCATTCCCACCTCCACTTTTGGAAACCAATTCCAGGCCAAAGCCTGTCTCTTTTAAGCACATGCAAACTGATTTTAGTGGGGCCTGAATCTGTATCCTCTCTCAAGCAGATTATTGCTTTGGAACAAGAGAATGCTGTGAGCCTCCTATTGGCATTGAGCCCACACTAGTCATTTAGTAGAGCAAGGAAGTGTCATGTTTTCAGACCCAAAGATTAAACATTTCCATCCTGTTGTCACACCTGTTTCCATTGAGGAATGCTGGCTGCATGAAGAGCTGCTACCATTTACAGTCAGCTGTTCCTTGGAACAAGCCATCCTCTGCACACACCTTTCCAGCTTCCACTAATGTGTGTTCTTGGCTGATTCACTCTTTGCAAACAAACTCTTGACTAGGTGATCATTTCCTTACCTGTTTCTCATATTCATGTGTTATTCCCCTGCCTGTTGCATAGTGCACAGTGGTTTATTCCATCTTCAGTTTTTTAAAGAAAAAAATGAAGTTTCTTACCTTTCATTTTTCCATACTTCTAGATCCAACCTCAGTGTTGCCAGAACTTTGTTCACTGATGCTGGTTAGGTGAGGAACTGTTTTTGTCCCACTATCTAGTTTTAATTTCAGCCAGTGTTTTGGCTGGATAACTGGCCCAGTTATTCAGGTTAGTATGTCTCAGTTGTATCAGAAAAAGGTTTTATAGGTTGTATAGGTTTTATCTTATTACATTGACTTCAAATACAGCAGAAATTAATGTCAACTTTAATGTCACCGTTGGGTGAGGCTTTCATGTTAATGAAATGGGAAAGGAACAGGAAAAGGGAAGACAGTAAATAATGAGTTGCTCAGTTCTAAAGAAATGAAATCAGGAGGTATGACCTTTAGTAGGGAAGAACTAGCAGGAGAAGGAATCACATGAACCTGTCTCTTATATCAGTGGATAAATTGAGCATGTTTCAGCACAAGGGGTAATGGGAACAAATGATACTGTGATTGTCTTGTCTGTTCTGTAGGCTTGAGCAGTAGTGTCATTGGTCTGATCTTACCTGGGAAATGGAGAGCACAGGGTTCTTGTGAAAGCCCTTGGTCTGATTGCTGAGGTTGTTATTTTGCAAAAATCAGAAACACTGTCAGGCAGTGTGCCTGGATATCAGGAGGTGGGAATGAGGCATGGTGCCTCAAGTGCAAATGGTGGGGAGTGGGAGAATGAGAACAGGAATAAAGGGGCTGGGATGGGGAATAATCAGGAAGTGAGGCATGTGGAACAGCCCCAGGCAGTGGCTGGGTGTTCCAGACTTTGGACCTGATGGGATCAGGTCCATGTCCCATTGGGACTGGTTGTGTCCAGGTGCCCTATTGGATTTTGCTTTTCTGGGAGGAGACTGGCAAGGGCAGCCCATGGCAAGGGGCCTGGTGGGACCCAGTTGTTGGCTGCAGCTGAGAAGGAATCTGACACTCTCCAAAGATACCAAGGAGCCTTTTGGCTGAGATTCCTTCTCTAGGAATGGGACAGTATTGATTAAAGGTGTTCTTGGTGCTGGTGTGCTAATGTCTTTCACAGATGAGTAGGAGAAAAGGCTGGAAATATTGCCTTTTGGAGTAGGCTCCTTGCAAGCAAATTACAGGCTGTGAGTAATGAATGCATTTGACAGCAGAGTTTTTGATTTTACAACATATTCATAACACCTTGGAGCACTTAGTACCTTGTTAACCCAATTAGTATACTCTGAAACTGCCAAGGCAATCTGAACAGCTGTTAATCACATGCCAAAATATCCAAGATCACACTTTGTTATTACTGCAGAGGCAGCCAGGAGTGGACTGGGAAAGAAGCAGGTTTAAACATTGAAATGCACAGACAACTGGTTACAGTAAAACCAAATAATACTGAATCAGAAATTAATACAACAAAATAAGGCATCATACCATAGACTGGCCTGCCTCATTGGCACTTCAGGAACTATAGTGCTGTGTGAGTGGAAGTTGCTTATCCTGGAAAGAGCTCTACATGGTTTGTGCTGAGCAATGCTGATGGTACCACTCCAGCCTGGAGGCTCTGCAGGTGTTTTCTAGCATGGCCCAGAAAAAGGAGCACAACGGCAGCCTGCAAGCAATCAGACATACACCTACATCTGATTTAATGTCCTGGCATTGAGCAACTGCAGATTATACCCACCCTGAGTCATTTCAGTCTCTGGGGTTCAGGGCTAACATTAAAGTGCAGTTCAGCTCTCAGGAACAGGTGATCCTTGATCTCTGTTGCAAGACAGCTTTTAAAGCTGTAAATGTAATGGGACAGTTTGGTCCTGTCCAGGAGAAACAGGACAGGGAATCAATTTAATTAACATGTCCATTAGGGAGCTGCTTTCCAGATCTGTTCAAGTTTCCATAGCAGAGACTCTTATGCTATAAGAATGTCTAAGCTACAGCAGCAAAGCTGGTATGGTTTCTACTGACATAGTAATGGCTATGTGTGTTCCTACATGAGATATAAATAACACAAAAGATCCCGAGAAACTTTCAGAAATTGTATTTAACCTAAAATAAAAACAGTAAGAGGATTTGTGTCAGATATTCCACCTCACCTGTCAGCTGATAAAATTGCAGTTTTCAAAATCTGCTGTCTCATTTGTAGTTCATACCACTGAATTGCAAACCTGGTATATTTTCTCTAGGAATAATAGTGAAATGACAAATAAAGAGCAGAGTTAATGATGTATTAAACCCTCTTTGTGTAAGTAATGCAAGTTAGCACTTGTTTATAGAAAATAAAATTAAGCTAGCTTGATATTTTTTTATGAGTTTATAATTCAGCTAATAGAGGAAATAGTGATAGACTTTTGTAGGCATTTGATTTGGGCCATGTGATATTTTTATTAACTGAGGAGAATAATAGAAAATAAACATGTGATGTATTAAACGACGGAAACCTGGCTAGTTGACAGACACAGATAAAGCAGAATTATTATAGGGCAGGCAATTTTGTAGAGAAATCCTGGAGAGACTTATCCTTACCTTTATGATACGAGAAATTTTTTAACCTAGTTTTATAAGAAAGCAACATTTTCTTTCATGTTTTCCACATCTGTTTGTGCTCTGCCCTCTGACAACTTTTATACCCGTTGAATAAATTTTAAGCAACTTGGCAGAAGCTTCTGATCTCAAAAATCATTTCTCTGGAAATCCACATAAGGCTAGGGAGAGCAACCAACAATTTGCTCTGATTAGAAGAAATGCAGTAGTATGAAGACATGTATTTATGGACACACACATTACTAGACCCTACACATGGCTGAGAGACCTCATAGATGCTTGACCCTCAGGAGAAGCTTCCACTGTAGCTGGAGACTGTCCACACAGCCTAGCTCTGTGGGAAGCTGGCCTGGGCTGAGTCTGCTCCTCAGGGACTGCTAGTTATGCATGAGAAGCCAAAAAAATTAAAAGTATGTCACTAATGCCTGCAGCTGGACGAGCAGTCAGGAGCAAAAAGAACAGGCTGCTGATACAAATTGCTTGGCTGGCTTTCCATAGGTAAACAGGACCAGTCCTAAAAACTGCAGATCTCACTGTCATGGAGGGAAGGACACCAGCCCTCTTTAGGCTCAGGGACCAGTAGTGGTGTTGAGGAGCCCAGGACTGAGGTGGCTTTTCTCTTGCTAGAAATGTGCTAATCCAAAAAGCATGTTTCTTGCAAAAAATAACCATTAGTTAAATGCAAGCTTGTACTCAGTCTCATGAAAATATGACTGGCACTATCCCTGTTTCTGTGACTCAGAAGATATAGGAGAGTGGAGTCATCCAAGTTAAACATTGGACAACAAAGAGAGATTTAGAACAAAGATCATCTATGTCCCAGGCCTTCTGCTAGGTTTTTTTACCTTCCATATTTGTATGTTCCCATTTTTAAGTGGCAAACCAGTCCACGTGAACATAAAAGCAGCACCTTTCTTAGATGCAGGTTTGTAACAGCTTGGGGCACTCAGCAGTCCTGAGACACAATTATGGTCTGCTCCGTTGCTAAGGCTTTTGGATTTTAATTATTTTGAAAACACATTTGTAGCAGCATATACAAGAGCAACAGGGTAATAATAACAACAAAGCTATGTTGTGTTTTTGGTATAAACTCTTTGGTGTGGAGTTTACGATTTATGTGTTCTGGAACTGGATTCTTGCCTTATAAAACAATGCAGCAGCCTTTTCTCATTTAGTCAGCCATCCATTTTTATTAGGGTGCTCTATACAATGCCTGCAATAATATTATAAAGGTGCACAAGGTTCGTTATTTCACAACAAGTGACTAGCCAAGACCTTTATTATTTTTATAACAGCCAGGCTTTCTATTGAAATACAGTTTGGATTATAACCTTTTTTTTCCTCTTCCCTCTTTCTCTTTTCTCTACCCAAAGGTGAGATGTGCAATTGTTCCTTTTCAGATTGCTTTTCCACTCCCCTACAAAACATGTCGTTTTCTGTGAAATGGATGGATTATAATGGGAACAGATCAGTGATAATGCATTGCTGGAATACAGCTATCCCCAAGAGAGCTTATCATAATATCCAGTCTTCCTAAGCTTCAAAATCTGCAGTTTGGACAGCCTATAGTTCTAACATAGAATCTAGCTCTGATTTTTCCCCGCACTCAGAATTCTTTGATGCTCAAATATTGTTTGGGTTCTGCTGTTTCTGTCACATTGCCATGGCAACTGCCTTGCATAAAATCCAATGCTCAGACAATAGAGACCCTGCTTTATACAGGGGCTTCAGACTCAGAAAAGTTGAAATTGTTCAGAGAGATTACTGAAGATTAATGACTGTGCTTTGAGCACTGCAGAGCATATTTCTGAAAATCATGGTAATTAAATAAAAACTGCATGCAGGTGATGTGTTTGTTCTCCTAGTCAGGAGTGTTGACACCTGCTGGCGCCTGCTGGGAGTGGTAGAGTTACAGTAAATCTGCAGTAAAAACACCTGAGGGTCTTATTCCAGCATGTATTTTCTTCTTGCTAAATAGCATTGGTGTGTAATTAGCTGTGGTGGTTTTCCTTCGCCTGTTCTCTGGCTGTAAATGGAGCACCCTGACCAGGGCTCCCCACTGGGGCTGGCACAGGTTGATGTGTCCCAGGCTGGTGCTGTGTGCTGGGCTCCCTCAGCCCAATGGGCCCCTTGAGGAGGCCAAAGCTCTGGTTCCTGCCACTGGCCTGTCGTAATTCCGTGATAAGGAAGATGAAAACAGAGCTGCAAATTGCTTGTGCTGAATCATAAACCAGGACGCGTTTCATGAGCCCATTAAACACATGCCCTTGATGTTAAGCATATACTGAGTTCTGCTCAACAAGAACAGATTTTGGTTAAGTCTATTTTTTTAAGTCCTGCACTGGTTTGGAGGTCTTTTAGAGTTGTGAACCGCAGTGGGACAATGAATTAAATATGTTGATTAGATTTGCAAAAGTGTTAGCTATTTTCATGTTCAGTAATAACATCTTTAATATTACATGCCACATTAGTTGTAAGCAGCTGTCATGCAGCAAGATTTAAAATAGTCTTAATGGGAATCAAGGCATTTTGTCTTCCCCAAAAACAATAGAGCAGTCTTGGTTTAGACTTTGCCTCCCTCCGAAGGTGAGCAGTTCTCCTTGGGATAACCTCCAGAGGCACATCTGTTTGAGAGCAGTATATTACAACCTTATGTTACTAAAACATGTGTACTAGGAAAAGCCTAGCTTAGGAAAAATCTTGTGTATCCTAAGGGGATACAAATATTAACTCAAACCAGATGCATAAAGGCTAGGGACATCTTTGTTCACTACAGCAGGTCTTTCAAAACCTGTTTCAGATCTTATGTCTGCCATATCAGATCTCTGTTTGCAAACATTGAGAAACCTGCAAGTATGGGAATTATTGAAAAATCTTTAAGTGTCAAGCAAAGAAGAAATGCATGCAGTCTGAAAGGGAACAATAATTCATCTTGAGATCTAAACTTGTTTTTAAATTAGCTGTTTGTATGTTAACTTCCTCAATTCAGAAGCTTAGCCATCTGTGTCAGTGAATTAGTTACCCTTTGGCTGAAGTCTCATCATGGTAGGAACAAGAGGCAGGGGAATCAGTAGCCCTAGAGGATCCACAGGGACTATTTCCACAAGGTTGAATTTAGCATCAATCCCAGTACTTAAACAAAGGGTGCCTTTGCATTGCTGCACTGGGTAGGAACCCTGCTGGGCCAGCATGGCAGAAAGGCTGGTGGGTTGCACAGCTGTTGAGAAGTGTATTTTATTGCTCCCTGGAGATTGTTTGGGTTCATTTCCATATCCAGGACATCCTCTTTGAGGATTGCTGGGTTCTCCCTTGGTGCTGTGAGAATAGTAACGATGATAATAAATAAATTTGTATCACCAAATTTGCTAACCTGATGTTCACAGCCAAAATAGACCATCGTTCTCCTGTTTGTGGTGAGCTGCAGGTTTTGTAGCAAAAACCTAAGAAGCATTCAGGCAGCTGGGCCAGCCTTTTCCACTGGGGTTATTTCATGTCAACTGCTGCAAATAAGACACCTATAAAATTTAAAATGTGTGGGTGTCTGTGCACAGAAATTTAACTTCCTCAGTATTTACATAGAACATAAAACAGTCATCCTTGTTTTAGGCTAGGATGAACATTTCTGTCACATTAAGAAAGGCAACCTTGTTTTATTCTGCAGCTGCTATTTAAATTCTACAAGATCTCTTTTAATTCTAGGCAAAGTTCAAAATGAGATGTTTCAAACATCTGCTAACTATTATGGGTCATGCCTGCTAGTAGAGGCAATAAATTATAGCCAAGAAGAGAATCAAATGTCTTAAAAATGTTTTTAGTTCGTTACTTGAAAGTTTGTCTTCTTTCAGTGTTATCTGTTCTCTTTTTGAGCATGGTAGTCAACATGCCTACAAAGAAGATTGGGCTGTGGGTCAGGTGGTTGGGATTGCAATGGGATGAGGGTGACACCCTCTAGTTTAAGTTAGGGGAAAAACAACAAACAAGTTGGTTTCTCTATTTCAGAGCAGAGGGAAATCTAAATCAATCACAGAAGCTCACTCTCTGTGCCGCGTGCCAAAAACAAGATGGGTGGGTCTAGCAGAATATGGGAGAGAGGGCATTTCAATTTCCTCCAAAGAGGAGATAACAGATCAGCTTTCTAGTTTGTCATGGAAACCTTTTGTCAACCCAGTAACAATGACGTCAGGGTGGCAGCGGCACAGAGACTGGGTTAGTTAATGTAGCACACACCTGTTGAACTGCTCAGGGAAAGGTATGTTGGCTTTTACATTTTCTGTCCCTGATTCTAAACAACTTCGGTGCAGGTTTAAAAAGTGGTTTTTTCAAGTCCCAAGGCAATTTTCATGGGCTGTAGCAGATTCTGACCATGAGCAGGCGGTGCTGGAGCTTTCACTCTCTGAGAAATCCTGCTAAAAAGCATTTGCTCAAGCAGTGCCATTCATTCCCTCCTGTTTTGGGTATCCTTTTAGAAGGTGAGGAGAGCAGACTTGTACTTCAAAAGAACAGCATCAAATTCCTTCAGTGCATTTGCTGTGCTTGGGAGTAAAGGCTCTGCTGGTGTTTACCAAAGGAGTTTTTTAGAAACATTTCTATAAAAAGAGAAACCCAAATTTACTATGCCAGATCTGTAGCTGTAGATGTATAGCATTACGCTGTAGCCCATTTTTGGAATGACCATTCTCCTGCCTGTTTCTCTGGTGGGTGCTGTACTTCTGTGTTTAGTGTTGTTGACTGGCTACTTTTTCTTTTGTAAAGAGAGATGAGATCACTTTTTTGCTTCCTTCAGTGTTGCTTGTGTGACTACCTTCCCAGTTTTAGTAATCAAAAAATGCTCTAACAATTCCTTAGAAATAAGCTTACTTCTTTCCATGAGAAAAGTTTGTAAGCAGGGAGAGCAGTCCATCTTTTCTGCACTATTCACATTTACCAGCAAAATCATGGAAGTTGTGTTTGCAGGAGACTTTTTGAATCAGTTAGTGTTGCACTGTGTCAACAGTGATGCAGGTTTTGTTACTAGAATATGAATTTACATTAGTTGCATTTCTGGTCTATGGCAACACATGATAATTCTCCTAAAGTGTGCCCTTGTTATTGCTAACCAGTATGCATGATACAGAATATTTCCTATTATATAGCTTGAAAGAGGAGAAGCAGACCTATTATAGGGATGATGAGTCAAATTATATCGGGTTGCAAAGTAGAATTAAGGCTGAGAAAAAGAGTGGCATAAAATGACATAAATTGATCAGAAAAGAAAATGCAGTTAACCAGTATAAATGACATTTATTGTACAATTAGAACCCAACTGTATGTAATGGTGCCAGTGAGTTGTAGAAATTTTTGCAAAGGAACTCTTTGGGATTATAATTGTCCAAATAGGCAATATTGATGACCCATGGTATCTTAATGGAGACGGATGATGTCAAATGGCTGCCAAGTTTCAAGGAGGTAGAAAAACTAAAATTGGGCAATAAACAGTGTTTTCTGTAGAAGATGAAATTGTCCTTCATATGAAAGGAATAAGGTTTAGCTACATTAGTATTGTTGCCATTGTGGTATGTGTAAATTCTCTGGAGATATCTGTGAAGAACCACAATTCTCTTTGGCTTCAGTTTGGAAAACGTTGCACATTCATCTATATTTTTTCTTTACACTCATTACTGGTGATTTCACCCTGACAGAAAGGTATTTCATGTGATCTAAAGTCTCTGTAGTATCATTCAATTTTATTTGTGACTTTGTCACTGGAAGGCTAGAAAAAGGTATTATAGACATTTTGAAATAAGACTCGTCCTAAGTTCCCACTCCCATGGATGGGTTGCCTGACCCCCAGGGAAAGGGCCAGTCTCAGACACTGGCACATCTTCTGCTGCCACCTCTCAGCCAACTGCAAGTGTCCCCCTGCCCCTGCCGTGTGTGGGGAGCAGCAGGAGCAGGGCAGGCTGTCCTTGGGGAGCCCAGGACCCTCTCAGCTCAGGAGGGGAGGAAGGAGATTGTTGCTGCTCTTGCTGCTCAGCTGGGCAGTGATGTGCCAGTGACAAAAACCTTCTGTCTGCCTGCCAAGAGTGCTCCTGCCTCTGAATCCTGTGTCCCCTGAGTTTTCTCTCTGTTTTCTGCAGGGCCTTTTCAGACTCTTTTCAAACCCTCTTTAGTTTGTTTTTTTTTCCCCGTGCCTCAATGGCGCATATTACTGACAAAAATACCTTTGATACAGGAGAGAGGCAAATACATTTATCTGCACCTTGGATCAATCCAGACATTAGTTATGGTACAGTACAGAGCAGTGTGATAAAGGGTCCCTTTTTTGCTGGAGGGACAGAAAGGGGACCCAGAAAGAAGAGAAGGAAGCAGTGCAAGCTGTGATAAGTACATGCCCTTAATAGGGTCACTGCTTACTAAGGCCTTGTGAATTCTGAGAAGGAAAGATGATTTATATTGTGTTTTCATTGTTTTCTTGCAGAAATTTGTCATTGAAAGAGCCACCACCTCATAACCATATTGTTAGGTGTGGTGATGCAACAATAAATTCCTATTTCATGCAGTAAAGGCTAATTCATTCTCTTCTACTTCAAGCCTGTTTTCCCTCCACTTAGGACTCATTCTGGCAAACAGATCATTTTAGCAGTCTCTTCTTTGGAATGGGTGGGGATTCATGAGGTTTGAACACACAGTTCTGCTACTGTATTGCCTGTGATAGAGGAAATTGCTTACTTATTATTTATCATTCTTATTTTATGAAAGGAAACAGATGTTTATGCCTAAAGTCTTCCAGCAGAGATGAAGTAATACTGAATTCATAAAACAGAATTTGTTAAGGGAGTGTAATTCTGAGACTGAAAAAGGAAATATTCAGCCAAGGAAGTGCCCTGTTGGATATTCAGGTTAAGTAGGTGGGATAATACCATGTTAATTGCTACAGGCACAAGCATGGCAGGCAGGCTATCAATATAAGAGTAATAAGAAGTGGAGTTAAAGCAAGAGCAAAAAAGGTTAATAGTTTTTTTTTTCCTTAATTTTAAGATTCCCCAGTATGCAACTTGAGAATTTGATCTCAAAGTGAATTAAAGTTGTGTAAGGGAATTGCTCAGTTTCATTACGAGCTTGTTTATCAGCCTGGCTGATTACCACTGCTGGTATTCACCACTTTCCTCTGCCTAGCCCAGGTCCCTGTGTTGCTGTCTGCCCTCCATCACTATGGTCCAGTGCTCCCACAGCCCTGTTCCTTGCCAGTGCCTCTGTCTCTCCATGCATGGGCTCCTGTTGGCCATCCCTCCTGAACCTTGGATGCCACAAAATCCCTTACTATTCAAGCTGAAATAAACTAACTCAGAGCCACTGTCAAATGCAATGGATTCACTGTCTTTCTGAGAGAGAATTTCTAATAGTTTATCTTTTCTTCCCAGTTACTAGCAAAAAATTAATTTGTGGTTCCCCCAAGCACATATCTTTATATCTGCCAAGTAAGGATAAGATGGAGATTTAGTCAAGGATTTGCAAAAGAAACCCAAAGGAAGAGCAGTGTCCAATTCACACTGAATTTCACTGCCTGGCTCTGTCCCTTCCCAGCAGCAGCTCTGTAACTGAGCTGCCCCGGATGTGTCCTCCCCATGGTTTGAGACACACTGGATTTGCTGTTGACAAACATGAAGTGTACCTGGATCTCAGGCTGAAAATGTTACACTCAGCTACCAAAATCTTTTGTGTCTCCTGGACACTCTTGCATTACACACTGTCAAATACCCTGAGGATGTTTTAAGCTCAGGTCATATGACCTTCCTCTGCATACATTGAGCACAAAAAGAAAAATGTAGTTTTAGGGAAGAAAAGAGCACATCTATGACTGTTTTGGATAAACACAGAACTCTCTCTATGAAAATTGAGTTTTCTATATTGGCTGAATTGAGTGTAGGAAGAATAGAAATGAATGTATTCATCTGGGAACAATTTACATGTAACGGTGATTGCACAAGCCAGAGAATTTTATTGGAAGTGTCTTCAGGGAAAGAAATTAAGCAGGGGCTGGGAATGTGCTTATCAATAGACCTTATTATTCTGCTCAACCTTTGATAAGTGAACCTAGCAAGTTCTTTCAGGCTCCTCTCAATATTCTACTTGTTTGTGCTGAATTTCATTGATTCATATTTTGCCCTCCCTGATAATAGGACATGACAGAAAATGTAAATGACAGAGTCAATGATCATTTCTCTTCAGTTGAAACAAAGCAAGTGAGATCAACTATCAAACTCTTTGGATTTACATTCTTTGAAATAGAACTTATTACCTTGTTAGAAACTAAAACAAAACACACCATTAAAAAAAAAAAAAGTATGCAACCATTTATTGTTATTGGAGTTAAAGAAGAAAATTTTATGGAAGGAGTGTCCTTTGAGCATGCTTCAGTCAACTCTGTCAAACAGAGTGGCCAAAAATGATAAAATTCAAAACCTGCAGCTGCTGGTTCCTTTGGGAGTCACATTACAGTAGTACAAGCAACAATCTTTCATTTTAGGAGGGAAGCATATGACTGCAGCCAAAGGCCTTTCAATGCTATTTTAGGTAAGCTGATCTTCATAAAGGCCATTGTAATCTCTGCTGCTGCTCAGGTTTTAGGCAATATTTTCATTTCATAATACTGTTTCTGTGTCCACTGAAACATCTGCCTCGATGTGCCAGGCTCGATCGTGCACACTGTTACATCACTTGGCAAATGAGGTCACCTCAAGTAAATGGCAGTATTATGGAAAAGGGAGTGAAAACCCAAGGGTTTAACTGTTAGGAATCAAGCTGCAACCCATCATGGCCTGAAGATCCTGCAGCAATGCTGGAAAGGCTCAGAGGGTGCAGTGGGCAAGGCAAGCAGTAGGGAGGACTGAAATACAAGTGATCATCTCTCCCAAGTTCTTTTTTCCTCAGTGCCAAACAGCATCTGAGGGTATTGGTATGCAACAGTTTTGCACTCTCCCACTCACAGCTGGCTTTGCTTCAAGCAGAGTTCACCCCTGCAGCCTATCTGCAGCAGCAGTGGCCTGGTTTTCTGTGATGATTAATGGGAAGATTGAGCTGAAGCAGATCATTAGGATGCCCTCAGCCATCACACATTCTTTCAGCCTGAAGCCTGTCTGGCACCCAGCACCTTCTATCAGTCATTTGCAAGGGGAAAAGGGGCAGGAAAATGTGCCAGCCAGAACCAGGTCTTCCTTTAGTGGCTTGGAGATGAACACCACTCACTGTCACCATTCCTCCCAATGTGTTTTCTGTATTCACATCTGCATTCCCCTTTATGTTCTACTAAACCAACCTAGTACTGAAAATCACGCAAAGCAGCTTGTCCAAATCCACCCTTGAATCAATTTCAGGCTTAAGGCCCTGATTTATAGTAATGGGACCTAGGGACCAATAATAAGAAAAAAAATAGCAGCTATTAAATCTGTAAAGAGGAAATGACTTGGAAACAGAGAGGGATGCCAAGCTGGTCTCTCCAGCAATGGCAGAGGGGAGTCAGGCTTACAGGACCATATGGCTTAGACATAGTTTAAATAATCTCCTCCAATTAAAAACAAAACCCATTTTATGTCAAACATCTGTTCTGTGAATACATCAATTTAGGCAAAAAACCATCAGAGGATATTGTAAGTACTTCATCATGGTTTTGGTTTCTCTGTGCAGATCCCCACCCATTTTGAGGGGGTGAATATCCCTGAAGGAGGGGTGCTGTGGTTTCCTATGATGCTACCAGGCAGGAGGGCAGGCTTTAGTGTTTCTGTGTGCTGGGCTCCCCATCCCTGCTGCCTTCAGATATCCAGCATTCATTGCAGGGGAGGAGGATATTTTAGGAGAGTCCAGAGCACCTGGGGCAGATCAGTGAAGGTCAGCAGAGGGTCTGCTGGGCATGGCTGTCACTGGAGAGGATATCTATCTAATGTCATCAGTCTTATTTGTGTCTGAACCACAGAGATACTTGGCTACTAAATTCTGATTCCTGCATGCTGGCAGAGGTGAGGAAGGGAATATAAGATTATCCCTTTTCTGCCTTCAAGCCCTCACTTCTTATAGCAGGACTAGAAAAACATAGCTTTGAAGCAACCCACAACTTCTTGTTCTTGGAAATGTCTACTTTTTACTTGACAAGGGAAAGGAGATCTCTTGGGTATTGATTGAAACTATATCACCTTTTCATAAGTCCATTAAAAGTATAACTGTGCACACAGCAATGTACTCATTTAAAAATAATTGTCCAGATTATAAAGGAAATATAATCTGGGGATATGTGCATTAAGCAAATCTGATCTAGTGTACAAACTGAGATTTACTTTGTTCTAAAGCATTCTTAGGTGGCCTCGTTGTGCTTTTTTTATTTACTGTTGTATCATTTGTTTCTTTCCCAAGAGAACCATATGAGATTTCTCCTCTGGTTATTGTGAACCCTTGTTCACAGTTCTTCAGGTAACTGTTTCCTTTTGGTGTAATTGAAAAGCTGAGGTGGTTAATTAGAACCTAATTATTTCCTGATGTTGATATCAGGGAATCTGTAGGGTCCTTGTTGAGAAGCAAATAGTGGTGGTCATACTTAGCTAGGAGCACTGTGGAAGGAGGAAGGTTTCAGGAAGATTTTTTTGGCCTCCCCTCTCAAAATTGTGCTCAAGGCAGAATGCCCCACTCAGATAAAGACAGATATTCACATAACCCACCTTTTGCAAGGGCTCATTTTCTTATCCCTTGTGTTTCTAAAGCTTCCATTAGACTCAAATCCTTCTTTTCCCCCTGTTCCAGGTATGCGATGCCAGCAGCTAGGTTTCTATTTTAAACTCATCAGCTATGAAAAAAGACTTTTTACTGTGCACACTTGCCTCTGCTGCTTAAACCTGGAGGTGTTTCACAAAGTTCCTGACCAGAATACATGATCAGGTTTTGTGTACTTGCTAGGAGTGTCCCAGGAGTTGGTGTCTGATGAATCATCTGTGACTGGAACTCTTGATCCCTGGTTCAAAATGGTGCCAAACATGAAAGAAAACAGCGAGTCAGTTCCCTGATTTCAGTCTATTCTTGCATTTTTATTAACCCTGCGTTGGTTTAGAAAATCTTGTGGCTGCAAAAGACAGCAGGTAGGGCTTACCTTGGAGGGTTTCAGCCATCTGCCTTGCTCAGCCTCCAAAACCAAAGGGTTTTGGAGCCAGGTGTGCTGGCTGTGTGTCACTGAGGAGCACAGATGATATCTGCTCCATTTTGTGCTTCTCAAGGGAAGGGAAAAGAATGGAATTTGGGTACCAGCTCTCTGAGCCAAATGCCATGAAAAAACCCTCAGATCAAACACAGGCATGATCTGGTTCAATTTGTTGTGTGAAACAAAGTAGATCTGGTTGTTTTTATCTTCAAAAGCATTTTTTATAGCTAGAAATGCTGTTTCATTTGGATCAACTTTAGTCTTACTTTCTGGAAAAAAGGCTCCAGAAATAATTCAGACAGCTCCATTCAAGCTGTTCTGCAGATGTCAGCATGTGCCAGAGTCCAAAATCCAGCAGAGTCAGGATATGGTCGTCTAGTAGGAACTCCAGCAAGAGATGCTGGAAAGGTATGTGCTATTTGAGACCATAACACCAGATTTCCTTTCCTTTAGCATATTTATATGTCCCACATGCCATTTGTCTCTTCCTCCTGCTGTGGAACAACTTGCTGTGCTTATATTTATAATGCTGCACACCCAGATGCCTCTGTTATCTCCTTGTTGAGAGGAGCAAAGATGGTACATTTGGCCCATTGGATGTCACCATTATCCCAGCCATGTGTTTGATTAATTGCCTAAATATAAACAGACCTTCCCCTGAAACCCTGATCCTCTCTGTTCAGTCAGACAAAGCAGAAAGAGTGGGAAGCACCAAGTCTACCTTCATGGAAGATGGGTTGTGGGGCCTGAGGACTGAGAAGGACTTAGATGAGTCAGGCATTTTCCACTGAATTTTCATTTCAGAGCTGTTCAGTCCAGAGCAATGCTATTGATTGTAGCAGGTTATTCCTGGTTAGCCCACAGCTCCTGAAATACAGCCTGTCTCCACAGAAACAGCCCTGAACTACCTAGCATCAGGCTAGATGCAACAAAACATCCACCAGCATTGCCAGAGTTGAGAGGCTTTAGAGTGACAAACATGGGTGATTCAGAGTTCACACTCCAAACAGAGCCTGTTATAGAGTAAAAAAACTAAAGCAATTCTCTAGCACTGAGATTCCTCAAAGGCTTTTTCTGAATTTGATCTCTCACTCTAACCTCCCAGTAAAAAGAAAATCTCTATGAAATTACAGAAATTTTCACAAAGAACTCCACGGGGGATAAGATTTCTCATGTCCATCCCCCAGCTAAATTGACAGC